>NW_024884711.1:19751465-20241597 GCF_019232065.1 Centrocercus urophasianus
TAAATAAAAATGCTAGAGAGTTGAGGAATTCTGCCTTAAAAACCTTGTCCCCACACAGCTTGCTTTACCCTCATACTTCTTTTATCAATGCTTTTATGTTCTCATATGCTGGCATTATGAATCCTGCAGGAAGTGGTTTGTGGGAAGGATGTTTCATAGCAGTGATGATGGGCTACACTACAGAGAGATGTATCTGAATTGCCTTGAAGGGGAAAAAAAAAAAAACTAATAGAAGCACATGCAATTTTGCATAGCCTTAAAAGGAAACAGTAATTTGAAGATAAATCAGCACGGGTTTTCATTCTTTGATTCTGTTATATACATGTAAGTAGTAAGTAGGTCTTTATGTTGCTTGGTGATTGCTAAATGTAATCTAAAGGCACAGGTGTTTTTCCTTTTCTCTTTTTATTATTTTTTTCCATTCTCGAGAGAAATGATGTGGTATAGACCACAATAAAATGTACAAAACCCCAGAAGGAAGCCCAGTTCTTCAGAAATGCCAGTAATTGCAGAGCAGATAGCACAACATGCAAACAGTTCTGTCAATTTCAGCCACTTGGCAGTCTTTGGGACCTTTAACAGTGAAATTGAGTCTTTCAGACTACGTAGAATAGGCTTTTCTCTTCAGATGATAACAAGTCTTCCTTTCTCCCAGCCATTTTTGTTTGGACCTTGGAAGATACCTCATTATCACCTGTCTCTTCATCTGGATTTCTTCCTTTTCTAAAAATACACCATAGCTACTAGTCTGTGTACCATAATGACCTCAACCAAGCACCCCTTACAGATCAGAAATCCTAGCCTGTGGCAAATACAAGTGAAAAAAAATGCACTGCTTTTACATTTGGTTTTGGTGAGCAATTCGGAAGACTGTGAGTGGGAGAAAACCATGATTTCTTTTTCCTTTCCTCCCCCATATTTGCTCTAGCCAAAGAAGATACTCTGAGATAGAGCAGTTCACATTTGGAGCAAAGTATGGCCCTTTTTTTTTTTTTTTCTTTTTTTTCTTTTTTTATTAAATGAAGATGTTTGTGGAGACCAACCAAGCAAGGATGAGGTGGTTATAAAGCTACTATGGGACTCAGCTGCACAGACAGCTTTCCAGAAAGTTTTCAGGTCAAATGTGAGGAGATGAATTTCTGTTACCAATTTTAAAATAAGAAATAAAGCTGAAATTGAAAAACAAGGCTGAAAGACTTCAATCAAATGGAGAACGATATCAAAATCTCCAGACTGAATGACAAGCCAGTAGAGTGGATGGGGACAAATCTCAAGTCCTCAGTCAGCAACAGAACATTGTTTGGGATGAGTGGGAATGGCTGGGTTGCTGAACACAGTAAGTTGTATATCACTTATTCATAAAGGGCAAGTCAAGCTCTCTGTGTGACTGCAAGTTCCTGTGTGACCTTAAAATCAGCTCTGCTAACATCTTGTCATATTGGAGGCTATAGCAAATAACAAGAGGCACAAAGCATGAGTGCATAAAACACCAGCTGTTGGGAAAGGTTGCCATATTCGCATCAATCTGTTGTATGCTGAACTGAGGAGATTTCAACTCATTGTTTCAGCTCTGCTTTTGGCAGCACGGTTGGATGCATCAACCCAAACTACGTTTGCTGATACTTATGAGCAATTGCCACCAGTTTTCATAGCATATGCATGCATGTAACTGCAGGGGAAAGTCCATACCATCTCTGCCATACCATCTCCATAACAGCTCTGGGCTGAGCAGCAGGCTGGATAGTAAACAGAAGATGTCTGAAATCAAGTCAGGAGTCTGCCCAAAATGCTGGCCTGGTATCAAAATTAATATCTATCTTGGTAAAGAGTTAACTGTTCTAAACGAAGACCTATTATATTTTCCAGGTATCAATCCCAGGTTGTGACTATGCTTCAGTAACTAGGACTAGCCTACAAGAACTGGCAGTTCTGAGCATAACCAGCTTCCCCCTGGCTACCAACCAGCAGCTGAGCAGCCTCCTTGATCAGCCAGCAGCCTCATGATGTTCAACCATGCAGCCAGAAGCATAGTCCATGTTACTGCTTGCCAAAAACTTAAAGCTCAGATACAGGCATCTACACTTGAAGGGAGATTTCTGCTGTCATAATATTGTGACAGCAGTAGAAACAAAATAAGTAGGCATCAGAACCAGGCATAGCATGTCCACTCCTCCAGTTGAGGGTCAAGGTTTGTGCTAAATGAAGCATGGTCTGGGCTTCAAATGTGGTGTAGAGCTAGCCAAGAAGGTAGGAAAGCCTTGGAGAGAATGTCGGGCCTTGTTGAATGAACTCAAAACACAAGGGAATGCAAGATCCAGACATCTGTGTCTCTCTCATTACTCTCTAATGTATGACATCATAGCAGATAGAAAGGAAATGCTGGATTTAATACATTAAGACAAAGAGCTTAAGCTGAAAAATGGTTATCACACAGTCTGTTCAAAGCTAGGGCAAAGAGGTCGTGTTGTTTTCCTTTCTCTAAGATGAACATAATTCTAGTTTGGTAAGTTGAGCTATTCTGACTCAGTGCAGTGCGAAAAACAGGATATTTTTTCTTAAGAGTTATTTAACTTTATTTTTCTAGATATTCATTTTCTCTTATTTTTCTTTTCCTGTTTTTTGTTCTGCTGGGTTTTCTTGGGTTGGAAAGGGGAAATTTACAGATGAGAAAGCAGTGGAATCTTTTTCTTTTACCTTTACCAAGTTTCCAATGCAAACAAAACCCCATTTATTGCAAAAAATACAATTTCAAGATAGAGGTATACTGTGAAGTTTCCAGAACATAATTTTATACTTTGTTTCTGAATTCTGTTTGTTTTCTGAATAACAATCAGGAACGCCACAAAATAACAGTTTAAGACTCCAAGTGAGAAAGGGCTTAATTTATCTGTCACAAATTATACTGATGAGAGCATATCTGCCTTTTTTTTCAGAAACAGCTCTGAATTTACAATGCTATTCACAATTCCAACTTATGATTTTTTATTATTATTTTGAAAGAAAAATAATGACTTTTAATAGTAATTATCATTGATTTTGAATTAACTTGGATCTTACAAGACATCACATCAGCCACTTGCAGAGATGAAATTTTCTCCCTCTCTCTCTTCTGTAAACATAAGAATAAAGGCATCACAGTACTAGCAGCTTAAGAAAATAGTTCTGTGAGAACATAAGGAAATGGAATTTTAAAGATTGGGCGTGAATTTTGGACCCAGCTTGACAGATAATCTGATCTTCAAAGTTAGTGACGTGAGGAGTTTGAGTTTGCTAACATCACTGCTAATCTATACTGTTTAAGAGAGCACTTAAATCTGCTATATATTTTTGAAATCTTCTTTCATTGGTGCTACAGTCAGTACTTTGGCCTGGCTGCCCAACTCATGCTATAACTGTAGCACCTGCACTTTGGTTTCTTTTCTTTTTTTTTAATGCATATTTATAACAGACATTTACCTAATACCCCACTCCAAAACACTGTAGCAAATACTGACCTAAATTTACTTCCAAATTTAATCGTGTGTGACAGCTGCAGAGAAAATAGACTGTCCTGAAGAAGCTTCAGTTGCTTAACTATGGCTGCTTCAGCTCTTTTCCCTACTCCAATTGCCATTTTTAAAGTAGGAAATGATGCTGTATAAACATTCTAGTATAGAACTACTTGCAAACAATAAAGCGGAGAATCACAAGAAGGGTGGGAAGTGCTACTTAAAACCTGATTTGGCAGTTTCCAATCTTTGGTTTTTTGGCCTTCAGATTTTTACCCAATGCATACTGTGCTCAGACAATGCTAACTTCTCCTTTTAGCTTGAAGACTTACAGTGAGATTTTAGGTGCTTATTTAGCATTGGCTCAGTGGTAATCTTTGAAGCCTCTCTAACACGACATCTTAACACAAATTGACATCTGCATAGCATAACTGGCATGGTGGTGTTTGAACAGAAAGGCAAACATCACAGGCTACAGTAGCATCAGCCTGCTCCTGTATCACCATCCCTGCCAGAGAAGCACAACGTGTGAATAGCTCCGTGTTGAGCTATATAGCTGATAAAGGTTAAAAACCATCCCTCCCCCAAACCATTACTCTGAGCAAGGCTCAGTGCCTCAGGTAGATAAATATGAAATAAAGGCTGCTCACCAGTTGGGATCATCCAACAGCTCTTACATCATCAGCACAGGCTACAAACATGTGGTTCCTCACACACTGTTCAGTGAAGCTCTTCATTCTCTGCTCATTGCTTTACCACAAAGCTAGACAGCACCACCAGCACTACAAAACCTTCTTTGCAGTAAAACCCTCCTAAAGAGCAGTGGAGAAGGAATATAAAGACCTCTGCCAAGCACCTGGAGAGTGGGAGAGAACAGTTCCATCTGATACTAATGACAGCTGTAAAATGCTAATTGGGTTGACAGGGAGCTAAGATACAGATCAATGACAGTGACTGTGATTTGGCATTCTTTGGCTGACCTATTACACTGGTAATATTGAAAATTAAAATTTAACACCTTCAGTCAAGTTGTGTTACTTTTTATTTTATTCAAGGCTCAGATAAGTTAGAATGTATTAAATTGCCTGGAAGGAAAAACATTATGCCAAAACTATACTTCTAGTGAAATCTGTCCTAATAAACAGACAAATAAATATTTTTATCTGCAGTTGCGGAATAAATAAATAGACAAAAGGAGACTTGTCTCAAAAACAGGCTGCATCCCTGGTTTTTATACAAACAGCTACACCTGCTTTACTTAATCTCTCTTCCAACTCCCTCTTAGAGTTTTAGGTTGCTGCACTCAGAAGCCTTGTGCCATAGCCCTGTTCTGAGGACAGATGTCTGAATGCTGTCACAGATGGTTAAGAATCTCTCAGTTTTCATGACCTGTAAGCTCTGTGAATTTATATTCTTATTTATATTCACTTGTAGTTATGGTGTGTAAACTCTTCAAATAATCTCTTCAGCTGAGCGGAAGTCTAGAGTGCGGCCTTCCTCTGCTGCCTCATGAGACTCTTGAAATGAGCTGCTGAGCAATTTCTTCAGGACTGAGCATTTCTTAGGTTCTATTATGAGTAGCTTCTCAAAAGTGAAAAGTTTTTTAGCTGCTGAAACCTGGATCCCAGTATAGGTGATCTCCATCTCTGCTACCATGCTCAAGAAAATAAAATACTCAAATCTATTCATTCTGGGAAGCATCAACATTTCTGACCTCGTCACAATGACAAAAGAAAGGGAATGAGATTTGTCCAAAAGTTCACTGACAAATGTGAGAGGAAATATTTTTAAAATTAGTGACAGATATGAAAGGACAGCATATTCCAGGTGAATGAGGAGTAGGCAAAATGTCTCCTCCTTTCAGATATGTTTCTACAAGTTCTGTTTTTTTTTAATTCATACTGACAAGCATACACTGAATCTAGCAGATAAATATTTTACTCAGATTTTATGCTGTCACTGACATGTTTGCACAGCAAGAATCAAGTCTACTAGTCATTTTCAGGGGCATGCCAAAGCAAGTGCCAGCCTACACAGCTCTGCTCTTCTCAGGGCAGACTTTTCTCTGATGGTGCTTCCTTCCAGGTACAGCAGGGCAGGGCTACATCAAACACCTAACTGTCAGTTCAATGGTCTACTAAGTCAAATGCAGCTGGTGCTAAGAGGCAGCTGCTTCTATGATAGCTGTGTGTTGTGTACAACAGCCCATCAGTGGGAAAATTGTTCTGATTGCAGGAATGGGCTGAGTAGGTTCCTCCTGCTGACAGTCTCTGCTGTATTAGCTGGGCTGGGGGCATCCAGTGCTGGCTGTGGTCTCACTGAATTTTTAGTAATCACATTATTAATCAGAATTTTACCCAGGGAAAAAAAAAAAAAAAAAAAAAGATTTGCATGAATCATTACTCAGTGCTGAATAATTTTCCGAATCAATCACAAGTTTCAGAGTTTAATGAAGCAGTTTCTAGTTTCTAGGTAGTACTTAAGAATATGTGCTAGGCTGCTGTTCAGATGAGATTTTATAGCAAGTTGATCCAGGACTGTGATACCATGAGTTTACTGCAAAGTGTACAAATAACAGATTAGAGTATGGGTGCAGTTATGTAAAGTTACTGTTTACCATTTTACCACAATAAGACACAAACTAGGAACCTGAAGGAAGCGTTGTTCAGATCTCCATCTGGTTCAACCACTTTAGGAAATGGCTTTTCATAAGCTCTACAGTACCACTGCCAGCAGAACTGAGCTTTTCTATCTAGAATTGCAGTACCTTTAGCTATTGATGCTAGGTATTATTTATCTCTTCATTAACTGTTCTCTCTTCCCTTCAATTTCTTCCACAAGCTCTTGATAAGTGAACACTAGAAGTGCAGTTTCCAAGAGACCAGTGACATGATAATAATCAGCACTTTATTCTGATGAGACGAAGATGGAGTCAGTTACTGGCACTGAGCTGTTAGTACAAGGCACCACTAAACCACATTTGTTTAATCCAGACACCTTCCAGCCAAAGAAAAAAAGAAGGTTCATGTACTGCTGATGCAAAGAGAGATGAATCACAAATTTGCTCCAAGTTCTCCTTTACCTTGGCACAGCCTGGAAAGTGTTCAAATTAAGAAATAACTGGAAGCTAATTTTCCAGGAAGAAATAGAATCCCCAGGGAGACTGTTGACTTGGAGAATGGAAATAACATGGTGTTTTGCTCCAGGTATTACATAGGCAGTCAGGACTACACCTTCCTGGTGAGTGAAAAATTCACCAGGTAATCAGCAGGGTAATATTTGAAGTGCTGAGCTGATGGGATCAGGGGAAATATTGATTGCTCCGATGAGGTGGGCAATGGAGAACGTTGTGCTAGCAACACTCCAGCAGTAGACCATCAGATAACTCACTGGGAAATCTTCAAGTGCTACACGGGGTTATCATATCATAACCAAGATAAACTCAAGTTTTGCAAATATACAGATAAACAAGACTCTACCTCAACTGCCTTGTAATGGAAATGCTTTTTTACTGCTCTCACTTACTTGTTTCATGAGGTTTACATTGGTTCCAGCTTGATATAAGGAGCTTTCCAACCAAGAGCTCTTTTAGCCTTAGTATGGACTTTGCATTTAAAGCTCGAAGTCAGTGGGATGCAAATATTATTTATATCATCCAACTCCAATTCAAATGCTTTGATCTAGCATTGCAAATCCCAGTGCACTGCTGCCTTTTCACAGAGTTTTTGGGTGAATGGGGATTTTAAAGAATAAAAAAAACCCTGCTATTTTAAATGTCACATTCAACAGCTGTACATTTAATTATATTTTCCCTGATAAAACAACTTTTTTCTTTCTTGAGTGGCACAGCATGCCAGAAAGATATCATTGTACGTATTTCCAGCATTGGCATTTAATAATTATTTATATGCCTATATTTGTAAATTCATATACATCATCAACAGCTACAATAAAGTGCCAGTCATAAGCAGAGCAGCAGACACTTTGTCAAGGCTTGTGAATCATCCTGGCATCTTAAGGAAATAGTTGTTCAAAAAATTGGAAATAGCCAAATAATACAAAACGCTGTCTATGACATATGACCTATAGCTACATGTGTACATATGTATGTGCGTGTATATCTATGTATATATGTATATTTCAAGTGAGATTTTTTTCTGATAAGTGTTATCACCACACTTACTTCTCCTGCACCTTGGAATTAGGGTTTTTTTTCAATTTCAGTTCCCTAAACAACAGAATCACTCCCCAGACCTCTGACCTTGCATTGTTTTACTGACTTTCTAATATTTCACTTTATTTCTGAAAAATTCAAAGGAACATGTTTCACCTGAGTTCACATACAAAGACATTGAATTCCCTTTCAGTGCATAGCCAGACTGAATACACCGATGGAGCCCTAGACAACACAGTGACCCACTGCTCCAAGGTGTTCAGAAAGAAGTAATGGTAATAATAAGTATTGGTAATGAGGAAATAAATATATTGGTAAGATTTCCACATACATCCAGGTTACTGGCAGCACAAAAGGAGCTGTGCTTCTGCCAAAGGTCAGTTTCTTCCATCATTCACACCATTCATAACTCATGTAAAGGCTCCTCTTGATCACTTCTGCCTAAGAGGCTGTAATGATGCTGCTCTGATAAACTTAACTCTGGAAGGAATTGTTATGTAAGAACGTGATTCAATATGCTCCAATGTTCAGTTAAAATGTTTAAGAAAACTAACTCTTCCCTGCTTTTCACTTGTCATTCTGCAAAGTACCATGAGCTAGGCAAACTCCAAATAAATGTCCTTTCCTTTCTGGAGCTGTCATGACAATATATTAGTATGCTTGGGTTTTCTTTTTGCCAGCTGTTGATTTGGAGGCCCATGAGCCTTCAGAGAGCTGAGCATCATGGGACTGCACTGTCCAACTGTACTTTAAGGTAAAACCTTCACAACATTTGCAAGAAAATGCTATTTTGTACTGATTATGTTATTTATGCCATCTGTGTTATAGCTTATTTGCCAGCTGCAACCTCTCCAGGGCAATTAGAATTTCTTCTTTATGTCACCTGTAACAAGTAGGGAAAATAGGTGTAATTCAGTAGAAGACTTTCAAGCAATATTCTTTAAGATACCAGTTGAGCCAGGTACTTAGTTTTGAAGTGAACTTTTCTCTTTAATTGAGAAAGTTAAGCAAATACTGGCCTCCAGTCAATAAAAATTCCTCCAGTTGCTTGCTTAAAAACACACTACTCCAATGCAGCAAAAAAAAAAAAAAAAAAAAGGAAACATTTTTGCCACATCATTTGTGCCAACCTGTTTCACAATCAGCCTTGCAGAAAAATGCCACAACAACAGGAAGCAAAAGCACACTGTCTACCCTTTCCTATACTTTTAAGACTTGAACGTGTCTGTAATGAAGCAGACTGGTCACTGAGGTCTTTTTGTCAGCTGCCCAAATACATAATTTTTCTAAATGCACACACAATTTAATTTATCAATACAAGAGATATAAGACAAAATAATTTGGGACTTTAAGACCAATTCCCCAAGATTATCTGCTTATAAACTAACAAGTTGACTGCAGAGATTTTTTTACTGTCTTGCAAGACTGACCACATTTTCTGCTAGAGCTTGCTTATAACATAAAAGATGGCTTAAACATTGTTCTTCTCTGAAAATAGTCCAACTGCCCATAATCTGGCATTGATTTTCTGTGCATATTTTGCAGCTTTTAAATGCATTCTTGGCAAGAAAGTTAGAAATATTAGCAGATGATATTAAAATCTGAAACTGAATGTGGAAACATTTTTTCAGATCTTCAGTGTGCTCCACTTTAGGAAGTTCCATTTTTGCCCTGAGATGCAAGAGAACATCGAATTTGAGACATCACTGCGTATCAAGTGCAACATGGCTCTGGCATCACCATTTTTTTCTGAAAGCACAAAGAAGAGAGCCTCTGGCTTCCTGTGGCTACGTGCATCCTTGGATTTGCACTCTCCTTTTGGGAATAAATTATCACCTTTTGAAAGTTTTGAAACTCTGCATGGTTCGTTATAAATACACTGTAAAATATTCATAATTCCTACAGTATCTAACCCTTAATTTTATACTTCAGTGTAAACTTCATAATTTTGCCTGACCGATAAAACAAAAACAGGAATCTGGTGTGAATGATTACCGAAGTTATTAATGTTCTGAATTCAAGTGTATAGTTCAGATTCTGCTTAAATATAGCCTTTAAGGGTATAAATATAAGATTTATCTCTTTCCGGATGTTAATATGAGTTTCAAACATTCAGTGTGAACTATGGCTTATTTTAAAAATATCCTGTTTATAGCTGTGAATAATACACATCCAGACAAAAATCACTGCACCAAATGACAGTACTATCAGAAAAATACTAGACCTAATTCTAATTTTTGGTGCTAAAGTACTATCCTATTTTTGTTCCATCAAAAGGCTTAAAATGCCAGGCCAATTCCTTGTAGAATGAGTTTGTTTATATAGAGTCTGGATATAGAGAGTTTCAAAGATCTAACAACAGAGAGTCCTGAAAAATGTCAAAAATGTGCTGTATTTCTTTGTGAACAACACAATTATGACATGTCAGTCTTTTCATAAAAGCTCTGTGCAAATCTCATTAAAAAGCTGCCACGCTACAATACCAAAAAGAGAGTAACTATTAAAACTGGAGCCTTTTGCAAGTGATACATGGCAGTCAGGATGGAAATAACCATTAGATTCTGGACCAATAGGTGCAATTTTATTACACTTTTAAAGCAGCAAGTAAAATAGCTGCTAAAGGCAGCTTGCCCTGACAGCAGTGGAATAGGAAAAGGTAAGGTTTGCCCATCAGCACATCATTAATTTTTACTTTTGTTTAGTCTCTAAATGAACATTGGGTGCTTTTCTGATCCAGAGATGTTTGATATTAACTGAAAGAATCCTGTTGACCTCAATAAGCATTACATTTAGTCCTTAAGTAAAAGCGAGTTTTTCTGGATGTTGAGAACTTTTCTTCTCTCTTTTTCAAGGCTCAGTTCTGCAGCAGCTGTCTGTAATACAGAGAAACCCTGAACTTCATTTCCTCTGGTGCAATTCTTTGAAAGGGTCTTCACCTGAAGATTGCTCTGTCCAACCATCTTATTCTACAGTATATTTGAATAAATGTTGCTTTGCTTGACATCACAGCCAATGTGTGCATGGCTTCGTTGAGCCAACGTAAACAGCCAAGAATGAAAGATATATTTGGATCAAAGCAGAGCACAACTTGGAGCGAAGCTTGCTAATTGTAAGCAGTACCTGTGTGTTTTGCATGCTGGCTTGAACCCGGAGTGGGGTTGGTTACTTCTGAGGAAAAAGCTCAGACAAATGAAGACCTGGGCAGCCCTGACTTCACTTCTGCTATTACAGATGTTACAAATGGGCATCTGCAGCCTCATCCAGGAAGACTGTCTCCACTCTTGGGCACTTTTGCCAAAGGCAGTATCTCAATATGCTGAGGACTGAGATTTATCTTGGGTGGGTAACAACAGCCACAGACTACTGTCAAGAAATGCCGAAACCTTAATCAGAGACAATCCAAAAAGATCATAGTTTAATTTTACTTTTTGAAAAATCCATCATTAGATGGACTAGAAATGTTCAAGATGTTGAATGAGGTTTCAGTTTGAGCTAGCTGCATAATGAGAAAACAAGGATAATTTAGATTTTACAAAAAAAGCTTGTCAAGTTTTGTTTCCTTCCATCAACATTAGCCAGGGAAGTTTGGATCTTATTTGCACGCAGAGTCTGAAAGGAGGATGGAAAGTCTCCACTTTTGGCCTCTTTCTCTTACCACGCAGAAAATCAGTAACGGATCACTTATACAATTTCTTTTTCTCTGAATCCAAGACTTCCTCTGTTAGGCAGATATACAATACTAATGCAAGCATCACAAAGTTCAGCAATAATCCTATGGCATTCTACATATTCTGTGAGCTTTATGGATGCATTCCTATAACTACCAGAGAGACAGTTGAATTCCAAACTGATTGTGTGCATTAGTAATTTACTCCCTCCTACTTCATTCATCTCTTGCTCCTGTTACACTCTCTAAAGTCTGACAACTTCTGTTCTATCTCTGTACTTCTTCTGTATATTACTGTGCATAATTGGATTGTTATTCTCTTTTCTCATGCTGTTACAATTCCCAGGATTTGGGTTTGTTCTCATAGTTTATACAGCACTTTGTTTCCTAGTTCATAATTTTATTTGCATCTCTGTTTCTTCTCTTCCTCCCCCTCATTCAGCTCTCTGGTTTTCTCTGAAGGCCAATTCCTCATTCTGAGTTTTATTCCAATATCTTTTCTCCTTTATCACTGCCATCACAGTAGAGTTTCCAAGCAACTCTCAATAGTCATAAAGAGGTATCCATCAATCAGAATTACATTACATCTGTATTCAAAATTTCTGAGAGTGCCACCTCCTCTAATAACAAAGAGAAAAAAAAAAAAAAAAAAAGATGGAAGTTTATTTTGAATGGAAAGTATACTATTTTAACTGCACCATATTTCTTGGAAAGTATAACCAGCTGATATCTGTGAAACACTTCCAGCATTAAGACAACATGCCAAAATTGAAAAGCGTGAGTTGAACATGAACAGCTTTTGGAGCTGCCCTGTAATGATTAAGAATGCTGAATGCTGACCTGCTCAGTGAAAAAGTTACTGGGAGACAGATTGGTTTTGTTTATTTGCAGGAAAGAACAACTTGGACAGGAAAAAAAAAAGAGGTACCGAAAAGTCTTTCTCAACAGTGAAAGATTGTTTAGATGCAATAACAGGACAAGAAAAAGCAGTTCTAAAAGGAGCATATCCTCAAGTAAGAGAATTATTCTTTAAACCAAACTGATACTAAGATACCCTTTGGATATTTGAAGAAGTCAAGCCTCAACCCCTGGCCTGGATCTGGTTTGGACCCCATCATGATTACAGAGATCTAAGACTTCAATGAAGTGAGCAGCCAATTGAACTAAAGATAAGCACTTGTGTCTTTGAGGCTATTTGCAGTGACAGATTTCTACTTGAGCCAATTCAAGAGCAAAATCTCATAGCTTCAGTTACGTATTGCTCTGAATATTTAAAATACTCCAAAGTTTCATAAAGAAAATGAATGTCCCTTTTAAGATTTCTCATTAGTGTATAGCGACTAGTATCTTTCCTACGTGAAATTTCCCTCAAACTTTCATATTCAAGCAAGGAATTTCTGTGTCCATGCAAATAATCTTTCCCCATGGACAGAGCAAAAAGACAAGAATAAAAAGATAAGAGCCTTGATGTGTGGGACAGGAAGGAAGAAAAGAGAACCTCCACTTCCCCTTCTCCCCCAACTCCCCCCCAAAAAAAACCTCCTACAAAATTTCTATTAAAGAATAATTAACAGCACAGAAAAGCTGTGTGAGCGTACAGCTCACGTGAGCAGGCAGAGATATCCATATATTTCAGATGTTTAATGCCTTCTCTGATGATCCTTAAAAACCTCATTTCTCCATTAGCATCCAGCCTTTGAGTCAGCAGTCAAGAGGGAATAATTCTGAGCTGACATCACAGGCAGCTTCACAGTTTAATGTCAGCAAATGACAGGGAAAGGAGAGACTTGCATCAGGTTTTCATCAAACTGTGTTTAGAAGTTATCATGGGTTTCTAAACATAGGTCTGACCAGTCCCACACTTGGCACCAAGTCCAGCCTTTCACAGCCTGCACTGGAAGGGATTTCTCTGACTTGATTTCTTCCCTGTCAGAGACCATAACCATTTGTAGGTGACTAATGACTATTTTAATCTGACCCTATAATCTCCAACTGCATTACTAGCCAAGGAATCATAAGATAGTAGAGAGTATATTACAAAATAGACCATTGAAAATCAGAATTCCTTGCCAAATTTCATTGTAGTTAATGTTCTGCAATGTGCCAAAAATATCAGACAATCAGGCGTCAGAATGATTAATTTCACCACTATTTCCTTTCATCTTTCAAACTGACCACTGAGGCCACTAAACTGGGATGTATTAGCATACACTTATGTTAACCGAAGTATTTGTCAACAAATAACATTCCTTTTTCCATTAGCTGGTCTTCAGTCAATCAGCTTGAGCTATGCTATTACACAAGAACTAGTATCAGATAAGTTGTTTTCTTTTGCAATTCCATCCATGCCAAGGTAAAATGTGTAAAGAGGATTCATAACAGAAAAGGTTCTGTTTCATTTTCCAAGATCTAGTATACAGATTTTAGTTCATCAAAAAGATAAAAGAGCTTGAGTACGCGTAACCATTTTGAATGCTTCTAGTTTTTGGATCTTTTCTTATCTAGGATCTTACCAGTAGATTATGACTAATAACTCATAAAAGAACAGTATACAGTTCCAAATTTTACTGATGGCATCTGAAATTCATCTGCATTAGAATGAAGGGTGAGCTCTGTCCAATGAAATATCACATCAAGTCAAAGTAACAACATTTAATCATTCCAAAGCTCCCATCTTTTTTTTTTCTAGAGCAATTATCATAGTCCCACCTTCTATTTAAAGCATGCAGTTTATTATCATACTTTCTCACTTACATTTTTTCTATGAGGTCACTTAATTCATTTCACTGAAAGGGGATTTAGCAAATGTAGCACATATCAGATTTCCTGATTGACACAGTGAGTTTTTCTTTTATTAGTAAATACTTCTTTTTGAAGCTGTTCACAGGTGGGAGCTGAATGAAGAGGAAGTTACTTTTTTTCCAACTACTGTACAGAGCTCTGTGTCTACAGGAGAGCTGGAGAAAGATCAGAGGAATATTCACGTACTGTCATGCATATGTACAAAACTTCTAATTGATTAATCATACATTATGCAAGCCTGTCAAACAACATGTTAAAATATATACCAGAGTTTCAAAAATGACGAATTATTATTAAACCTTCTGAGATTCCTACAGCAGGTAAAAAATGACTGAAATCATCATCATGATGATTGTATAAGAACTGGCAGTAACTCACTTAGAAAGACAAGAACCATTATTTTCTATGAGGACTTCTCCGTTTGAACCTTCAGTAACAAAATTCCTTTTATGGGCTCTTAAGAGGTACCAAGAGCATAGAAACTGAAGTATGCTACATGCAGTCCTGTATATTGTGCTCTTCTGAAAAAGGAGGTCTCACACTGCTGCCCCTGCACACGTGGAATTAGGAAATGAAAGTAGCAGTCTCCAGAGAAGGCCTGCTGACCTGACCATCTGCAGAGGACAAGGCTGCAGTGATATAAATTTCTGTTGTCAGGTCATTGAAGTAGGAGGAGGCAGAAAGGTGGAAGAAGCAGGAAGTTGGAAAAACATCATTTTGTCTCTCCTTGAAAATTTCCCATGACCCACAGAAGCTGCCTAAGCTACAAATACAGAGGCCATGAATTCTCAGCAATGCTTACTGATGAAACACATGATTCCGAATGCTTCAGAATCATCACAAAACAGCGACATATCTGACAACCTTGGTAGGAAATACCAGTTCTGCAGTTCTTGCATAGAATCCTTTCCATTCCCCATGTAAATTAATCCACATTTTCTTGTTTCAGAACAATCCTTTAACACAAACATTTAGGAGAGGAAGACTGAAGTTTGACACAGAGCCTTCACACATGCATTTTACTGTGTCAGTGAAAATAAACTGATTTCCAGCCAATTTTGAAGGACTTCCATGCCTTTGTGTATGTGGTGCTCACATGATGCATAGTGCTGTTGAACTGCTGGGGTCCTTTGAAGAAGACCATATAAAAGTCTGAGAAGTTGTTGATGTTAGAGGACACTGAAATACCTGGGCTGTGGTCTGTGGGATGGATACTCAGAAATAGTGATGAGGCATAGGAACAGGCTGCCAGGAATGTGGTGGAGTCACTGTTCCTGAAGGTGTTCAAGAACCATGTAGATGTGGCACTGAGGGACAGGGCTTAGTGGACATGGTGGGGTGGGCTGACAGTTGGACTAGATGATCCTAAAAGTCTTTTCCAACTCTAATGATTCTATGATTCTATCAGGCTAGAACTAAAGTCTGTACAACACCTCAGCAAAACATCTCCCATTTTGCCACAGGCAGGAAATATCTGCATTCACAGTCAGAGTCAAGCCAACACAAAGCTCTCTAACTCAAGGATGATCAGCCCTCTCAATGCTGAGATTCATATAAAAAATGTTTACAAGGCTGAAAGCCCCTGGATGCATACTACAAGCCTTAAAAATTCAGTACGGGGGACTCTGAGGGAGAATCAAACTGGCAAAAAGTGAAAATCTTTCTTCAGCTGTCCTCCACGACTCGTGGAGCAAGCTTCTGTATCCCACGGCAGTTCAGGAACTGTGTTTCAGACACCTTTTCCTTCCCCCTGCAGCCCTGCTTCCAGGAACACAGTGTACTCTTGCAGGGGTGAGGAATTGCTCTGAAACAGCTCAAGGGCTCAAGAGTTTCAGGAGCTATAATTTAGCTTCCTATGCTCTTTTAGTTAATGCACAAGAATGGATTTCTTATGATACAAACGGAGCCACTGAATGCAAATGACGAAGGCTGCAATTTTCTTCATCACAAGGCTGCACACCCATCCAGCCCTTGAGGCGATCATAGAGCGGTGCCTTCCCACCACATCTCTAGTTTTGAAGGATCACCTAGGAGGATGGGTTTGGGGCTGCAGGAATTGGGCAGCCATTCTGTATGGTAATCCACAGAGAAAGCATTCCCACTTTCAGCTCAGTCACCACAATGGCTGAGGTGGAAGACAGTCATGATCCTGCAGATGGGCAGGAAAAATAAATAAATAAACAAATAAAGGACAAAAAGCTATTTTCCTGTGAGGAAGGGTTAACACTGTGCTTGTGGAGTGGCTGATTTAATGACTTAAAAACTTAAGTTGAGAACAAGCTTAATTTAAATGTAGTTTATAGGTCAACATAATTACTAAGAAATACTGGTCTATCTCTGGTCAGAGACAGACAATTCTTGCATCACATTACCCATTTATAATTTGGAGTGTAACAACCTGATGACATTTTGATGTCTCTGTAGTTATTTGGGGAACTTTTTACAGCTTGCAAGAGTTCTGCCCAAGTTAGTTCTCTAGAACTGAGAAAGATACTCTGCTACAATACACTCTTGAGTCTCTGTTTCAGCAAAGGATTTAACACCTGCTTTGAAGTAAGCTTTGCCTTTCAACTTGCACATTAGCTCACATTTGAGAATATAAGGTAATTTGCAGACAATTTCAGATAATACACATTGCCTGGAAAACTTTTCACAACTTTCTGGAAAGGAAAGAGGAAGAATAAACCCACATTGCAACCTGTATGACCCAGTGTCAAGTTTTAGCATGCAGCATATTCATTATCAAATTACAGCCCATGTAAAGCAGAGTTTGCAAGAGCCATGGTAGTCTGGCTTTTTACCGGATAGAGACAACAAATCACTGGAGTAAAGCTGTAAGAAAAACTGTAGGCTGTGCAGAGTCTTTCAGTACTTACCGAGTTTCTTTGTTTTAACTCTAGAGTTGCTAACTTAGATTTGGCTTGCAAATAATTAAAAGTTATTTCAACTATCCTCATTACCGTCAGCCTCAAACGTAAAAAAAGCCTGGCTTCAAAAGGCGGTGACATAATGAGTGTAGAGTATAATGGATATTACTACTTTGCTTCCAGGCACCTTGGAGGAACAAACATAAGTTTATACTCTTTTTTTAACTCTGTTTGGGTCTAATTCCATTTCCTCTGTAGTTGTCTTTCTCTGGGTCTATGACTACAATCAGTGATAATAGCTGACTACAAGCAATTTAGCTGCAGATTTAC
Source organism: Centrocercus urophasianus (assembly GCF_019232065.1). Taxonomy (NCBI): domain Eukaryota; kingdom Metazoa; phylum Chordata; class Aves; order Galliformes; family Phasianidae; genus Centrocercus; species Centrocercus urophasianus. The sequence goes on from NW_024884711.1 coordinate 19,768,794, forward strand.
AGGGTAAAAAATGGAAGGAAACAATGAACTCCATAAAAACAGTATTGGGGGAGGGTATTCATGTAACCCCATCCCTGTCTTTTCTCCTCTCCCCATTACCTCAGGGAACAACTATGTTTATCCCACATTGTAGCATATTTGAACAAGGAAAATTAAATCAGTACTTTCCCTGGAGTTATTGGAAAATGCTTAATTAAGGCTCCTCAGAGTCCCTTCACACATCTTGTTATGAAAAGTCCAGGGTTTACAGCTTCTAGCTACAGTAGCTTAGAAATGCCAATTGCCAATAATGCCTTATTCAGAGAATACACATAAGTGACATATTAGGCACAGACAATGACTGTGATGGCTCCTATCAGGATGAAGATTTCCCATATCACAGATTAATAGACTGGGCAATACTTATTGCTCCTCATGGCTTTTTGCCTTGTCACAAATCTAGGTTAGGAGGAGACTGGATGTGTGCATGGAGGCTAAGAAATTTCATTACTGCAATGGGGCCAGTCCTGTACGAAAGGGTGCATTATCATGAAACAGCCTTTCATTAGTCCTGTCACTATCCAAAAAAGTAAGAATATTTTTTTCTCTAAGATTTTTTTTTTAATTTGGTCAAATTCAAACCAGCAGAAAGACAAGAAGAATAAATATAAAAATCCTGATTCCTAGAAAAAAAAATTGCAAGGTTCTTGAAACTACTGGACTATATGCCAGCATTAAGCCAGTTCTGTACGTAGAATAAGAAAAGAGTCTGGATTAAAGAGAGTAGCTACCACAATGCCTACAAGCATTCAAGATAACCAGAAAAATAAAGAAGAAAAAAAATTCATTAGTCAAGGATTTTCCTTTAGCTTTCCATGAGTTCCTGTTCTCACTGATTCACCGCTAATTAGAGATGAGAAATGTCAAAATAAACTAAACAAAAGCAAAATATTATCTGTACCATTCTTCTTAGATTCGCGATCTAAATTCATGAACTATGTTGAAAATCACCTAAATAAACACATCTGTTAAGCTAACATTTTCCAGTGATAGCAGTCTTAATGTTGTGAAATGTGTTTGATGTGTTCATGTTACAAAGACCAGTTTCCAAAATGTTACTTTCCAACTTTTTTTTAAAGTGTAAACCAAGCCTTTTCCTGTTGGCTCTGAGGTGGCCAAGATATATTTCATTTAATACTGGCTAAAGCTAGAGGTAAAACATTAAAATACTCTAGTGACTTCGTAAGTACATTGGAAAGAAAATATTTTGAGGGCTGCATGCTCTTTATTATAGCTCAATTTGGAGAGCAGAACAAAAAGGTTTAGGTCTGTTAATTGTCTTCTAAAGTCACACACTGCATCACATTACTTTGCAATAGTGTCAATGGTTTACTGGCTAGTTCGCCCAGTTCCGTGACTGGCGGGGTGGAAGGATTTCACAAAATCTGCACCTCTGGAAAAAAGGGAACAGGGAACCCCAAAATAATTAAAAACAGCAGCAAGGATCCGAGGAGAAACAAGCTAATTTACTAAACATGGTATCAGAATGCAAGATAACACACTGTAATACAATATAATTAGGATTGAAGCTAATAAATCAAATACAATGAGAGAGAGAATGTCCAAATGGTGGATAGGCCTCACCATAACTCTGAGGTGAGATGCGCAGTCCAGTTGAGCAGCAGGGAGACGGGAGAAGAACCAACGAAGAAGAGCAGACAAAAAAGAATCACAGAATCACAGAATTGTAGGGGTTGGAAGGGACCTCCAGAGATCATCAAGACCAACCCCCCTGCCAAGGCAGGTTCCCTACACCAGGTTGCACAGGTAGGCATCCAGGCAGGTCTTGAACATCTCCAGAGAAGGAGACTCCACAACCCCCCTGGGCAGCCTGTTCCAGTGCTCCATCACCCTCACCATAAAGAAGTTCTTGTGCACATTTGTGCGGAACTTCCTATGCTCCAGCTTATGTCTGTTTCCCCTTGTCTTGTCTCCATGTATCATTGAAGGTCACTCATGGCCAACCTGTCGTCCACCAGGATGCCCAGGTTAAGTCCCCTGGGGAATGTAGTTCTTCTTCTCTTCTGAGGAGGTACCCAGAACTTGAGCATTGACAGTTAAACTCCCAGTGCACTACATGATGTTATGATGTGGAATACCGAAAACCAAAAATCACAAAACCATGACAAATAGTAAGGTAGGGAAGATCATACTTAACAAACTAACTAACCACCTAACAAAAAAGCCCCACAGTTGGCTGCTCAAATAGAAGGTCATCAGTTATACGAAGTGATGATACAGAGTCAGGGACAAATTTAGAAAGGGCCTGTAATTCACAGAGAGTTATACATCTGTGAGCATTTGCACCTATGTCTAGGCAGAGAAGTCAAAACATCTAAATGTTCTTTTTGAAATGAGTGCAAGAAGTATTATTTCCCTTCAGGGTGCAATATCAGGTCCCTCGTGGGAATGATTGAAGCACAACCTGTATAGTGATAAGTGATGATTAGAAGGGCAAAGAGTGATTAGAGCAGAGAGGTGCTTGTTGAACTCAAGAAGTCATACTTGCAGTGACTTTTCCTGTATTTCTCCTGTGCAACCACATGGATATCTGCCTAGACACAAACAGCCCATCTGCACCATTTTAATCTCTGCCCTCTCCTGTAGCCTGGGAGGCTAGCTGGGCATCGGACAGGGAGTGGTGAGCAATTGTTTGTGCATATATACATGTTATATTTCCCTTTTAGCGAAGAGTTTTATCTTAACCAATGAGTTCTACTTTTTTTTTTTTTTTTTTTTTTTCTTCTTCAATTCTCTCCCCCTTCCCACTGGGAAGGTGGGAATGAGTGAATAACTGTGTGGTACAAGCACTGGATACTTAGAATGATCTCACAAACCCCCTAGTCCCATAATATTAAGTGCTGCAACAAATACGTACACTCATTAGAACACAGACAATAGACAATGGCCCACATTAAAGTGCTTTAACCTTCTCACAGTGCAGCAACTGCAGCAGTTAAGTTGAGGTCATCTGCTCTTGGAAGACTTGACATAATTTATACGTAAGTAAATAAACCAGAGTGTACTGCTAATACTGATTATACAAAACAACAAATGGTATTTTCAATACCAAATACCAAAATGAAGATATATTCGTGTATTCATGGAACACATGGGCAATGTGTATGGGTCCACAATTAACTGAATTCAGTGAGCAAATCACAGTCAGAAATGACTGGGGTAAAAAGAGAGAGTGACAGCGATTATCATCCTGCAAGATGAATTAGGATGTCAGAGCAGTGCAAATTTTAAACTGAAAGCTGCTTTTCTTCTCTCACCCACACTCCCCTCAAATAATGTCCTAATAAATACGAGAGACACACCTCAGTTCTGGCAGCGCTAACAGTAATGTGTAACTTCTTTTAACAAAGTCCAAAATCCAAGAGGCAGGACAGGTCCTGCAGGGCAAGTGTCACCCTTCTTCAGCTGCCTTTCAGGTCTCTCAGCTGTGATGATGGGACTAGAGCAATAGAGCTGCTGGGAGGAAGGGCACAAGAATAGCAGGAAATGTGAGAGTTGTATGTCACATCAGAAAGCAAGTGTGAATGGTGATGATCATAGGTCAAGGATGGGTAAGACAACAAATGTGCAATGCTGAGACCAAAACAACAGGAACACAGGAAATAGTGGAGAAGACAAATATATCAGATGAGGTAAAAGCTGGCAACAGAAAAAGGAACAGGGTGTGTGAGTCACAAACTGGTTCTCCAACATCAAAAAGTAGATAGGAGGAAAGAGAGAAACACCCAAATGGTGAGAAAACAATTCCAAAAACAAACAAACAAACAAAAAATGAGTTTTAGATCAGTAATTTGGAGGTCATAAAATTTCTTAAGAAAGTGGTTTTTCTAAGTTACAAGCTAAATTCCTTCATTGCAAACCTCAGATGCAGAGATTACACCAATAAAAAAAGCTTTCTGATTATGCCATTCCTGCTACATTGCATGATTTGCACTTGGTGGAGGTGGGGGGAAAGAATACCAAAAAGTTTCCAAAGTCAAAATATTCCATTTCAACACTTTCATAAGATAAGCAGTCTGATTTTTTTCAATAAAATATACTTTTTTATATGTCCTTCAGTTCTGTTTGTTTGATCAGGAGATATTTTTTAACCTTCTGTTTGCCTTAAAAAAAAATTGAGGACTCCTACGTTTGGCTACTACTTGACAGGGTCTTACCAGCTGTAAAAATAGCTCAACATTTCTCCTGCCCACATACCCAGAGAGTAGTATAAACCTGTATGAAATTACTTCTCTTTCTTCTTTTAGCTGCCAGTGAACCAAAAGGGGGAAAAAAAAAAAAAAAAATCAATCATTCATTCAGTTTTAATTCAGAACATTCTGAGCCTGGCGTTCTCTCACAAATCCTTCTGAGCTCCTGGTTAGATTCTGATTGCATTTGATCCGCTCTGGAGAAGGCCCACAGATTATAAACTCTTTCTGACAAGGACTCTCATTTATTTACTGCTGCTTGGAGTTGCCTTAGGGCAACACCACGTGGTACGGGAGGCCTGAAAGACTGCTGAAGCTCCCTTTCCCAGCATTGTCTATGTTTTGTTATATAATTTAACAAAAATACAAATTCCACAACTTCTGAGTTTTATATTTTTTATTTTGCTTTGTTCTGAAAACTGAAAAGCAATCTTAATTGAATGCTTCTTGAAAACATTTCAGCAACATATACCCCATGTTCTACTTCAAAATTCTTCCTTATTATGCTTTTCCTTGATGATTAAAGTAATTATCAGCAACTTAATGCCACTGCTGTCTGCTTTCAGCTGCATGCTCCAAGAATACAGCCATGCTCTGCTGAACTGGGAGCCTAAGGTTCAAAGCCAGAAGCAAGAACTGTGGGAACTATTTTAACAGCTCTCTCCTCATGGAACAGTAATGTAGGAATTTTGTCAAGACTGGATTTTCATATTTGACTGAATGACTTGACAGACTGTGGTACTGAAGTATGCTAAGAAAAAGACAGTGCTTCACTGAAAAGAACATTGAAACATTTCCCTGTTTATTGACTCCGTTTAGATTGGCCCATTTCTCTTAGGAATCTGTGAACCCTGCAACAAAGCCTATTGATGATACAAATTCTAGCACTGCTGTTGGCTGCAAGCAGCGAAACATGGGAGAAGAAAAACATAAAATAGAGACCACTGAATTGTATTTTTTTATAAAAAAAGCCATATGTTGTATCATGTAGCTGATTCAATTACAGTTAATACAGCTATGCAGATTAATAAAGCTATACAGATTAATCCCTGCGTATTGAAACATTTTTAAAACAAAGGGACTTAATTTTTTGTGACCATCTATCCTCTCTGTGGACAATTTTTCTTTTACAAATGCCAAAGTTGAAAATGGCCATACTGAGAATCATATGTTGAAAATAGGTGCTTTGTTAGAGGGAAAATGGGAGTGTTCATGCAGATACAATGGGCTACTATTTAGTGTTCATAAATTAGTGAATGCATTTCTTGGAAAGCTGCTGCTGCTGGAAGGCATGGCAGCAATGTAGGTGGTCTTCCAAGTTTAGTAGTTATTATCAACAAATTCTAGTACAGAAAGCAGTGTGAAGAAAAAGATGCTAGAAAATAAATAGATTTGGTGAACTAAAATGATTTTATGCATAAAACCTTGCCTAAAACCTAAAGAGTCTTACTCATTCTGCAGTAAAAAGCTTCATGTCTTGGGAAAATTCAGAAAAAAAACAGATACTTTAGACCAGATACTTACATACTTTTCCAGGCTAGCCAGACTTCCAAATATGCATATATGCATTTGACAAGTAGGAAATGTTACAATACTTTCTGTTGGTGTGTTGTTGTTTTTCTGGTCATATTTAACAATCTGTCTGTGATTTCACACAGTAATTCTGACCCAGATCTTGGAGTGACATTGATTTGTCCCCATTGATGTTATGACTGCTTAACTATCAAGACTTCCAGACAGTATTCTGAACAGCGGAATTGTATTAATTTTCCACGTTTTTACATTTTCCTAATTCCTGTACCCAGTCTTCTTGAGCACACACTTCTCAGTATCTTTTTATATCTTCCTTTCATCTGTGTCTTTAGGCCTCTGTCACGTCACCTTTTTTTTTAGGTAATCTTTCAGTATTTTTCCCCTGAAGAGTAATAGAATTCACTCAATTCCTTCTTAACACACACATTTCCTGGCAATGCCAATGTTAATCTGTTAGAGACAGGGAGCATTCAGTGCACTAAGTCTACACAACCTGAAAGATTAGACCCCCACCTGATCATTCCTCATATTCTATTTATGTCTCCTCTGACCATTCCCCACATTTTATTTATGTCTTAGACTAGCACTGCCTATCTCACTGAAAATGTATAATTTCATGTGGTGGCCCTAATGGTTTTGAGAAGCATCACATACTCACAGTCTATAAAATAAGGCTATGTTCTACATTTAGAAAAACAATTTGTAATTTTCTGAGTCTAAATGGCTGCCTAATATTCAGAACAGGTGGTGCAGACGTTCCCAGAAATATGAAAAGATTAACATGAGGAAATAAAAAAGTTGTTAGACGCTGACAATTAGATCACTATAATCCTAAGAACTGTCTTTCAGCAATGAGAAATTAAAAAGAAAAAATACTTCTAGTGACAGATGAGTATAAATCACTAACAGAATATGGAAAGGCATAATATTTAAGCTACAAGAGCAGAAAAGGAAATACACTAAATAAGAAAATTACAAAAAACTACCATAGTATCATGGAATAGAGATCTAATGCATTTTATTGCAACCTGGTGCCCTGTCACTGTTAATGTTGCTGTCATTGCTGCACTCTATGTTTGCTGTCCACAGAGAAAGCTCACCACCAGACTTGGATGACTTCCATGCTCAGACATGGCACAGCAAAATAATAGGCTATAAAGACACTAATTTCAGAAAGTGAGTGCTGACTGTGAAATTAAATAATAATAATAATAACAATAATAATAATAATAATAGTAATGAGTTATTAAGAATTATTAATGAGCATGACTATTTGCAGATCACCTCTAATCCAGAGAGAATCAAGGCACTCACCACATTTTACAAAGTGATTTATGAACTGTGTACCAGGGGGATCATGTCACTTCTCAGTGAAACCTCTGGAACAGCATTTCACAAAAGAGAAGTATAGAACAGAGGATGAGGAAGGAATCATTTGCCTATTTGAGAGTGCAGTGTCAGTCTGTGCTGTGCCAATTGGAACTTGCCCAGGGCTCTAAAGCTAACTCCTCTAATCTTGTGAAAGTACTGGAGTATCATAACAAATTGTGTTTGATGTTTCATCCAAAACACAAGAAAAAGACAGAAAGCGCAAATTATTGATCACCACCACAGATGACATTCTAAAACTCATTTCCTTTCTTACCCAGCCAAGTGTCTATTAAAAGCTTTCACCAGAGTTGTTTGCAACAATTGCTTTCTGCTGCTGCAGAGTACACTGCAGTGACTCAGACAAAGCCATGAGGCTTCAGAACATTTCCTTTCTGTTTACACACACATACACACCCCTCAAAATGAAAGCAGGTTTGTTTACTAAACTGGGACTGGGAGCAAGAATGTATCCTGTAAACTTTCTTGGATAATTCAGCAAGTACTAATACCTCTTGTACAAGCATTTTATGATCATGAGACAAACATCACCCATCTCTTGACTTCCACTTCTATAAAATAATAGACATAAAAATCGTATATCACATCTGAGATATGCACAAAAGTATGTCCTTGAAAATACAATGTGTAATAAGCATGTTTAATGAAGATAAAGGGTCAAAAAATTGCTTTCTCATTTATCACAGTATTTTCTCAACACCCTAATTCTTAAAATCTAGAACACAAAAGACACCATATTTCATGGACAAAGACTACACAGCTGGACACTGACTCTCAGTATTGGATTACTTACCTAAGAAATACTTCATCTGAAGAAATCTCTAAGGTACTCAAGATAGAGAATAAACATTTTTAACCAACACATATTTTATTTCTCCCCTCACATTAAGGGAAGTACAGTGACTAAGCTGAAAATGCCTGTGTTGCTCCTTGTATATGGAAAGTTTAACAGTCTGTGTACAGTGCCAATATCAACATACTGCTTATTTGCCGAGCAGTGCTGGCTAACTTCAAAAGCACACCTTTAAGAGAGTACTGAAAGGCACTAACCCACAACTGCACTCAAGTAAGAACAGGATAAAGAGGTGATTGTGTCTAAATCTGTTCCTCATCATCTTATATCCCAGATGGAATGAAAGATAGAAATACTGTACTTCACTCCTAGCTCTCTTAAACTGGTGACATGTACCATTTTAGCTCTCTGTCTAGCTCCAAACATGTCAAAGCCAATGCTAATGAAATGTGATCTCTCTTTCCTTCTTCCCTGCACAGCTGTTTAATTAGAGGACTCAGCGAGGAAATAGTAACATCACAAATACAGTGTACTCATCTCTGTATAGGTGCCATTAATAATAACCTGCAAGCCAACTTCAATGGGACTGTTACTTATGGCAAAGGAGGCTATACACCGTAGATAAGACAAATAAGCTTTTATTTTTTTCCCCACTCACTGTTTAACACCAACATTCCAATGGATGATAAGCAAAGTTTCAGCAGCTCAGGTTTTCCAGGCGTTCAGCTCCATTCACCAAAATTGTTCAACCTCACAGAATCCAGGTGCAGAATATAGATGACTTTGACCTTCAGTTCTCTCCACAAAGAACAAAAGGCTACTTAATTCCAGGAATTTCAGAGCTCATTCTTCATACGACACCAGGAAAGATGTAACTCAGCAAAGCTGGGACCTGTCTACCTTCCACAAAGGCAGATCCCTAGCAGTTCCCATTCCAAAGATATGCTGCTCTAGTTTTTCCTCCCCGCATGTGGGACACAGAGGGCTGCTACTACCCTGTCAGAGTCTGTATCTCCAATACCCATAGCAACTCATCAAGAAATGGGATGATGAGCACTGGAAGAGACTAAATTATCTGGTGAGGCTGAAGGCCAGCAAACAATTTCTTGAACAACTAGACAGTAGCATCACTGGTTATGCATGTGGGTCATTCAGAACTAATCGTGCTACCAACCTCACACATTTCTTTCCAGACCAGATCTTCCCAATAAAAAAAGCAATCAAGAATTAGTGTGATGGCTTCTTATCTTTTATTTGAACTTATCATTATTTATCTTTCCATCTTTCAGATGGATTGAGATTTCCTTTCTATCCTCTTTCCTTCTCTTCCTCTTGCCTTAGGAACGACTTCTTGCTGAATTCCTGTCTTTTTAAGGGGATATTTTATTTTGTTCTCTGTTTTACCTCTTAAGCAATGGGACTTCTATGCAAACCTCTGTGTCAGTAAAGCACTTGCCACACTTGCTGTGATGAAAAGTTAATAATGCACAGTATTTGTGGATAGAAATAATAGTATGGACACACAAAGTCAGAATCTACCAGGAAATAAGTCATTATAACAAGCTTTAAGTTATGTCACTATCCTTCTTTCTTAGATAACCTGTTTTTTGCTATGAAAGACCTAATTTAAGAATAGTTTACACCAGCCACACATAACTAGAGATTTGCACACAGTATTCATCACAGCCCTATCCTCGGCAAGTAAATGGCATGCAGGGGTATAACTATAGCACAAAGACCCTGCAAAGTCTGACACAGGGTTAACTACTGATACTCTATGAATTATTCAGCAACTGGAATTTTAGTAGTGTTCAGAATTATTCAGAACAATAAAAAAGCATGTGTTTTGGAATAAAAAATAAGACTACTCATTTGAATTGAGAAACAACTGATAAGGTGTCACTGAAAATCCCACAACAGCTGAAATATTTTCACAGCACTGGAAACAGCACTGGATATCACATTTCACTTTTTCTTAAATTAATTTCATGTGTAATGAAGGCAGAAGTATCTGCCATGAGGCTAGCAATACCTTTTTGCCAGCTTTGCTATGCATTATTCAAGAGACACTATGATTTTACATTAAGAATGATAAAATCAATTTGTGATAGCAGTTTTTCTAGAAAGTTCCACAGAAACAGAGAATGTTAATCTGTTGCTCCTTAGCACTTCATTGTACTTACCTTTTCCTCTGGCTAACAGAAATTTTGGCAGCAATATTTTAACATTGTTTAAAATGGTAAACTTACTTACTACCTTTTATTTTATTGCTGGCGTTGTGGCGATGGAGAGTAAAATAAAATTTAGATTCAGTCAGAGTTTTCATACTGTCATACCTCCATGAGTACCAATTATTCCAACTATATATTATGAAGATGAGTGGTAGCTGCACAAATATTTTTGAGAAAGAGATACTGTTTTCAACAGCTAAGGTTTTTAAAAGCAAGCAACGAGCTGAATTCTCAGTTTGGAAAATCTTCTGGGGATTCAGTTGAACTTCCAAAAATTAAGCATTAAAATACATTGTCTAGAACTGGATATGTTTACAAGCCCTGTACTTGTATAAGCACCCAAACAACAATGTTTCATTTGTAACTTCCCTATTTTAATCTCCTTCGTCTGCTACAAATCTTGCAACAGTTGACTTCCAAATGTCAATGACTTCCTTATCTGTATTAAGATGGGGAAAAAAAGTTTCAGAAAAACATTTATTTCTAAAGATCAGTATTGTACTTCTGATCAACACACAGAAAAAGCAAGTGGCATGATAGGTGTGAAAGAATCAAACTTTTCTTGAGATCCACACAAAATCTAGTTTATATTTTAAGCTGAAGTCTTAGAATCATTGTTAAAAGTTAATTTTTTTTCCACAGATCATCATAAGATACTTGGTTCCACAGTCACTTTTGTGTGTAAGCTGTGCATCTAACTACTGTTACCATGAAATACTTTACAAGCAATCATGACTTGTACAAGCATCCAAGGCCTGGAAGCTTAACAGCAAGAATTAGAAGTCAAAAGCAAGACAAAATCAAAGGTGTGACAGCTTATCTGGTAGGACTCAGAGACATAGCCTACAGGCAATACCCAGCACTGCCAGCTCCACAAGAAACCCTGGATAGTAAAACTGCTTTCCATGCTGCAGCTGTCCAGGGAGGCCCACATCTGGGGTAGGGTCTCTGCAGCAACACCTCCACCTGTCTCCTCAGCCCTGCTGCCATTAGGAGCACATGCCCCAATACTTCCGACACAGTGAATCGTGGGAGAACTTTTCCCAACTCATTTCCAAGAAAAAATAAATAAATTACAAAGGGCATGTAATCACAAGAGTTTATCGGCTGTCTCTTCACCAATCCTGGTAACGTCAGCTCTCATCTACATAGTCTGAAATGAACTTGCACACCTTAGCTGGAGTCACCACCTAACAAAATACAGATAAGACAAAGGTAGAGATAATTCAGTAAGTCACCAGAGAGTGCTAACTTTTTAGTCCATCCACAGCAAATATTATTTCCATTAGTTCCAAGACTTCTCTGTAAATCTTATCTCCCCAGCTAATGGATACTGTAAAAAAACACAAGCCCAGACCCAATGCATGCAATAAAGGACCTTTTAATTTGCCATTTCACTAAATGCTTTCTATAAGTAAAGTCAACTAGACTACACTTTCTGCTATGGCTTTGAAATAATTTTTATTGGAAGATGGTAATCCCTCTAATAAACAGAGGTGTATTTGACAAAGGTATTTCAGGTATTTCTACAGAATTGTAATTGGGTCATATTTTTCTTAACAAGAAAAGCAGCATCTTGAAGCTGATGAAGCTTATTTAGAGTGGGGTGAAAAGAACACATTAAAATCAAGGTGAATGGTATCCAATGGTGAAAGGAGGAATTTGCGGAGTGTGATAAATGTGCCAATGTTATCAGACCTACTGGCAACGTTTGCTGAGGCTGATGACAAACAGCTTCTTCCTCAGCTCTGGTGCACTATGCAATGATCTCAGACTGACAGAAAAAAGAGAGGAAAGGAAATGAAAAGAACCTTCACACTGCGTTACAGTTAATTAGAAGCAGAAATATGGGAGACAGAGAAGTCTTACCTTCTGAAATATCACTTGTCCCTCTTTAGATTCTATTATGCCCCTAGGCTGAATAAATATTCTTTTGTTGTTTGGAGCCAAGCGATGACTCTGCTGCAGAAATATTTCTAGTTCCCTTGTGCAATAGAAAATGAATGTATGGGAGTTGTTTTTTTTTGTTTTTGTTTTTTGTCCAGCATCGGCAATGAAAGTAAAAAAAGGTCTATTAAATCTGGAGAGATGAAAAAAAAAAAAAAAAAAAAAAAAGTAGATCACAGGAAATTACACTTTTATTCTGCACTTGTAAGATTGCTAGAAGGAGCTGATTGTACAAAAGAAGGTAAAAATCAGCTTGCCAGAAGCAACCACTTCCCCTTTAGGGACTGTCACCATATTCTGATTTACCAAGGATACATTTTCCCAAACCTCTGACAAGAAATATGACCTTTATAGCAGTTCCTCAATTTCTTCAATCTACTAGAATCACCAATAACCAATAGTGATTTACCATATTTATTCCAGTAGTTATTCGTATCTCGGCACTTGAAAATGTTTTCTACACCAGAAATTTCAGGAATTGTCTAAGAATCTATTCACATTTCCTTTTGGACCACGTAGCACTGTTTCCCATTTCACTCTCTTACAAACAACACAGTACACTGTCTAGAATTAGATGTATTCTAGTTAAGCACTTGCTGTTTTTTTTTCATTTGTTTCCTTTTTTTATTATTATTATTTATTTTGAAGTTGCCCACCTGCCTAAAGGACTTGCTCTCAGTCAAGCTCCAAAGTACCTCAGTTTGAAGAGATCCAGTCATTCGACCCTACTCTTGTACTCCACCCCAGAAACCAGATATTCATCCAGACAGACATGCTGGGAGAGGATCACCCAGGGTTTAGCACATGCACTGACCATGCAGTTAGTGGAATAATAGACAAAATACAACAAGAACCAGCACTTTCTCTTAAACATCTCCAGTCAGAGAAAGACTACTTGACCCACCTCCTTCTACTGCAAAGTCCTGTTTCAATAATGGGAACAGAACAACAGAACCTTCTGTAAGGTTTTAGTCCTCTTTCTGGGATGTATAGAATGTGTAGGGTACAATCTTTGATCAAAGGAATTATGGAGACCAGGATTTCCACTCAAGCCAAATCACACTATACTCACCCCAAATTCTAAACCATATTGGAAGAAAAATCAACACTATCACACTTCCTCAAAAGCAGCAAATTAAGACCTTTATATAAAGGAGAGAAGCCCAGGCCACGGATCAGAAATGGAAAAGTCCTTCTTCCTACAGCCAGGAGAAAGGGTAAATCAGGCAAGAAGAAAGGGCCTACAACTCCTTCTTGCCTGCAGGGTTTCTTACTGACCACCACACACAGTGTCCATGGACTCTGCTAGGCACAAAGCTGGTCCATGGGCTGCCTCACTAATCACAGTGCTCATGTGGCAACATCCCTGATCTCTGCTTGATGAGTGCAGCAACCAACAGATCACTGACGCACATGTGACATTTTGATGGTATTTTTTCATCAAGTAAATCTCTTCAGCTTTCATGGTCTCTGTTTGCAATGTGACTTCCACAGCATTGTCCTACCATGGTCACTCTCAATCACTGCCATAATAAGCACAAATAGTTTCACAAAACAGAACCCAAAAATGTAGTAGGAAGAGGAACCATGAAACTGAAATAGTATGGCTTCCTGACACAATTAAAATAATGAATCCCATCAGCTGAGACTGCAGCTCCTATAACTCCAGTGACTCAATGAAAACACGCTTCTTTGTTAACATTTGAAGTCATGCAGAATTTGAAAGGCCTTTTCCCACTTAATGGTCACTCCAAATTCTTAAAATTGAGACATCCAGTCCCTGCTCAGTTAATCAGATTTTGCAGGACCATTTCTTGCTGTAACCTATGAACAGTTTTATCCATATATATTCCATATATTCCATATATGGAACAATGTGTGATTTTTAAATTAAATTTGAACTGAAAGCCCTGAAATTCTATATATTTGCATTTAAAATCTTTAACTTTGGTGGTTATCAATTTAAAAAGTCTCACATTTGTGTTTTTAAAGAACCTGTGAAACAAAGTAACTGTTGTACAAGCACAGTATTTTCAGATTTTGTCTTTACATTATTTTAGTGAAGGAACAGATCTTACTTTCCAGTCCTCCGCTATGTCATCTCTGGAGGCCACTAGAAATAGGAGCAACATGCTTAAATTGTTGGAAAGATATAATTCTGTTGAACACGTTACTTGAGCAGAAACATTTATCTCATGCTTTGAGTGTCTCTGGGAAACTGCTCCAATGCTTGGTCTTATGAGACTTATGTGTAAGATGTGCCTTTACTAACAAATAAGGCTGGTCCAGGGCACAAAGTCAAGCTGTAGTCCAGATCATCTGAACCATTCAACCAACAGTCCTGGGTATGGCTTCGGCTTGCACAGACTTTTACAAGCAAGGTCCACACACAGTTCCCAGCCCTGGCCCATGCCATGGGGACATTTCCTGCAGGCACTTCAGATGCCAGTATCATGCTTGGGGTACAGGGAAGGCACTCAGACATAGATACACACTGGCCACGTTATCCAGTGTCAGAGACAGAGAACAGACTGAAGTGTCTTCAGTGACAGCAGCACAGCTGCTCTTCAGAGGAACTGGTACAACCTTTTTGTTACAGAGCACAATGGGTGACATTGGGCATTGCCCTGAGATTAGTGACAGCTGAATTAGAACTCTGTTACTTATTGCACTCAATTTTCTCTCCTTAAAGTGTTAAAAAAAGACTATGCTGAAGCTGAAAATATCTTTTGCAAAGAAGAAGCAGCGAAAACAGGCCAAACATCATCTTGAACACTGGAGATCATATTTATATCTCAATTTCTCTGCCAAAGGTCTTACCTGTAGAATTAATTTTTTAGCCAATTAAAGCCCAGTTAACAGTGCATAATACCTACTGACAAGCCTATAATCACACAGGCACAGTATCGTCCTGAGTCAAATACTTACAACCCAAATTTGTAAAATTTTCAGTAATACCAAAAACCTGAGTCAAGACAGACTGCTGAATTCAACAGCTCTGTAGGGATGGCAGTAGGCTGTAGGTCTTCTTCCAGAGTATGTATTCTACTAAGATATAACAGATTACAACATTGCTTATTTCTTAGACAACAGTGTTAGGAACTAAGAAAAATAGCGCTTCAATAACAGCAGCTATGTTACAGTTGTAAAAACACCCTGATAAATGAGCAGACATACATATATTTCATATCTTCAATCCATGCCACTTCCGTATGATACATAATTGAGATTTGTTACAACAGCAAACAAGTGGAAGTAAGACTATTAACAGGTTATTTGTTAAGAAAAACCTGGAAACAAGCAACAGAGTGACCTAAGAATGCATATAGAAAGAGATAGAAATAACTATTGATAGGTGGTTACTTGCAGTGAGTTCCAGTTTTACAGAATTCAAATCTGTTATCCATAGTCATTCTGTACTTAGAGGTGCTGCAGGGACCAGAATGGAAGGAGTTCAGCTTAATTTACTTTCTCTGTCTAGAGACAGACAAATGTTCCTCTGTAGCCACAGGAGAGACCAAGGGACCGCATATCCTCTCGACCCTTACCATAGGGTGCACTATTTTCCTCTCAGATGCTGCTCCCCCTCTCCTATTCTCTCCAATTATATTATAGACAGCTGAAATACAAGTATAGCTCAGTTAAACAGATTTCCCATAATGCCTACACTGAAAGAAAAGAAAACAAAACAAAACAAAAAAACCTTTTTCTGATTTTTCCAAAAATCAGAGAAATTCAGTAATTTTTTTCTTCTCTATTATTTCATTTGCTCACTTCCCTTTACTCCTCAGTTCCAAATGAAATTGAAAGAGGAAGTATTGAAACAGTAGAGAACTTTTTGCACAGTATTTCTGGTTGAAACGGAAGCAGTGAGCACTGGAAATTTTCTGTCCAGTTTTGCACAATCTAAGGAAAAGTAAACAGTTTCTCTGGCAACACAAATGTAACTAGACAAGTTATGAATATGAGTATACACTTGTAGACATCAAGGGCTGTATGATTTATAAGCTGTGTATTACATTTAACATCTTCTCCATGATTATATAAACCACATTTGTCTTCTGAATGAAAAATATAAAAAGGGAATAAATCAAAATCAATGACCAGTTTTTTTATTATTATTATTCTATTTTTTTTTTTTTTTAAAGAAGAAAATATATCAGTCTCTCATTTCCCTCCCAAAACATACATGGACATCCCTTAACTAACAGGTAAAAACCTATGAATTGTGCCTTTTTCTTTTTTCTTTTTCTTTTCTTTTCTTTTTTTTTTTTTTTTCCTTTTTGCTCAAGTCTGGCTGTTTAAATCTGGTGGGTAAGAATTTAAGCACCACAGCTGCACAAGAACTGTATGGAAAAGCAAAACCTCTGAACCAGCTGAGGACACGAGCATGTGTAGTTAATAAAGTAAAACCAGTACATTAAATTGCATGGTAAATAATAACAGCATAAAGTTTATAAAAAAGGGTAGGAAGAAGGACAGAGAACATTATTTGATATTCATGACCAAAACAAAGAAAAGCATGCTGCAGTAACTGAAGTTGCTGAACGACCTGCATGAATAAACTACTCTAAGAAAAAATCCTTGCAATAATTTATCAAGCTGCTGAAGAATGAGTAACTCTCCTGACATATTTAGGTATTACAAATATCTATCCAGGTTCTAATAGAAAAAAAAATTGCTTGTGGTTTTCCATATCACCTGGGACACTGAGCTCCTAAAATAAGATCTAGTAATAGAGCCAAATTTATTCCTAAATGGTTCCATGGACTTCTCTGGTGGTTTGTTTAGGTTGTTTATGAGTGTTTCTCCTGGGGAAAAAACGGTTGTTACAAAGAGAGCAATGACAGAATACCATTTAAAAAAAAAAAAAACAGGAAAATTCAGCCTGGATTTTTTTCTAGCAAGCAGGCATGAGAAAAATTAATTAAAAAGAAATTTGCTAGAAGAACCTTCAAAAGATTGCATAATTTCTTTCTGGACATCGGCAAGTGAAAAATATTATGATAACCCTTAACAACATATCTCCAAGCAGTTCGTAAAAACACCAAGTGAAAGAGGTCTCCCAGTATTCTTTGGCCCCTCTATCACTCTTCAGTACCTTTTAACAAGGATTTTCATAACAAACCTAGCAGTAACATCCTTTTAGTTAAAAATTAATGAGTGTTTTTCTCCCATAGTGTAAAATAATAATTTGACCTTCCTCAAAGCACCTTTCATTTACCAAATCATAGAATCACCAAGGTGGAAAAGGCCTCCAAGATCGTCTAGTCCAACCATTCACCTATCACCAATATTTCTCACTAAGCCATGTCCCTCAGTACAACATCTAAATGCTTCTTGAACACCTCCAGGGATGGTGACTCCACCACCACCCTGGGCAGCACATTCCAGTGCCTGACCACTCTTTCAGAGAAGAAATTTTTCTTACCTTCCAACTAAATGCTATGTCCTACACTACCTAACACCACCCTTTAGTCTTTTTAGACTTTTCCTTAAAATTAATGTTTTCTAAACATATTTGTACTGGTCTTTTCTGTGCTACATCCTTGAATGTCTACCTATACCTGGGAGTCTGGGATCCAGTAATGAACAAGGTACTCTTGCTGAGGCACAGGCAGAACTGTGTAGAGTTATAAGAACCAATTTTATACATATGATGCTCTTATCTCTCTTTTTTTTTTTTTCCAAGAGCAAAGAGCATCGTATTACTCTTCCATAATCAACCTCAGACCTTTCTTCCATTAGCAGCCTCAGACCTTCGGTATTACTTGATAACCTTCATTTTTGCAAAGGGAAAAGAAATCAAACCAGTGTTCATTTTATTTGCCCCTGCATTATATTTAACTTGAATAACATCTATTTTGGGGACCAACCATAATAGACCATTGTTAATATATGGCAATAATTCTTTATTCTGGTAGTGAAGACAATTTCCAGCCTCAGTCATTGCGCAGACTCCTGCCACGCTCTCTCCTGAAGCCAAGGCAGCTTTAGTCCAGCAGTCCAGTATTTACAATACAAACCTAATTGTCTTTATTAGCCATTATATTTTTCTTAACAAATTAACATTTGAAAGACTTGGTAATTCTATTTAGAGGGTCTGTTGTGGGAGAAACAACCTCCAACAAATGACTGAATTCCTCAAGCTCAATGCAATCATAATTGCTTGATACAAGGTACAGATTGCCTTTGTGTTTTCCTAAATGGGATTAATGTTTGGGGGATTCAGTAACTCCTCATTAACAGGGAAAATGATTGAGTGCAAATGACTTCCAAGTAATGGCTTTGGTCAGATTATGAGTGTGCCAGAGAAACATATACCCTAAATGACTGAAATAGTTCTTCCAGCTTTCCTTTCTGCAGAGACTATGGATTTGAAGGGATAACAGACTGTCAGCTAGCATAATTGTGAAGTATTTTCTTATTATCTCTGAGTAAATATCTATGTGGGCCAAGCAGAAAGGCAAAATTTGAGTACCATTTCCTGCTGCTGCAAGAACAGACTGTAATATTGTGGCAGTTATCACAAAGGAGATACCATAGATGCAGAAGGGCTTTTCTGGACTGAGCAGATGTGTTCACCATTTAGTAGCAACAGCTTGTAGTTTAATTCAGAACTTCCATGGAGATGGGAATAAAGAGAAGCATTTGGTAACACAATGACTCATGCTTTCATTTATTTTTTTTTAGTGTTTGAATCATTTTATGTCTATATGTTGAAGCAAAGCTCAGAGAAAATGTGCTTTGATAAAGCCCATTTTACACCCATTACATAGATATCTGATGTAGCCAAACAAGGATTTAGCACTGTATTTCTGGTCCGTTTTTTTTCTTTTATTCCCACCCCCCCCTTCCCCCCATCAGTGATTAATGATTCTGGCAGCAATATGGTTCCAGGAATTTTTTTTCGGCTTCAAGCAGCTGGAAAACTCTTAGCCTCAACAGTTTACATATCTGAAAAGTAACTGAAGAGGTTGTAAGTGAGGTTCCCAAAGCAAATGACCATGGCAGTTGGAGAATGATCCAGATGCCATTCAGGGTAATGAAAATCATGGACAACAAAAGGAGCCTGTTAGACTACTGTCACATATGGTTATTTCCAGGTAACTTCCTCTTAAGTCGTAACAAGCATGCAGACACCTCTCAAACTATGGTCTTACAGTACTGTAAAGGCAAGGAAAATTCACTTTATAACAACTTACAACTAGAAAGTACATATAAAACACTTCCAAGATTAATAGCGTTGCTTCAATAAAACCAAGACCTTCCCTTACCTTAGAAACATGTTACTAAACTTTGCCTTCTTCAGTTAAGACACAATAACAAAACATGGAAGTAAAAGTGTGGTTTGGGTATATTTTCTACATGTCACACTACTTATACGAGTGTGCTCCAAGGCCTCACTGCACCAAGGACATGCACAGCGATACAGCTCTCTCTCACACAAATTTCAGTGCTAAGTAGTGCTGTGCTGTAATTGAGTGCTTATCTGTTATGCTCCAGTGATTTCCATCTGCAGAATGGAAATAAGTCTAGCATTTCAAAGAGCTGAAATTATTTACTTAGCATCTTCTAATGTACTATGCACATCAAAGGAGAAGATAGCTGAATGATACTGTGCAAGGGTGTTGCGTAAACAGCTGTAGAGTACTTATGAAAGCTCTGTGCGATTGGACTAGATAGTGCATCTATCTGCAGTGTACTCCAGGAAATTTTAATGAGTCAAAAACTAAAAGGCATAAGAAAGAAACTATAAAATAAGGCCTCAGAAGAATACTTCCTAATTTAATAGACACTTCCACAGAAATATCTGTAAGATATTTCGTCATTCAAATCAGTTAGGCAAGCAGAGTACTGTGTCACAAGGAGGAACTGCGTAACAATCAGAAAAAGAATCTCCTAGCTTCATCTCTGAAATAGATTTCAAACTGAGAATTACGTTCCTCATGTCTCACAAAGAAATTATGCTTTCATTCAAAAATATGAAAGATAACAAAATACAAATCTATATTATACCTGTGTTTCTTTTGTAAGAGAAGAAAAGGCAGAGATTCTGCAACAGTTGAGTGTTAAAGTATTTCTAATCAAATACAGTTATCACTTTTGCCTAGGTTCCCACGTTACAGTCTGTTGTAGAAGAAAACTGAGGAAACAGGAGTATCAACAAGCAGCCTAGGAAATAGAAATTCACCGTAGAAGTTAGGCCTTCATTAAATTTTAGTGAGGAAACAACTTCTTCAGATCTAGATAGCAGAATGTGGGATTTGTAATTACTAACTCCATACTGAAGGAGCAGCTTTTCATTTCCAGCAATTGGGCAGATAGGAAAGGTGCATCTCCCCAAAAGGAATTGTGGCAGTGTCCCAAGCACTTGGAACAAATGTTTTCACTGGGAGCTGTTCTTCAGAAAGATACAGCATACATCGTCTTTTATTGGTTTAGGCAAAGGAATTAAATAAATTACAACTGTTTTAAGTTGAGAGAGATTCTGTGTAGATATTTTCATATGTAGCAGTGTAATTTCATGTCTGGTTGACATGGCTGACACAGTTTCTAATACTGATCATACATAAATTCATGTAGATTAGAAAGTTAGAAAGCAGATAATTTTTTTTAAAAAAAATACTTTTTTTTTTTTTTTTTTTTTTTTTTTTTCTTTCTTTCCTTTGTAGATTTTTCCCCCATTCTGGTTAGCTCCAAATGCCAGTTAAGCAGCATAATAGCACAAGTGGAAAACAAAAAAAAAAAAAAAAAAGGAAAAAGACAAATGATCATTTCAATATCACATACCATTTGTAATTGAGCTGTCAACTTATCATTAATCAACAAAATAAGCCAGTCTGGTGTTATATTACCCCATGCTTCTCGCTTGTGCAAAAAGTCCCTTTTGAGTATGCTGCCCATTATGACATTCTCCTAATCTTAATCTTTTTAAAAGAATAAAAAGAGAATGTATTTAAAGGAAAGCCATTTTGTTTTGTTGGGCATTTCACTACAATTTAACAGCTCTAAAACAGTTAGTCATGACTAACAACATAGTACATATATTTATATGGTTCTTTATTTACAACCATAAATTTAGGAATTGGTATCTTAGCCACATATCATTTTATCTTACATAGAGTTTTGCAGAGTATTTTTAATGATGTTGGTGGCAATGATGATTAACGTAGAAAACACAACCTGCTTAGAGCTTTTTCTCTTACAGATCTAATAGTTCCATATCCAAACTTGTGCACAGAAAATCCGCTAGGCTACACCCAAACATAACTACACAAATTTCGCAAACTTGGTCTTGTTTCTTCCTATAAGCATCATCAAGGAAGTCACAGTGTATACCAGATATGAAGCAGTAAAGAATGAATACAGTTTCCATTGCATGTTGTAGAAAGCTGCATTAAAAGCATTTATCAGGGAAGTTATCTGTAGCTTCAGAACAATGTTTTGGTCATAGGCAAGAACAGAAGTGTGGCTGTAAAGTATAATTAATGTGCCAGTCATTTGTAGCCTGCTATGAAGGTCCCTTGGACTACAGGGCAGATATGTGCTTTGCATCCAATCGCTGTTGCTTCAGGTGAAAAGCCTGGGTATGCCCACTGCATCTGGACTCCTTCTTCATGGAAACAAAGGTGCACAGCAGGAAGGCTATGTGCACTCATGAAAACCTACAAGCTGGTGAGCATGCCCGGATCCCAAGTTCCAGACAAAGCACAGCAAATCACCATACTTTGGCAGACCACAGAATGTCTATTCCCTGTTGTCCTAAGACTGGGGAAGTAAGAAGTGCACTAAAGGTTTAACCATACCTATGCAAAGCATGAGTTTAATGGGAGCTGAAAGCTTTCAACGTCTTCCCAGAGGCAAGTATAAGATGTTGGTTTAGAACGCTCGACAGAATTTGCCCAAATATAAATAAATGTGACAGTGGAGATAATTCTGCTTACCAGTTGAGATAGGCTTGTAACTAGGCTAGTCAGGCTGAGCCCTGATCTTTGGACCATTCAGATTGCCAGCTTTCTTGACCCACATTTTTACATCTCCTGCTTCACAATCCTTGTGGATTGTGAAGGCTAAGCTTCCTCCTAAATGCAGAAAGGATAGAAGCTCATCCAACCAGTTCACTTATTACAATCTGAGAAGCATCTTATTGGTGACCATCTCTTGCTGTAAACCAAAGTATACAAGTAGCTTAGCCCGGGTTCCATCTTGCAGCATAGAATCATAGAATCACCAAGGTTGGAAAAGTTCTCCAAGATCATCCAGCCCAACCATCCACCTATCACCAATATTTCCCCACTAAGCCAAGTCTCTTACTACAGTAACTGTTTACATGGGTTGATAGTGATAGGACAAGGGGGAATGGTTTTAAACTGAGGCAGAGGAGATTTATGTTAGATATTAGGAAGTTTTTCACCCTGAGGGTTGTAACACACTGGAACAGGTTGCTCAGAGAGGTTGTGGATGCCCCATCCCTGAAGGCATTCAAGGCCAGGCTAGATGTGTCTCTAGGCAGCCCAGCCTAGTAATTGGCAACCCTGCCCATGGCACAGAGGTTGAAACTAGATGATCTTTGAGGCCCTTTTCAATCTGGCCATTCTATGATTTTATGATTCTATGAACAGCTAAATATTTCTTGAGCACCTCTGGGGACAGTGACTCAACCACCTCCATGTGCAGCCCATTCCAGCATATGATCACTCTTTTGGAGAACAGATTTTTTCCTAACATCCAACCTGAATCTCCTCTGCAGTAACTTGAGGCCGTTCCCTCCACTCCTATCACTAGTTATGCAGAAGAGGCCAACCACTACCTTACCACAAACTCCTTTCAGGTAGCTGAAGAGAAAAGTTCTCTTCTGAGCCCTCTCCACAGACTAAACAATCCCAGTTAGTTCAGATGGTCCCCATAAGTCTTGCGCCCCAGATCTTTCACCAGCTTTGTTGCCCTTCTCTGGACATGTTCCAGGGCCTTGATGCCTTTCTTGTAGTGAAGAGCCCAAAACTATGCACAGTACTCGAGGTGTGGACACGCTGGAGCTGAGTACAGTGGGACAATCACCTCCCTAGTCCTAATGGCAACACTATTTCTGATATAAGCCAGGATGCCAATGGCCTTCTTGGCTACCTGTTCTCATGTTTAGAAGAGCTTTGACCGAACACTAAGATCCATGTCTTCCACAGCATAATCACCACTCAGCCCTGTAAGGAAGGATACTGATGCAGTCAAGCTCCAGTCACAGCAGAAACACAGCAACAACTAATGCTGGCACCAGTTAACCCCACCAGCTCAGACATCTGCACTAATACAGCCAAGCACAGAAACTCTACTGATGTACCGAAAGACTCTCCAGGACTAGTTAGTGGATTTGGGGTGAAATATAAATACACAGAGGGAACATGAAACTGGACTGAACTTTGTCAAGGACAATTCTCAGGGCTCTGTAATGGATAGGCAACAGGTTTACATCTTCTGCTGGCTGGAACTGATAATATGCACTGAATTACATCAACACAATTCTTCTAATCTCCTGATCATTTCTCACACTTTTGTCAAGGGATAATATTCTTCATTATTATAATAATTCACGGAAGTCTGAGTATATTATCCTTACTTTTAAAGTGATATACAATATAATAAGAAATAAACTTTACATTATAGTCAACCTAGAATCACCATTCATCCTTGATGAACAGTAAGACTGTCCTGATTTTGTCAGAAATGTTTTCAGAGTGAAGAGAGAGGGAACAAATACTTGAATGCTGCAAACATACAAAACACGTGACGCTGAGCACTGCATGTACCCAGGCTGTCTAGCTAGCAAGACGGTACTTCAGAGACAAGGCATTAAACGTCATTCAAGATCTGCATGTTTAAAATCTCTTTGAATGTATTTGGACTGTTTTCCCTCCTTGCTTACTTGATGAGCCCTCAGGCAGTATAACATAGACCAATCAAATCAAGGATTTTTGACACCATCTCAATAGAAAAAAAATATTTATCTTGTTCTCTGAAAAACTGGAAATGTTACTAAAATATTTAAAAAAACTCATCCTGAAGATAATTTTGTTGCAGAAATACAATGTATATTGTTCAACAGTTAATACTGAGCAGACTAACCTTATTGTTCCTGCTCATTTCATCCTGAAAATAACTCCTTTTTAAATTGTTACGGTGATAAGCCATATAGCGTAGGAATTTGAAATATCCATATTCCTGAGGTTCAGAAGACTGAGATAATACTCAGCAGAACTTCAGGCACCAAAAATCCTTTGTAACTACCCAATCCTCCCATAATGATGAATAGTGTAAACTTACAATGTTTTAGTTTAAAGTTGTTAGCCTTTAAATCCCCCCAATTATTCAAGCTGAATAAAGCGTTAGACCAATCATTTGAAATCTGATTGCTCAGCTATACTCTGGGCAGCAAACCAAATTTGTTTAAGACTAATTTTATTTTAGGCTTGAGAATTTTTGCTCATCAAAGATTTCTGCAATAATCATGTTAGCTTTACATTGAAACAGATGCTTCTAATAGGAGGACTAAAGCCTTCAACTGAAGTCTTTACTTAGATGAAGCCTTTACTCAGACAAAACTCCTACTTATCCCCTTAAACACAAGTCAGTGTAATTTGTGAAAGCACTGAAGGAGGACACAAGACTGAGCTAGCAGTCTGCACTGGAGTTTGTCCTCAGCTTTCCGAATAGAAGATTCAATGCTCTTATTTAAAACATCTGAAGAAAAAAAAAAAAAAAAAAAAAAAAAAAAAAAAACAAAAAAAAAAGAAAAAAAAAAGAAAAAAAAAAGAAAAAAAAAAGAATTTCCAGGGATGGGAATGATTTTAGACTATATATTTTGAGAGTAATAAGAAAGCATGGAAAGTCTGAATAGTAGTTTGAACTTCTGCTTTGCTTGCAACTTCAGTCACATGGCTCATGGTTGCAGAAAATGAAGAAAAGAAGGAGAAGATGAAGGAGAAGAAGGAAATATGTCTAGGGACAGTTTAACAGCAAATAATAAGAATGTCAATCCAAAAAGACAAGTTCTAATTGCAGTAGATCATTAGGAAATCTGCTCTAGGTTTTCTCTCTTTTCTGTAAAGATGAATCAACAAATCAACACTATAAAGCTTTCCATTTGTTTTGACTCTCCATCTTCAGGAAAGAATTTATGTGGCAC
The DNA here is from genome assembly GCF_019232065.1 of Centrocercus urophasianus. Lineage (NCBI taxonomy): Eukaryota > Metazoa > Chordata > Aves > Galliformes > Phasianidae > Centrocercus > Centrocercus urophasianus. The sequence goes on from NW_024884711.1 coordinate 19,794,117, forward strand.
ATCTAATAAATAATTCACGCAATAAATTGGCATTCAGTCTACCTTGATGACTGTTTTCTCTCAATTATGGTAATGAATTCCTTATTCTGATATTTTAATACTGTAGTTGAGTTGGATACAGTTGCATATTGTGTAATAAATGTTACTTTGAGCATAGCTAGAGCTGTCACGGATGCCAATAGGGCACTTGTTGATACCCAGTGAAAATGAAGAACAAGGACAGAAGTGTCCAGTCCAAAAAAAAAAAAAAAAAACAGGACCAAAAACAAACAGGAATGGAAGAAAAAGAACTAGCTAGGCAAGGGAACTCAGAGCAAGGGACTACAGAAGAGATGAGGAAGGTGTCTGAAATAGACTGAGATAAAAAGTTGGACAGGTTACATTCAGACATACTGCATACAAATGGGATGGCAACAAGATGCCTTGGTGTGAACATTTGTTTCTGCAAAAAGGAATTGTATTGGCCAGATAAGAATAGGCAAGTGGAAGGAAGACTTAGTGTGCAAGTATAAAAATTAGACTGTGCACTAGTTAAAAAGAATACAGAAGAAGTGGTTGAATTTGAGTAAAAAAGGGAGAAAAAAAATCCAGGTTTCCTAGGACATTCTGGAGATCAGGGCTGACTACAGATCTGCTTCAGGGAAATGCTTCTTGCAATTTACCCATCTTCCTCCCATCTATGACAACTTGCTCCTTCCATCACTTCCTCTGTCATAAGTCCACGGACAAATTTAAACATCTCAATTCCACGGAAGGTTAAACTGCAGAGTTTAGCTGTTATTTAATTGCCCATTAAATCTTAGGAAAAAAATTACTGTCAGAGCCCTGAGTGCCTGACTGGCCCTACTAGCTTCATCTAATTATCCTTCCCATCCCTGGCCATGGGCTAGGAGCCTCATTTCAACTCAGCCCAGGATCTTCAATCCCTGCCACAGTGATGCCGTGGGATGTCAGTCTCCAACTCTATCTCCTGCTTTCCTGGTCTGAGTCCTGCCCATGAGGGCATCACTCAACAAGGGCTTCTACTCCAGATCCCTCAAGGGCAGCCTCATTCTTTCTGCTTCCTGAAACTTTTACAGAGGCACAGTCATATCCACAGATGATAATAGCAAAGTAAAGCATTTGGAAGCACAGAGAATACAGATAAAGTTACCTGAATTTGGCCCCTTTCCATGAAACCATTTCGTGAAATGTAACATAGAAAATCCTATGACAGAATTAATAATTTCATCTCCCATAAAAACGTGGTGACAAAGGCAGTGCTGAACAGCAAAGTCAAACTGTGCCTGTGCTCTTTCATATGACATTTTACGCATGTATGAAGTCGGAAACAGTCTGGTTAGGATAAAAATATTGTATGAATGGCAGTGCTTCAATTAAAAGTAAAAATAAATCAGAACAGCTTCCCTCTTTCAATATTCTCTTATCACAAGCTGGATAGAATCTGTTCAGTTTCAGAAATTATGTCAGTCTATATTGTTTTCCTAACTTGCACCTGCCTGGAGATGAGTCAAATCTGTTGAATCAAGGTTATGTTTGATTTGATCTCTCAGTAATGTTCTAGCTGTTTTTCAGGTCTGTGCTTTAACTCCCACTCTGTACCTGACTGGTTTTATGGCATCCACCTATCATCTATCCTTCTTAGATAAAAGAGTTCTGTAGTTATGTCTTTTCAGTGTTTCCATTTAGGTATGACAGGTCAACACCACAGGATTTCGCTTCCAAAAACCACATTAAATGTGAAACGTGGTACAAGAATAATTTACTGATAAATCTTTAGTATCTTCAGTGACTATAAGCGACTTAAAAAAAAAAACAAAAAACAAAAAACCTAGTTTTTGGTTTCCAGTGAAAAAGAGCTGATTTCCTGAAATCAGTGGTGTTCTGTTACAGTCCTTATCTCACCGCTCTTGTTCATTTCTAAGAAAGGCAGATAGATATTAGACATCATCTGATGTGATAATGTGTTACATTTATAAGCCTGATATGAATCATCCTTCAAGTAAAGCTGTGGCACCAAACTTACTGTTCTCTGTACAAGATCTGGCATACAAATTAGTCTGTTGCCATAAATTTGAATTATGACACAGAAAATGCCAATCTTACCCACCTGCTAGTAAAACTAAAGTACCTACCTGGATTATTTGCCCTGAAGTGATTGATGTACGACAGGTTTTAATTATGTGTTTTATCCTGGACCTGCTCCATCAAAAAAAAAAAAAAAGCCTACTAGGCATAAGCAGCAGCTTTTGAATAGCTGTGTTCTTAAGCTTTCGTGTAAGCCAGTTAGAAACACTTTCTGCCTCATACAGAACTTTAGCAATGCTCATAGATATGTGTGCACCAAGCTTTCCTCTTACATTCGAGGTCTAACTGTTGGCTGATCAACAGCTCTTCTCAGGACCAAACTGGCTATGAAAATACTGGAAAGCTATATTAAACACTGAAATGACATGGACATTGAGTATTAATATAAGATTTTGCTGTGAGCAGTGGATGACTATAAAACAGGGAGGAGTCACAAGGAGAAATAAGCTTTTTGTTTACAATGCTGTCTGTCAAAGCACATTTTTATAAGATTGTGGTTAACAAGCGAAGCTTAGTTATAAAATTACAGTACAGAAAATTCACATACACATCACATGCACACACAATTTTCATTTGACCCCAGGCACTGTGGTGATTCCAGCAGTTTCCGTGGGCCTCATGATCTCTGTGGTAGCCAAGATCTGACAAACAGAGACACAATTATATGCCAGCTGCTTTGAAATTTGGATCCTAAGACAATTACCCTACTTGCTGGCTAGTCCAGCTCAGTATTTGCTAGACATCACACACCAGTACATGTATTCTTACTCGCTGTGATTGTTGGCACACAGGCACATGGGCCACAATGGTTTGAGGCCAGACTCTAGTTGTTGGCCTCTGTGTGTACACAGAGGACTAGTATGCACATCTCCACACATAAGAGCAGACCTCCATATACAAATCTACACACAGATGGTGACTGAATTCTCCTCAGCCAGAAAAACATTTCGAAAAGGAGATGAATACATCGATTCCTCCTTTTTCCTACCTTTGCTTCCTTCTGCACACATCCCATACTAATTCTCATGCTTAATTTGTCCCATACCCCAGGCAGTAACTCTCTCAGACCAAAGGGGAGCAGCAAGCACCAGTACTGGATATCACCCTCCACATGTAGGGCGAATGGCACAGCTGGGACAGCTCTGACAGATGCCACATCCTTTCTTCTGACTGGGACATGAGGCTCTCCTGACCTGCCATCATACTCTTTCATATTTGTGGAGATGAGCTTTTTGCCACAAAACCTAGAAAAACTTCAGTGTCAGACTTCAATCTGAACAATCAGTTTTGTGGCTGAGACAAGGGGGACTATGTTAATTACACTGAGGAACTGCAGACACACAGAAGAAAGTGAGATCATGTCAGGTCCCTGAAGTCAGCCTTCACACAGCAGTTTCAAGCAAAAGGAGCCACCAGTTCAGACTACGTCTTGAAAGGGGCTCTGTCATTGTGAACATAATAACAATAAAAACACAAGAGACTTGAGGCAAATATCTGCAAGGTCAGATTCATAGGCCTTAGTGGGACAAGGAGTCCCACAAATTAGAGCAAAAATCAGACAGCAAGATGACATGATGTTTGTAATACAGGAGGCTCAGTGGTTTATATCTCTTTGCTTGAGTTTGCATTATCATTCAAGTGTGCAAAACCTGAGCAAACACAAAGGCATCAGAATTGCTAGGTCAGGGCAATTACTCCTGTAATAAAGAGCAACACTGTGGCAGGAGGTTATGGAGTTACCTTTTGCACTGAGAGCTGAAGGGACTTGCGTTAGTTGTGATAGAGATCTGTAGGTCAGCATAGGAAAGACCTACAGATCCAGATTAAAACACTGCGCACCACAGGAACATTCTTGCCATATCTAAATCTGAACAGCTTGACCACAGCAGACACTGCAGCCAGTTCCCAGAAGATCCCTCTGCTGCCCTAGGCCATGAGGACGATAATAACTCCTGGCTCCTCTGCATTGAGCACCACATGAATCAGATATTACATGCCTCCAGCCTCCCACTCCATTCCCTTAATATGGAGGCAAAAGCAGCAAAGGCTTTTGTTGCTTTCTCCCAGGCTATTTGTAAATACAGAAGAAGGTCATAAGTGTTGGGGCCCTACAGCTGTGCAATACCTCCTTCCTGTGGTGCCCCCCAGAGGTATCCCACACAGCTGTATTGCGCCACACCATTCTGGTTAACAGAAGTCTTGTAGGTATTTGAAACTCCCCTACCTGGCAATGTTATGTTACCTGGAAATAACTTCGTATTTTCTGAGGGAAGCTGAAGAAAATAACACTGTTTGGAGGCTCTAACCCCACTTGCTGGGAACCACTTGTATGTCTCAGCCTTTTCTGTACAGTGATGCTTAGTTAGTTTGGCTGCAATAACAAAAGCAAACGTGAGGCTGCATCTAACTCGCGCTCTGTGCGCACATCTCCCCCCATACCTACTGTCTGTTCCTGCTTCCAGCTGCTCAGGCAGCACACAACAGCTATGGCGCCCTGCCAGCCTCAGTTTCTTTCCTACAGCAAGCAGGCACAGCCTGTGGGGCTGGTGCATGCCCTGGTCCTGCTGCAAAGCTGGAAGCTGGCCAAGGCACATGCCCAGGACTAGCTGAGTCAATGTGAGAGACTCCTAGGCTTCAAAGTGTAGCTGAGCAACACATTACATGTTGTGACCTTCACAACAGTCCTTGGCCCTTCTAGAATACGAAGGTAGCATACTGCAGAATTTGCCTTTCACTCAGCTGTCAGAGAAAGCAAGAGGGAAAAGCTTACTGTCACTTTGGACTGTGAGATGTATTGCAAGGAAAATTAATAGGTTTTCCATATCCTCTATTTCTGAATCAGAATTTGCTTTGCTTTAGGGAGAAGCTAATGACAGCTGAAGAAAAAAAAAAAAGTAAAGAAAAGACAAAGAACTTACAAAACCAGATAAATTTTTTCATCCCCAAACACAACTCCAAACAATTTCTTAGAGAACATTCCACTATCATTAGCACTAGAAAAAAAAGAATGCTTTCATCTGTTTTCTCTGTAGCCTCATGTTTTGTCATTCTGTTACTTCTCACGTAAATTATTGTAAAATATTGCTGCCATTGTGCATTCACCTCTCTGTCTGCTCTAGGAGACATCACCTTGGGGCCATCAGAGCATCTCTTCGGTTCTGAGTGTTTTACTCTCCAGCCTGCAAAAGGATTTCCCATTATCACAAGGTAAGCTTGTTATCCTTAGAGCATTTCTGCAGCAAGGTAGTGTCAGACTGGCAGCACCCAGAACTGCAGCCACGGTCCTGTTAAATGCTGAATAAAAGATGCTCTGTGCTATAGAGTTTTGCCCAGTGAAGGACAAAGAACTGCACCATCCTGTAGCCACTGCACAACTCTACTCAGCAAAATCTCTCCTTCTCCTCACTCCTCAGCTCTGCCCTTACTTGTGTCTTTGAGATCCCCTTTTCAACTACAAGGTGTAAAAAAGTTGTACTTGGGCTCAGTAGGACATTTCCCCCTCCCACCCCCCCCAATGGTCAAATGCTCCAGGAGCATTTCCTTAGAGCACCTGATGGTATTTTTAAAAGGTGACTCACAGTACACCTTGCTGGGTTTTCCTTTAAAATTTTACTGCATTGCATGGATTGTCTGACAGAAAGATTCCCACTGCTATTTTTTATATTCTTGCTAAATATTCACAGCTAGCTGCTCTAGATGATAAAATACTGAGTTCAAGGGATCAGAGACTTGACTCACTATGGCTGCTCCTACTCTGCCTCCTCACCCATCTCATATCACTTCCTCAAAGAAAAGTCACCTCCTCCTGGCACTCACACTTGGCACATTGTTTGCACCTAGGTAAGCGGGTATTAACCCGACCTGTCAGCACAGCAGAACTTTGCACTCACATTTTTGCAGAGCAGAACACTAAGGTTAGAGCAAAGCCCTGTGAAATTGAGCTGACAGTTCCTGTAAAATCTTGTATAAAATCCTATATGCCATTCAGAAAGCATAGTAGTATTTCCTGACCTTTGGAATTCCATTCGAATCATATTTAAAATAACAGAAGTAATACTAAAATATTTTCTTTTTCACAGTTTTTCTGTTCCTGTACCCATTCTGAAAAGGCTATTTCTAAATGCAGAGGGTAGCACTGAACTCCAGTTGGTAAGGAATTTCCAGTACAGTCTTGGCAATTGTTTCCTGTAGCTGACAAAACACAAGACCAAGCATACCTTATGGGGAGACTTCCTCACCAAAAAAAATGCAAAGACTGGTTTGTTTGTACCCAGTCACACACAATGCTGTCTCTGCAGAACATTGCACTAACTGCAATTAGACTTCACCTGCAGCCTTGGGGAAAACATGCAAAAATCATCCCTCCAGATGGTGCAGGGAGAGGCTGGAGGGAAGAGACGCTCCAAAGTTCCCTGACTATACAGAAGCAGCCAGTGCCACTCTCCAAGAGCTGCACAAAGAGGCTTTGTCTCAGCTGATGAGAGATCCCTTTGAAGCTTGGGAATCCTGACAGGCAGCATTTCATATCTGTCCATCTTTATGGTTGGAGCAATGAAGATTGGGAAAGAAGGAAAAGACAGGAAAGGAGAGAGCAGCTTGTCACAGAAGGGAAAGGGGAGGAAAGAAGAATGAGGATCAGTGCAGAGCAGAACTGGTGAGAGGGTATGACTTCAATGTACATTTTTCATTACCACATCCCTCCAATTTTTGGTTTAAGGCTCTCATAAAAATTGAAATGTCCAGTCTATTTTTGAATTTTAGTAAGAAGAGGGGAAATAAAATACGTCCTTGCAGCCAGGAGCTAATTCACTGTAAAAAAACATGAAAATCTTCAATGTAAAAAATGCATCATAAGACAAAATAAGCCTAATACTATTAAGAGCACACAATTCGAGTGCATGCATTGTTGGTTTCTCTATCAGATCACAGGGAATTTTATAAACAAATTCCTAATACTTGCAATACTTTGCCAAACAAATTGGCATTTTTTGCATCTAAGTATTTCTAGGTTTAAAAAAACTCAAATTCATTTCCTACTTCTGTACTGTGCTATGCTTACAAAATATTTTTACCCCTCCAAGTCTTGCTTTCTCCAGCCACAAACTGCACAACTTCCTTGTTGAAAGCTGCAACAATGCTGTAGCTGATTCTCCTACAGCAGCAAGCATTTTAAGAGTGCAAAACATATTCAAAGTTCCAAAAATCTGCTCCCTCAAGACAGCTTTCTTCACCACTGTTGACATCCTATTTCTTTACTGTATAAAACACAAAAATGTCATTCACCTCTACAACCAACTCTTCCCCCCCCCCCCCCCATAGTTCTACTTTATTCAATTAAAGGTCATTTACTGGAGTTGCAGCAGCAAAAAACAGCTCACAAAACAATCTTTCACTTTCAGATCCTTGAATAAATAAATAAAAAAAAACCAACAACACTTCATTTGTGATATTCTATTACTGATTCCGTTACTTTCTGCTCCACCATTTAAAACACAATTTTGATCTTACGAGCCAAGAATCCCAGAATCAGATATTTCAGAGGGAATAAGAGTACTAAGAGTATGAGTTTTCTCACTGGGTATAAAAGGGCACTAGAAATTACTCCCCACATGTAAAAATAAAAGTGGCAGGCATTCAGTGAGGCCAAAGCAAAAACGGTAGAGAAAGGCATAAACCTCAAGCATTTATGATTCTGTCACAAGTTTTGAGACTTCAAATCTTACTTTTCTTGAAAATATCAAACTTTCACTTTCTTCTGAATATGCTTCCCAATGCTTTCAACACTTTTCTCATAAATTCACAGGATTTCAAGCTTTTGTTCATCACTTAACTGCAACAGAATTATGAAACATGCACTGGAGAGACCCTCCAGCCCTGATTTCTAAGTATACTCAACTGCAGATGACAGCCACCATGAAAGAAACAGGTCTGAGGGAGGTACACTAAGGACAGTTGGCCCTTCCTTGAGGAATGCTTTCATCTTTGCTATAATATACAAACAGCTAAGGGAAAAAAAAAAAAGGAAATAAAAGATCAGCATTTTCTTCTTCCTCGTACAGTTCAAGACAGGAAAGTGAAAGAAAATCCCCTGATGATTAATTTAAAGGGCAAGGAGTGAGGGATTTTTATTTTGAACAACTGAGTGAATAGCAGTGAATATCAGGGATTTTCTTGAAGGTCTACAACTGGTCCTCAAAAGGGTAGGAGTAGCCAGGTAAGTCTCTGCTGTGACTGGGACATAGGAGACCAAATCACCAAACTCCTTTAGCCTCTAAATGAAATATTTAAAGCCTCTGAATATAATTTATTTGCAGTTTGCCTGCTTGTGCTCACTGATTTCAATTAATCTGCACTGGCGGAGTACATCAGCCAGGCAGAGTGCTGCTGCATTACAGTGCCCTGACTCCATTAAAACACTGCGCTGCAGCTAACTGGGGCAACCTTATGTTTATCAAATCCTCAGCTGGCCCAGATGATTCAGGAGAAAACCAGCCCTGAAAGAAGGAAGTAGAAGCAAACTGCCCTGCACTGCACACCTGAGGGCCTGTATTTGGGAGAAAAAAGATAGTGAGCCCCCATGCCAGGGAACACACTGTCACCTTCCTGTGGTTCCCTCCTGGGACACCATCCCTGTGGGCACAGCTTCTCTTTGCTCTCAAGGAAGCAGTCACAGTGCTCAGAGCAGAGCTACTCTGTGATTGCACTTCAGCTGTGCTCTCACAAATGCTTTATAATGGTTGTTGAAACAAAGGCAAATATTGACATGCCTTCAGTTGTTTTTTTTCTATCTTCGTTTCTGTTCCCTTTGTCACACAGGTGGAACACAAGATGGAAGTATTGACTGGACTCCCTTGGCCTAGAAGAAATAATACAGTATTTAAAGTCTATGCATATGATTTATTTGGCACTTGCCTACAGCTCACTGATTGCACTTACTACACCCATCATGGCACAGAATTCCAAGTGACGGTCACCCAACTGCGTTCACACCCACCATTAGGGCCTGGGACCCAGTCAGACAAAGTGGTGAAAGTCAAAAGTCAGCTACTGTTAAACAGGGATCACCAGGGTTCAAGCACTCCTGCTGCCTCCACCATGATTCACTTGGTAGGGACCAGAGTGCCATGGCTGAAATCTCACCCATCAGCACCAAGTCAAATATTTGCCATTGCTGCAGGCAGGTCCCACCTCACGCCCCAGTGGCGCCAGCTGGGCTCCTCACTGTTAGCTGACAAGACATCATAAAAAGCTCAGCAGCAGCAGTTGCCTCATATGCAAACAGGTACTTATTAACATCTCCTTACTGGGTCTGACGCCGTGTAACATGTCCTGAGTTCTTTGTGAATTAAGCACATAGAGGTACTGCGAACTTCAGCCATAATGATGGTACTAATGGCCAGGTACACTCAGCACTTACCACCAGCTGTCTATCCCCTTCCAGGAAGCTTCTCTAGGCACACAAGTGGATCCCTCACCCCTTCACTTCCTCTGGGAATGTGCTACTCTTTCTCCTGAGCACTCCAAGCCTGTGCCATCATTAGTTTTGCTTTTCATTTTTAACTCTTTGAAAGGAGTGTTTTCTTTCTTATATGGGGTTTCATAGCTTCCATACCAGGTTCGGTCTCTCAGTGGTCAGGCAGGAACTGCACTAAGAAACAGCTGCCAGCCTTCTGCTGAAATTCTGGGTGCTAGTCAAGTAATCCAGCAATTTTCAGAGAAATACTCCAGCATTTTTCTTTAGGACTTAAGAAATTCATAAAATATATATGTTTGGTTTTTTTTCCCCTCTCCTATACTACATCAAAATAACCTAGCTTTTATACAGTAAATTATAGCTATGGAAGAGCAGAATTACTAATGCAGTTTTGAAATAGGAAGCTCAGAAAAAAAAAAAAAAAAAAAAAAAAAGAAAAAAAAAAAAAAGTCAGTTGACATACCCTAGATCATTGAGTGGGGGTGACATATGTAGCAGTAAAATCCAGATCTACTGTGCACAGGAGCCTTCCTGTGCGGTACAACAGAGCCGCAACAGTGCTGAAGGGCTCCTTCAGGCTCTTCCACAGAATAAATAAATACAATTTCCCACTAAAACTCCAGGCATTTCCTGCTATTAAGCTGTTCATTGGTTAACACAGCAATGCCAACAGATCAGTTTTAAAATATTTGCCACACAGAGCAACAATTAGGCTCAAAAAGAGGTCATCCATATTGTTAGAGGTGAATAACGTGTGCATCTTGCTCTTTCTTGGCACCAACTGCTTGCCTGAGTGCATAGATATGAGTTATGTCCCCTAGCAGATGTCACCCAAGTTAAAAAATTTTGTTCTGTACTGTAAGCTCATATTACTTCCAGCACGTTGGATAGAATCTGTGTTAAAAAAGATTTGCATCTGACTGAAAAAAAGCAGCTTTTCTTCTGTGAACTAAGCACGAGCTGACTTCTCCAGTTCTCTCTCTCTTTCTTTCAGGCACCTAATTATCTTGGGAAAAAATGGCCTGTTTATCAAGTTAAACAAAACAACTACTCTCCAGAACAGACCAATAAAACAGGATTTATAGGAAGAGTTACAGTTTTATTGGCCATCGGCTTAAGCTTTTTGTCCTATTTTAGGAGAGCATCATTTTAATTAGGGTTTATCCCCCTGCTGAAAAGGTTATTTAACTATATTGTCATAAATAAGGAATTACATTGTTTAATACAGCTGTTAAAAAGGAGGTTTATAGATCTCATGACCACAAGGGTTCATTCAGGTCTCAAATAATTAATAGAAGTGGATCTATAGCAACAGTTCACAACATGCTTTTGTTTGACCTTTTTGCTCTACATTTTCTACCACTCTGGGACAGTTCTATGTAATCGCACCAAAATCTGACCTCCGTTGCCCTCTGCTGGCTACATCTTTTACTAAGCGTAACTCACAGTGCACAATCTCAGATGTTTACTGGGAAAGTTACAGAGCACCCTGGCCAGGCTGCTGGAGATAGGAGCTCTTGGGAACTACCAGCAGCAAAGTTAGAGTTCAGCTCTGCTAATCACCGCTTCCGTGTTAATGAGTTTAATGCACAGTCACAGTATTACTTAAGCCAGACAAATTATCTTGTGAACAAAGTATATTTCTGTTGTTTTAGGAATGTTTAAAAAAATATTCAAACAAAGAAGTGGATGGAGTGCTTTACCAGTCTTGAACATGTTTTTTAATGTCTAATGCTATGATATCCAACTCTAGGTTACTGATACGTATTTGTCTCATGCCAGAAATGAATTGCATTTGTTAGGAATACAGTACTTTATGAGAAATGCAGTTGTGGGCAGAGTCCAACCCCTTGCAGCTCAATTTCCTTAAAGCTAGGGAATGTGGCAGTTACCTGGTTGGCACAGACAGGTGAAGTAAGATGCATCTCTCTGCCATAGCAGCGAAGAGCATTCTTTATGGGTTAAGTGCACTGGAGGAATAGGGACATTTGCCATGTCACTGCCTTCGCAGCATCTCTTTCTTGACTAAGTGCACTGTCTGTTGTGTCTCCTTTCACAAGTGGCTCATTCACTAAATACTAAAAAATGCTCTCCCTTCATGCATGCTCCATGTGCTTGGCAGGTGCTGATCACACATGCTGTAGGAAGCTGGCTTTGGAAGTGATGAAAATCCTCTTTTTCACAGAGATAACGTAGCTCATGATTCCTTACTTTCTCAGCTATACCCTCTTCCTTAAAAACTGTTGTGATCTGTTTTCACCAAATACAAATGGCAAGAGCACCATTTAGCACAACACCATGTATGCTTTTTGTCACCAAGGAATATACTTCACAAATTGAAGCCTACAGATTCTTTATGTAGCAAAAGAATATTTTGAATGAGGAGAACAGAACATTTTAGACATCTTGAGCTCAGCAATTAGACCAAAATAAATTCAGTTTAGTGGACACAGCAAATTGTTGAGTGGAACTGTGTTTAAGGAAGAAACGATTTCCTTAAGTACGACATTGGGATAATATAAGGACGAGGCAGAAAAGAAATGTTAAATGAATCACAGTCTCTAAATGGAGAAGTGGCCGTTTCTCTTTTGTTCTGCCTGAGTTCCCCTTCAAAATTAGCAGCAATGATGTCTCTGTGGTTTTCTTTCAAAGTGTTTTAGATACACAGAACTGTATCCATTTTCCCAACGATTCTTCAGTAGACTTTACCACTACTGCCTATAATTTTCAACCTACTTGCTGGAAACTCTCAAGACTCTGCTGGGTCTGCTAAGTAAGCAAGGTTTTTCACATGACTTCCTGGGTTCCTCGAACAAAAGAAAGTAAGGAAATTCCCCTTTGTGTAGCTGTCATTGAGTCATTTAATTTTGAAGACTGCATTTCCTTTAAAGGAAGGAGAAAAGGGGGAGTCACTTACTCATCATCCAGTGTTAGAACATCCTCAACCCATTTGTGTATAGTATGCTGAAAGAAGAAAGCTAGGATTTTCAACGAGGCAAGAGGAAGCCCATTCTCACTGACAGAGAAGATGCTCTGACTGCAAGGATCCCCCTGGCTGCTCCAATTACAGCTCCTTTGTAGTCAGTGCAATATACAATGCAAAAGCCCAAAAGCTACAGCCTTACTTAATTGATCCACTTCCTGCTGCTCTAGTTTGGCTGCATACCTCTTGAATTAGAAAAGAGAGCCACTATTTCCTGGGAGCTGCACACCCCTAGAAATGTAAAGTGTTCTTTCCTTTAGATCAACAGCCTCCTTGGGTCTAGGCTGGGTTGAGTCAGATACGAACAGTACAGCATGGGTAGAAGTCTCCTGAAACAGAGGTAACACTCACAATGGGTATAGTCAAATTCCTCAATACCACAACATTTTCTCACCTGTGACTCATGCTGGCCATTTTGCCAGGACTGTGTGTCTACTCCATTCAGCCCCAAATGGGAACACTTCCTCCCACACACCTCCTGGCTTGAAAATAAACATACAGTGTGAGCTAATGCTTCACACCTAACACAGATTAACCTAAAGAAACGATATCACTAAAACAGTGTGCTTCTGCAGGTTATTGTGAAAGGTTTATGAGACAGCTAAGTGCAAGTGTTTTCATGTAACCAGATTCTGGATACTAATTGGAGCTAAATACCAAAACAAAGTAAAATGCATTTTGGATTTAAAAAAAAAAATTTAAAATTACTTGAAGAGTTGAAAGAAAAGTGGGAGTGTTGGAGTGTATGTACTCCCAGGAGATAAGACACAGATACAAAAAGAGCCTTTCCTCTCATTAGAACCAAATGCTAAAGTGTCTCCTCTGTTCAAGAAAATCCACAGAAACTAGAACTGTCATTCATGAATCTCTCTTTCTGGGTTCCTACTCATTTTTTACCAAACCATCTGTAAAACAGGCTCCATCTTCATCGAAGCAAAGGCAAAAGAAAATTTACTTTTGACAAGCTGACGAACTGTCAGGAGGGGTCCACAGCAGGATCCCTAGAAAACTGATTAAAGAGAAGACAGCTTTCTTTTCAAGATGTTATGAAATCAGGTTTTCTAATGGTATCCTATGGCTTTTTTTTTTGTATTTTCCATTAGCCTGCAAAGGAAAATGTTCAAAGGACCCTGCTGTGAAAACACTTTCTATAGAATAAAGAAAATTTCCACTTCCATCTTGAAAGCAACGTGGATGCTGGCCGGCCTGCTACACATTAAAACAACAGACAACAAATGAAGTTACCATGCAAGTTCAGGGAAAAGGAAATGTAAACTCATACTTGTTTCTTCCTTGTCCCTTTTGATGTCATACATACATTCATCTAAGAAATGCAGATAAAATTTAGCAGAGGATAATGAGTCTGAGGAAAAGTTTCAGAACATCCTGGCTTCCCTTACAAACACCAAATCAATACCACATCATTAGCTCATGACAGATCCCATCAAAAAAAAAAATAATAAAAATCAGTTAAATCAGTGGAAAAACTCCCAGTTGGCTAGAGAAGATTCTTTAAAAATCAACTAAACCACAATTAAACATAATTCTTTTTTTCTTTTTTTAATGAAAAATAGCTTTTTAACAACGGTGAAATTCTCATGAGGCCATTTGTTTTCATTTACCAACTTTTCTCTCCTTGGTGAAGCAAACTGAACATAAATAACACATTTTTCATCTCACTAATTCCCAAAACTTTTAAACTTCCTTTCTGTCTTTTCCAATGGAGGAAAAAAAGAAAAAAAAAAAAAGAAAAAAAAGAGAGAGGCAGCATAAGAGGTCAAAAGGCTCAAGAAGGTATCGCAATGGTCACACAAGGGAACAGGCCCATCTGGAACACTATAGGGATGAATTAACACAGAGGCCAGCAGCTTGGACGGTTCTTTGGTTCTTTCACTTTCTTGGTTGTCCCAGCAAATAACTTTTTTCCTTTGTTTTTTTTTTGATGCTGCACACACTGATTAAAGAAACACAAAAATGGTACAGTGTGAAATCTAAGAAAAAATTTCAGAGAGTCTTAAAATATGCTGGCAGAACTGATAAATTTCAAATAAACGCTGAACAGAAACAGAAAACAATCTGTTTCTTGGACAGCTCAGGGTATATTGGGACCACATATGGTCTGCATGATTCTTCCCTCATCTGTCCATTCAGTTTTCTGAAGAACATTAAAATACAGTAAATCTCCATGTTCAACCATAATAGCTGGAAGATCATCTTGATAAGTTTCCACACAAAAATAAGGAAGGAACCAACAAAAGGCATTTTAGTTTTTCACTAAATCTATTTTAACTGAAGTAAATTCATTTTCCCCATTTCAAGTCTGTATTGTCCATGACATTTTGAAGCCATCTCCTCGTAATTAACTCACTGCTACCCACGAGCATCTGGGTGAGTACTGGACTGCTGGTCAGAATCAAACCACCACAATTCTGTCCTGTTGCTACCATCACCTAGGTTGTACTGATGTCTCAAATCTTCAGCTCAACTATGAATACATACACAAAAGATATTTCAATCATATAGCCCTCTTCTCAGTCTCTGCCAGATGTTAGAAAGTCATTAACAGTAAGACTACATGTCTTACTGTTGACTACTAAATGCATTAGGAACATCATTTTTTCCTTTCTTCTTTTGATTCTTACGGAGTTGCACATACTTCCCATTATTCTGCTATTCCGTCAATAACAGCCTTCAGCCTTATGTTTAGCATTACTGAAGTCTGGAGTAACCGTCTGTCTGCTTTTTTTTTTTCCTTCAAATGTATTTTAATTAGCAAAATATTTGAGCCTTGAGAAGAGATTTACTGCACATCAGCACACAAGTTCATGTTACTTAGGTCCATAACACTTTCTCTTTTTTTCATAGCCATAATTTTCTGCATTCAAGTATCTTTTTTGTTTTTCTAAGTACTGCTGCACACATTTCCTTGGCTCTCTGCTGTCAGGCCTCCGTAACAGAGCTCCTGAACAGAGATGAGTGTTGGGAAACTGTCAGTCTGCAGTGTTATAACAAAGGCAAACAGGTTAAGCAGAACAGGCAGATTCTACACTACTTTACCGCATTCAAGATGTTACTCTTTCAATTTGCAGTGTTTTTAATCTCACTGAGCAGAGTAAGTCTCACTGTAAGAACTGAGAGCTTGAGTCAGAGCCTCACACTTTGAGGTTAGTAAGCCAAGTAAGAAATATCTACCTGGTTATTCATGCTGGAAGGTCAAAAGTGACTGTACTTAATGTCAGGCATATCACCCACTGCTATGGCCTGAATAAATTAGTCTATTTCAACTACACTAGCTTCTAGCAATACATAGACACAAAACGTACACAAAGGTTCAAATAACAATGAGACACAGAACAAATCTTTGTCTTTTTACCCAGTACTGTCATACACCAAACACAAGTTACATATCTACATTAGTCTTTTCTTTTGCAAATCATCAGGACAGTTACCCAGCTAACTGCTATCTATTACATCCTTCATCTCTTGTATCTGTCATTCTTTCAATTCTTCCCCTCCTTAGCACTCTCTCTAACAATCCTTAGATTAATTTGGGCGAAATAATACTCCACCCAAACTAACGCAGAGCTACTGGCTAACACAAGGTTTCTGTCATCTCTTAAAGTAAGTACTGGAAAGTAAGTACTGGTGTTAACTACAATTCTCTGCAGTTATTCAACACTGTAGCATTATGTTTCCTGAATAATGCCATTTGAAAAAGACATAAAATCCATTATACTTTCCATTTATACAGAAATACGTGGAAAAATATGCTTGCTTTCAATATGAAGGAACTCTGTGAACTCTGATTTTCCTCTAAATACCTTCAGAGATCCATAACCACAACTGAAAATATTTTCTGCTATCCCTTCATATTTCCTACTGTACAATTAACAAATGTACAGTTCAAAGAGCGATGGGTTAAGGAGGGTACTTTACAGGTTTATAGCTAGAAAGATTATTGTGGTGGAGAAGGGAAAAAAAAAAAAAAAAAAAAAAAAAAAAAAAATGCTCACCCACATCCCAGGCTCATAGTAGAAAACTCCAAAAGGAATGATCTCCAGAAAGAGATCCTCTCCGGTTGCAGTCAGCTCTTAAACAGGTCTAGGAGAGGTGCAGCCAGGCTCCACTCCTTCCAGTCACATTGCTGAATTGCCTTCACCTGTGCTCCCACGGCTGACTCAGTCCTTGCCTCAGGTGATCAATCAGTGGTTCAGGCCGTGACCAAACAGTCTCATACACCTAAAAAAATCCCATATGCTAGCATAACTTTCTAGTATGAGGTCAGGTAGTTTCAATTACTGGCTTTAAGAAGATGCGTTTTCAATCATAACCTCTTACTTAAAGGGCAGCTGCTTGAGTCACATTAATCGTCAAGAGCCAGGCTTCACAATTATTGAAACTTCCTATGTGTGTAAGTCTCAAAAGGAAAAGAACAGACTGCACATACAAAAGAACATTTCATAGAAAGAATTACTTCAGACACACAGGCTATCACTGAAAGGATGGAAGTCTTGTGAGGAATATGTTTGTACTGGATTGTTTTATTAGGTTGTTTCATTGACCATTGTGGCCAAAGCTGCACAAGATCTACTGTTATGTATTGCCAACATTCCCAGCAAAGGTAAGTAATAATAGATGTTGTTTCACCATGGCCAAAGGCAACACCTAAAGCCTGTAGAAAGGCTCTCAAGGACAAGAATTTGGATGAGGTTGTTGTTTTCTGTTGTTCAGCCAAGAATTTAAGGAAAATGTAAGCAGGAAGCCTTGCAGATGGCTGTGTACAAAACAAGATTTTTGTGGTGGTTTTTTGCTTGTTTTTTGCTTTTTTGTGTTAAGTAAGCTATCATTTTCATCTCTTGCATCTGTCACAGTTATTTGGAGCTTGGAATAGTGCTGTGGCACATGATATAAACCAAATCTGTGAGGCAGGCATGGGTTTATATTATTTAACCCATGTCAAATCATGAATTTAAATACCTTCTATAAAACTGAGCTGAGTTCCTCTTCAAAGCTTGCTGGTGAGGTGGTAATAAAGGAAATAAAACTCTCTTCCCTACCTATAGCATAACCAAGAGAGTCCATGAACAAAGGTGGTCTTGTTCACTCAAATGTATAATCTCCATAGACCCACCATAGACTTCACATTACTTGAAGAACCTGAAAAGCAGACTTCCTCATGGCCTATTTCCAAAATTCTTTTTCCCATCCTGCCATAATTCAAGGTGTTGTCAATTACACTGAAATGTGTCCCACAGGAGCAGGCCTCTTCCTAGGCAGGTACCTTAAGGCAGCTCTCCCTTAAGAACAGGGACATTAAGCAGCTACAACACAAGGGGGCCAAGTGTGGAAACAATATTGGACAACTGCCAATAATTGAGTGCTTTTAACACAGCAACTCAAACTTTAAACACCTTAATTAAAAAATTTAAATTTTCCTTCCTTTTCCAAAATATGAAATTTTTAAAAAGTATATCAGAGTTTTACTGTGTATCACAATACTACAAAAGTTCTGAAAAGGAAGTCATGTCTAGACTTTTTTAGACGTATCTACACTCCATTAATCTGCGAAAAAAGATTTAGGTCTCGTTGTGGTAAAAGTAGTTTGGTTGATACAGGCAGTGGTCTGTCCTGCTTCTCTTGCACATCCTGTTCTATGAACTGAAGACAAATGAAGCAAAAACTGTTATAAAAATTTTCAAGCTACTTATTTTTTTGTGGTAGGAAGTATACTGCTGGCTGAGGAGAGGCACAACAAGCTGCATATCAAAATTACAGATTAAGGTAACAATTTTTTCAGAGATTTCCTGCTTTTTTTTTTTTTTTTTTTTTTTTTTTTGCTAATTAATCTCCACCTCATCAATGCAAGAGATTGCACTTTTGTCATCTTGTGTTGTTCATCACCTCCACTGTTTTCTAGAAGCTCATCTCTTCATACCGTTCATATTTAAATAAGTGTTTCTAGCACAACCTACAACAGCTCAGAACGAAGCTTTCACATGATGAGAAACAAAGCAATTAAAAACTTTACATGAAAAACTTCTATTTCTTCTGTTACTATTTTGTCTATGTTAACTGCAGTAAGAGCAGGAATAACGAAAAGACTGATGATGATTTTTTTCATGTTTCCAGTAGTCACCTCTTTGCCCATTCTGCAACTGGACTACGTTAAAATGTTCTATGAAAGCTGAAGTGGACTTTACATCTCTGTGTCAGAGAAAGCTCCGATGTGAAGAAACGTAAGCAAAATTGTTGTTTGAATTCTACATTATATATCATGAATTTATTTTCTGCGCTATTTAGGAGTGTCTGGCACTCTGGCAGTGAAGCACTATGTAATGTCATACTTGGCTTGAGGTACCAGACACTTTTGCTCTCCTTTTCTTCTTTCACCTCTTATTTCTTGTGCTGTTTTAATCATACTATAATTGTTCAAATGCTTCCTTGTTGATTTTTCATTAATAAAATTCCTCAGTGATTTGGAAAATACTGCTTGTTGGGTGTAATGATTAAGAAATTAGAGATCAAGTTACATCATTGTTGCTACTGCACAAATTAATACACGCCAGGCACACCACTCATCAAAGACATCATGTACAGTATCTTGATAAAAAGCAGAAGTCAGAATCTAAAAGCAGTGGAACAGAAGCAAAGATGCTTAGAAAGATAACTACAGTTACACAAATATGTATACTGAGTGCTTAGAAAAGTCTGAGATAGTTAGCTCTTTGTTTTGTTTTAATACCTATGTTTACGCACTTGCAATGCCATTTGTCTCAGCACAGTCAGTCTACAAGTTTTGATTATGACTGCTGGGACAATTTTTCCCAAGTTTTCCTGTCCTTTGGCAGGCTAAAAATGCTTTGGAGATTCAGATCTGGAATAAATTTTGGTAAATATATTTCCAAATCCTATTTTTCCTGATGGTTCTATGAATATCAAGACACACAAGTATATCAAAGGTATTTTTAAGAGTTATTTACAGATTGTGTCAAAAGAGAAAAACGGTTTGGTTCTTCTCATGCCCAAGAACTTTTTCTTCCTTTAGGCCTTGGTTGTGAAAATATTATTTTTGTGGATATAAACTTATAGGCTTTAGCTTTAAATATTTAATTGTGAGCTGCTGAATTAAACCAAGAGATAGCTTTTAGGTTCCTATCTACTTTTGGTTCTTCTTATGAGTCTCACCACTGAAATCTTACAAGCATTGATGCAAACTGTGTAATTATCCCTATCCTCATCCCTCAAGGAATGTGAGAGAGCACTACACCTCTCAAATGCAAACTCTGAACAGTTTTCTCAGTTCATAAGTAAAAAACTCTTCTCGCATTGCTCTAACTGCCAGACCTGTAAACCCAACTTCTTATGAAAATTATTCTCTGTCATTTATGGTCTTCCCCAGAAGTGGAAAAAAATAAAATAAAATAAAATAAAAAAAATTCAAAATCAAGCCAATCAAACCAAAGCAAAAACCTTCAGCCAGTTCTGCTGGGGTTTTTTTGGTCAGCGTAAGAATGGTTTTTATATAATATTTTGAATTACTACAGTTAAAATAAGAATTTGTCATCCTTTAGGAAAAACTTGACAGAAAGCAAATTTTAAAAACAATTATATGCTTTTATTGTTATCAAAACAACTAGGAAATTTCCTGGGTGAGATGGTCAAAAAATTGGCTTATGTTTCAGACATACCATCTCATCTACAAAGAAAAAGAGAGCTGCAGGTGACATCACAGCTCCATCAACGAAAAAAGGAAAGTTCTTTATGAGAACAACGGGATACAGAGTTTGCTCTTTGTTGTTGTTGTTGCTGCTGTTGTTGAAAAAAAGAAAGGTATGGAAAACAGTCCCAAAATATTGAGTAATGTTGGCACAAAAGGTAACTACAAGACTACATGCTTTCCAATGATCTATGTTTCTCCATATATTTTGGGATCATGTGTTTTCCCAAAACACGCTTGTTTCTGATTAGCAGCATATTTACAGTCCTTGCAAAATAAGGTGTTTACAGTGAGTCTAAGGAATCTCCCTTAGAAGTGCTTTAGAGGTGCAGAACCTGAGCAGAGCCCCAAGATTGCTGCAAGCTGCAACTCACCACATGACACACATCTTTAAACTCCATACTATAATTCTTCAGCCAAATCCCAGTTGCAGCAGTATGTATGTACGTGCAAGAATAACAAATTTCTTATTAAAGAAAGGGGAAAAGATAGTCACTGCAATATCTTATACCATCTTTTGTGCAACACCACCAACACTGATAATGCAGAACTGCCAAGTTATACTGGCTTTCCAGAACACTTCACAACATCAATGTAAGGATCATCCTTTATTTTCAAAATGTATATATATTAATGGGAGTGTGCACATCTGGAAGATGTTATAAAAACCTTGTGAACTACTGTCATCAGAATATCAGTTACACAGGTGTGTGCTGATAGCTGTGGATCATAATAGACTCATTAAATTTAATATGTATCAGCAGCACAGACTTTAGTGTTTAACATATCCCATTCTTGGATCTTGAGGTCTGTTAAGATTAGAGATCTAGCATCATTTATTTTGTCGTACATCCTAAAGAAGAATGCAGATATAAATAGATCTTCCAAAGAAGGGACTGTATGGGTACCTAATAGGATCAGTTAGTGGGAGCCAAACTGTTACAGTCTCCTCATTTGACACCTCTCATCCGGGTCCCATCTGGCTCCTCCAGTTGGCAATAGACTTTACCTATATGTTTGAATTCATCTATTTCTATCCCCATTGCATAAAGGATCATCTTTGAGTAGACTGACATCTTCAGCCTAGGCATATAGTGAATGAGTACTCCTACAGGGAGAAACACAAGTAGTTAGTTTACCTTACAGTATGGCTAGCCCATTGGTCTTACAAAGATTTCTGAAGATGGAAAAAGCATTCTGATAAAAAATTATTTCTACTAGCAGTGGCTGGCAGATATTTTGTCTCAGAGTTTGACAACTATCAATAGGAAAATATCCTGGAAGATAAAGATGCAGGTGCATACACTTGATCAGCGACAGGAGTGAACATACTATGACTGACCATTAGTAACACATACAGAAGAACCCTCAAAGAGGCATATGTGACACTCAGAGGTATATGACAACATATTTCAAATCATAGTCACTAGTAGGATCATAACTGTAATACTGATGTGCACTGTTCAGGAAAGCTGAAGTCCTGCTAGAACAGACGTAGAAAAGGACAATAGGTTTGATGGATACAGAAGTTTTCTTACAATGAGAAACTAAAAAACCCTTCTTTGTTCAGTCCAGAAGAAAGAAGGCTAAACTGAGACATGATATCACTGCAGAAGTGTTAAGGAGAAGAGCACTTGATAAGAATTTCTCAAAGGTAAATCTAGGCTAGCTAAACAAGGGTTTCTGTCAAAGGAGAGAGTTTAAAAAGCAATTTTTAAAAGAAGAATGGGACAAAATTCTTTGTGATAGTTTAATACACCTGTAAGCAGAATATCACACTGTGGCTGTCTACAGGGATGGTGGATAGCAATTGATGACTCACTCCTATGTTTCTGTTTGTCTCCTATTAATCCTGGACTTTAAAAATCCTCAGGAACAAAATACTACAGCTAGAAGCTAATTTGAAGGTAAAAATGTTCCTGTATCTTCTGTGTGTGCTACAAATATAACAACAAAATAGTAAGAATTACATTGAGGCAGGTCAAAAATACTGGAAGTGAACTGTTACTTCGTGGTCGTGGAGAAAAAGAAGAGGAATACCTGGAGTATCTACCAACATTTTAAGTTACTCCCGTCTTGCATATGTCCCTCCTTCTATTTCTGTCACTTTAAGTGAAATTGCTTTTAATTAGATAATACTGTCTTTGTCCTGCATCTTTGGTGTGAAATGAAATAAAAGGAGGCTATAGTATTCCATAAAAGTTTCTTTTTTTTTCAAATTTCCAGTTCAAGTTTTCTGAATATTCTGCATATTGACACATATTATGAAGGATAATAGATGTGAAAGACACTTTGTATTTTACAAATATGGAATGTCACTTGGATTTTTCAGACCGAATGAAAAATGCTGCATGTTGCTCATCATCAACAATAGATTGATGATGGAATGACAGCTCCATGGATCAACAGCAGTGAATGAGCTCCCACTTGACATAATGGATGAGCACCACCAAAGAGGGTATTGCAGGGGCCTCAGACTGCAGATCCACAAATCACTCAGCAAACATGAAAACTTTCTATTGGTCTTCGCAATCCATAAAGAATGATCAGCAAGAGCTCTTTCTTAGTAACTGGATGTTGGGGATAAACACCACTGCACGTAGACAGGTCCACAACAGAAGAGAAACTTGTCTGGCTTCTTCAGGAGAAGCCTTCCTGGAGACATGCCAGCAAACTCCATCCCATATTCTCTGATCCAGTATAAACACTTGAGAACATGCTTAACTTTAAGCATATGAGTTGTCCTATAGACATCAATAGTGTTGCTAATGTGCCTGAAGTTAAATATGCATCAAGTGCTGTGCTGGAATAGGGCCAAGGGCTCAGAAACTTGCAGGATCAAGGTTTGGCTGAAGAACAGAGAGTAAGAAGGGATACAAAAGATGAGAGATACTGAGTTACTTTCATGCCCTCTTGCGTCAGTCCGCAGTGGAAGCAAGCACTGGGATAAACCTCCTATTACAATAAAAGTTAAAGGAACACCTGTACAGAAAACTGAAACACTAGAAGATACTGTAAACACTCTTTTTTACAGCATACAGTGTCTTTAGATTGTTATATGGTATTACATTTTAAAGCAGATACAGTGATGTCACTGCAGGAAAACATCACAAAAACATTGCAGCAAACAAGCTTCTCTTTCAACAGATGCCTGGTTGACTCACTCTCACAGCTGCACCAAAGTAGTGCAATGTGTTTCTGGAGAGCATTCTTGTTTGTGAAGTCTTTATTGGGATACTCTGACTGGGGGGGAGTGCAGCCGCTTTTCATTTCTTGTGGCAGTCAGAAAGTTTCATTGAATATTTCTGAGCTCTCAATATCTTCCAAAACACATGCTGAATTTCCTGGCTCTCTTCCTTAAAATCTGGTCTGGGTTTTTACCCCGTCCCTTCTCAAATTATTTTATACGCACATAAATTACAAAATTAAAGTTATTAAAAAAACAAAACAAAACAAAAAAAAACCCTGATTTTTCAAAATTGATTTTAACTGTTTTTCCAAGCTTCTTGAAATTTATATGTAATTAATTGTATATCTAAATGATTCGTATTCTGAACTTACCACTGAATAAAACAAAAAAGTTGTCCTTTAGCTATTAGTAATGCAACACTGCCAACTAGAGGCATTGGGAATGATCAAATTCTTGTCTTCTGGACTACATCAATACACTTAAACTACATCAATATATTGTATAACTATAAATACAGAAAGATCATGTTTGCTCTGCAGAAATCCCACCCACGCTCTCCAAATGCAGCAGGGTTTGCATTTAATTTTCTTTAAATTTTGTTGCTTCAGGAAATTGTTTGTTGAATACAAATGCCACAAATACTATTACTCTATTAAAAATTACATAGTCCAGAAACAGAAATAGAATCAAGTCCGATCTCAAATTTCTTCAAAGAAATTCTAGTAGAATACTAAGCCATTCAGCAACCTATGGAAAGACACCTCCAGGTCCTGGTGGTGGCCTCACAGAGCAGATGCCTGCTTGGTGGCCCCTTCAGTGCCTATCGTAGAATCTTAGAATCATTAACATTGGAAAAGACCACCAAGATCGTCTTGTCCAACCATCCACCCATCCCCACTGTGCCCACTAACAGTCTCCATCAGTGCCACACCTCCACAGTTCTTGAACGCCTCCAGGGATGACGACTCCACCCCTCCCCTTGGCAGACTATTCCAATACTGCTCCACTCTTTCTGAGAAAAGGGTTCTTTTCTAATATCCAACCTGAACCTCCTCTGGTACAATTTAAAGCCATTTTTTCCCATTCTATTGCTAGCTTCCTGTGCCCATGGTGTCAGGGCACAGCAGTGTGCAGCTGCCAGACATGTGGCAAGAGGGATTGGAGCAGAGTGGTATAGAGACCTTCTGTAGACCTTTGTGCCTCCTCCTGTCACTTCAACAAAGCCCTAGGGATACCTACCTCAGCTGCACCCTCCCTCATGGTTCCTCCACTACCACGTCAGCAAATCAAACATAACCAGTGCATGAGGAAGCTACTGGTCAAGAGAAAACCAAGGTGCCTGAAGATGCACCATGCTTGGATGGTGTGGTGCATGCACCACACATGCACACACTGTGCTCTTCCCAAGGCAGATAGCTGACAGTGTGCACCTCACACATTCCAGGAGTTTGCACAACCAAAGTGCCTTCCAGAAGTTCCCCACATCTCTGCCCTGATCTTCAGACAGAGAGACACCTGAACTTCTTCTGGCAGCAGTCTAGAGGACTGTCCACACAGTCAGAAATGCAGATCCACTGAAAGGTCTATTGGCGGAAGAGCAAGCTCTGCCTGTTGGAGCTTACAAATCACTAAATAAACACACAGTACAGAACATTTTGTGCTTCGGGGTTGGAGGGAGGAGCCCTCCAATACAGCCACGGTTTCCTTCTATTTACCCAAACACATTCATTCTCTAAATCTCAGCAAAAATAATGAAAAATAATAGATTAGATTTTTCCCTGACACTTATCCAACTTTGCCTGGGGCTGTACCACTGGACAGTTGAAGGCTGGAGGAGTCAGAGCATCCTGAAAGAGAGGAAACACTGGAGCAGTCTGGAGGTGACAGCACTGGAATGAGATGAAGGCTTAGAAGTGAAAGCATAAGCACTGGCGTGGGAAACAGAGAATACAGCTTGCAGCCAGTATAAACCACTGTAAAAACTAATTTAATAAATGTTTTTTCAGTTATATTATTATGGTTATGTTCCATAACAACATCTTTACAGGAATACAAAGATGAAAAGCACAGTGGTTCATTGAAGTGAAACACTGGGGCTCAGGGAAAACGGAGTTGCTCATTCATCTATTACATAGAGCTCTGCTTTTAACTGGGAATAGAAAAAAAAAAAAAAAAGCATCTGTTGTGAATCATCCTGTAATACCAGAAGTGGCATTTCTACAATTTTGAAAGACACACAAAGAAACAAAGCAGCACATCATATCTAGATTTCTTTTAACGGCTTTGTTGAAATGAATCAGAAATTTCTCTAAGAACAATTTTTAGCTGTCAGTTAAAACCTAAGCCTAGCAGACACTTGCAAGGTTTTTCCATTTATTCTTGTTTCAGCAGTGAAAATTAATGCTCAGCACTCTGAGCCTGAAGCACAGTTGTCATCTCTATCCCTAGTTGCTCTTTGATTGCACCCTGAGATCCAGACCTGTGTTAGTGGGATCCAGACGTACTTCTCAGCCACAAGAATACGTGCTCTGTGAAGCTTTCTCCTGCAGTTTACTGTAAAATTTGCCTGGGAATTGCATTATTATAATGTGCTAATTAATTTTACATTGATCTATGAAGACACCTTAAGCATGTGTAAGCCTTTCATGGAGATATAGATGGAAGTTGCAGAAACAATGCTGAACTACAGATGTCACAGAAGCTGTGCTCTCATCCCTTACACGTGTAAGAGCTATGCTAAAATTGGACAGTGTAAGACCTTCATCTTTCCTTTCTGCAGCTTTCCTTTCTGCAGAAGCAGATCAACTGCTCATGTTTAACATTCCATATCAGCCCACAGTGCTCAGCCTCACTGCCAGCCAGCACTGGCTGGAGGTACCATCTTTAGGTAAGACATACCCAAGGACTCGCACTTAGTAATCCTACTTTTTTCAATGATTATTATTTTAGGCTGCCTTTTCAATGATTATTATTTTAGGCTGCCTATTCACGCTCTTCTGAATGGGTATTATATTTAAAAACTACGTTTATATTTACAGTCATGCTATTCCAAAGTGCAGAAGTATTGGACAGCTTTCCAATTATGATTTGGTCCCTGGCCCTGCAGATTTAGCTGTGTTTCACTGCCAAGCTTGGCAACATCATTTGCTCAGGTCTGTACTTCATTTGAAGGGGTCAAGTGGGTTGAAAGGGACTATGTGGACAAATATAATAATCAAATCCTAAAAAAGCACTATAATAACTAAATGTTCCAGGATTCATGCAATCAGGGCTGGGCACTTCACTCCAAACTTTCAGGATGGTTTGTTTCAACAAAAAAAAAAAAACAACAGCACTATCAAAATTGATATTTGGACCTTAAAGAATCAACTCATTGGGAGAACAGGGAAGGGAATCTTTGAGCAATTTGTCACAGCCTTTTCCTTCGTTCCCTTTTCTTTCTTCCAATAATGACGTTTGAGCACTTTCGCTTCTCTTTTTAGCCCTGGAGACTTTTGTCTTTCTGTCATAATGGAGAAAGCTGACACTGCCTGGTTTGCAAAACAAAGGGTCAAATCATTTGTTTTCATGTGCTCAAGAAAGGCAGTCATGGCTTAATGTGATCAAACTGCATTTTCTTTTTAAGCTATGCTTTCAAATTTAGGGTTTCGTAACTGGTAGATCCATTAAAGTGTCCAAATCATAGAAGCCGAAGGAGAAAACAGATTTTTAAAGAGTCTGAATACTCCCTTTCCTTACTGCAGCAGTGGTGTGCTCCACCTCATCATCTTTTCATATCTGCCCTGGAACCCAGGAAGAAATCCATCTCCATGGAACCCAAAGATACAGGAGTACCAGACAGGAGGTTTCAATTCTGCAGGCACTCAGAGAGGACATTTTTAACCATCAAAACAGACAATGTTATTTCTCATATGGATTGAATACACTTTCTTTTACTTATGAACCGAGTTATTTATTCTGAGTCTGCTGTAATTCCCAAGATTCCACACCTACTCTTGTTAGTAGAAGCTATAACCAGTGACAAAACAAAAACGGAAGATTGCCACTGGGGCATCTCTTTTTCATAGAAATTCCCTTGAGTGCTTAATTGCCTCTTTTATCTTTTATTCTCATAGTATGAATTCTCATACAAAGCACTAAACAAAGTCAGATTTCTATTCAGCTAAAGGATTGGACAAATTTCCCCCAGTTAACAGATCTGACATGATTATCACATTGAGTGCTGTAGTGTCTGAATTCGTGCCCTGACAAGCAGAGTTCTTGCATTTTGCCTATCTTCCAGTTAACAGGAAGCATTAGTTTGAATTTTCTATCAAAAAATGGAATTATAATTGAGCACCAAAAACAAAAGGTCACAAAGGCCTGTTTGGAAACAAAAAGCTGATCTTTAGTAGCAGCAAATCTTTATGAGGAAGAAAGGAGAGAATCACAGGTAGCATCTGAAAAGGTAACCTTTTGTGCTCAAATTTCAGAGGCCTTGCTGAAAAGGTTTCTTGAATAGAAAAATATAACACAAGAAGTACACATAAATAATCACACATGTAAGTGACAACAAACATCAATAGATTAAAGCTTCCAAGTTAAAAAAGAAGGCGGGCTTTACATGAAAAGGAGGAAAAACTTCAAGCATACAGTCCCCATAAACTGTGCAAAGGTTATCCAATGAAGAGGGAAAAAGTGATCCGGATAATTCCTTCTCTGTGCAAAGAGAATGAATTAAAGGTTTTTTCCCATATTTATCAAGATAAGTCAAAATTATATCAAGCATCACATCCAAAGAATGAGACCACTTTTAAAGCACGACTTGCAAAAACAACTAAACCATACCCTTTAGATAAAGTATTTTATTTCTCCCTCAAAAATAAGTTACTTTCATTTGTTAATTACATTCTTCTACACAAAGTAACCCTTGTGTCTTCCTATTAGCTTCATACCTATCTTCAGGCACCAGTAACCCAGCCATTCACTGGAAACAAAAGCCCCTACAGTTCCAGCTTTCATTGGTGGTTTCTTTTTTCATTGGGCATAAGCCAGACATAAACTGTCTAAGGGGGGAAGCAACAGACACACATAAGCTACTATTTCTTTTCAATCCTCACACAAGACACCTGATACAAGCCAAGATGAAGAGAAATCCAAGGATTCAGTGTACAAGTATGGGAACCACAAGAGTGAAAGTTGGAGGGATGGCAGAAAAGGAAGGGGGAGGGTGGAAGTGCATTAACTTAGTCTCCAGCTAAAAGATCTCTCTCATTTTTCCCAGATTGCTGTTGTTACAGAGAGACCTGGATAGTTCAGGTCTTCTGTGTGTAAAGCACGCTGACTTTCACCTAATTTCAGGAAAAAGACTTTCCATCAAGAGAACTAACCACTGCTGGTGAGAAAACATTTCTTATTATCAACTTTAATACAGAAATGAGTTTTGTTTGATAAACATGTAGCAAGTAATATAAAACAGACAAATGATAACTGCTAAGAGATTAGTTAGCAAAACGTTTGTTCTGATGGATAGATAAAGGCAACATTTATGGTGCTGGCTGTCTTTTTTTATTTACTCAACCAACTATCATTGCAGAACATAACATCAAAGATTTAGAATACTGAATTCTGTTCAGTTGCATCTTTGTAAATTATCCCTCCAAAACCCTGTGGATTTTCATTATGATGATAATCAATTGTTTACGCTTCAGTTAAATAACTGTGTGACTTGAAGAGATTTGCACTTTGATTTTTTGTTAATATACCACGGAAGACAGAACTGATTCACTCATTCCATACTGATTTAGTGACATATTTGGTATGATTTCAAAGCCATAACTATTAATGCTTAAATGGAGTTTTGATATGATAGAAATGCTGTATTTTATTATTAACATTGGACAGGTAAACTAAAGCTGAGGATAGTCACTAAGCTTCACAGAGAGCTGCTATAAAAATTGATTTATCAGAAGTAAAGTAGTGGGGTATCATGATCTGATTTTGCTGACTGAAGTTAGTGGTTTGTACCAATGTGGGGGAAATTTGAATGGAATTCCTATTCTCACAAATTTCTGTTTCCAAGCTTACCTAAAAGTAGGAGTCTCTCCTTATGAAACACTGGGAACTGACATCTCTTTATTAGAATTCCATAATCTCCAAACATCATATTAATGTGCAGATTTACAAAGCCCCAAGGAGATGCTTTCTAAACTCAGTTAACAACATATAAGATGATCAAGCCTAAGGAGAAAATTATGTGAAACAAAGAATAGCTCTAGAGCTGTGATATAACATGGGGGAGAAAGAGAATGATGATGATCCAGATTGAGGAGGAAAAGTATTATAATTAATGAATTTATTATAACCCAATGACAATTCTCCAGAAATACAGAATTGCAGCAATATGGCGTACTTCATTTTTTCTGCTTTTGAAAGTGCATTTTTTTCTCCAGTTATTTGAACAGAATACTTTTCTTGTGCTGAGTTATTGAAATTTATTGAAAGCCTTTGAATTTGTTCATCAGAAATTAAACAGCTAACAGTGATGTTTGTAGTGTTGAGAATTTCACTAAAGCAAAGACAAAACCTACTGCACTTTCTATGCCTCTGCCGTAGGAAGCATGAATTCACTTTCACCAGCACTCAAGGCTGTAACTGCACACTGGATGTCACTTCTAAATTCAATGTGAAAAATTTGTCATAAATACAGGCTAATGTGCTTTAGAGGAAGATTTGAATTTTTGTGTGTTAAAGTCAAATGACTTTCTTGACAGGTCATCCTGGTAACTCCTATAGCTCAGTCTCTCATCCGGAGAGCATTTTAATCTGGTCTGTGATTCTCTGAAAAATGAATCTCCAGAGAATCAGCAAGCAATCTGGCTCAGTGATATCCTGGGCTATGTGCATTGCATTTTCTAATTCAGTGCAATCTGAAAACTGGAGTTTTAATTACCTGAATATTATTGCACTTGGCAAAAATTAGGTGTATTTGGCTTTGTGTTATCTTTCCTCAATTGTTAACTTTTGTTCTCTGACTTTCATCAAGAACAGAAGTTACTGAACTTCTTGGAGTGACTTTTATCAGGAAGAAAAGTAAACACCTTCAGAATACAAAAGCAGACTGGGACATGGGTGGGTTGGTTTTTTTAAGCAGGATTTGAGCTAGAAATCAATTTTTAAACGCCATGAAGAGAAAAACTGTTTGAGTTTTACTGTAAGAAACATCTGGAAATCAGAACATTTGTTTGAAATTTATCTCACTATTTTAACATTCTAGTTCACAAAATTAAGCTATCAATTTTTGTTAGCAATTTAAAATAATAATTTTATTAAGGGTTTTATTACAGCACATTTTTAGACCAAAAAACCTACTATATGTAAAATGCTGTTATGGTTTACAGTAATTAAAAATAAAAGGGCAAAAAAAAAAAAAAATAGTAGCACTGTCCTGAAATTTTCATGATCCTGTATTAAAATATTGTACTGCTTCATGAGGATGAAATGGTGGATGACCAAAAGTAGAAACTTTGTTCCCCTGATCACAGAGTAGAGAAAACTGTCTCTTGCCTCTGAAGTCTGATTGCTCTAAGCAGTGCTGCACAATAAGATTATCTATTTTTACTGCTCTAAAAAAAAACCAACAATAAAATGTTTGTAGCAATTACCCAAACTGTCCATAGCATAGACCATTAGAATGGCAAGTTGATTTACACTGCACTAGGTAATGAATCCACACAACTAAAGACGCTGCTTTGTTTTCCAGTTTCCTTGCACTGAAAAGGAACTTTTTAGAGAAATAATGCTCCATTCAACATTGGCTTTGTCTCTCCTGCTAATTGCAGTCTCATCCAACCTTGCTATGGCAATCAAAAAGGAAAGAAGAGCACCTCAGACATTATCAAGAGGTATTTTACGTAGTTACCTGCTGATCTTACCATGTATGTTATTTAAAGCATGTATGTGCTTACTGAGGCATGATTCTTCAGCATTCAGTCACACAATAAGTAGTGCATCTTTTTCCTCCCTCTCATTTCACTCCATCAGTTTGTTCTTAAGAATATGGCTGAAGGCTTCAGATAATCTTTCTAATTTATGTCAGTCACAGTGACCTGTTAGAATCAAATAACTCAAATTGAGTCTCTGGAACCTGGCTGCTCTTGAAGAACTCTCAGTGAAAAATATTTTTTCACACATCTGTTAGTAGACAGCTTGAGATGGTAACTTATAGCTACTGAAACAAAATTTCATAACTTCAGTCTCAAATGAAATTTTTTTCTACAGAGCCATTTTTGTCCACAGAGTAACAGTCTCAACCATTAGGGATATTTATTTATTTACTGACTGGTCCTTAATTTCCTTTTGTTTTCCCTCTTATCAGATAGTCACACTCACACTTCCTTAGTGGTGCATAATTTTCCACCTGGATGTTAAAGGAAGACTGTATTTTAACATTTTTATGTCTGAACAAGGAAATTGTATAGAAAAATAGCTCTTTCCATCTTCTCAGCCTTCCTTCTCTTTTCACACCTAATCACCTCAGAATATCTCCAGCTGTTTCCCTGAGCTCCCCTGCAACTTGTGCAAAGCCTACAAAGTATCCATGGCTCACCTCTGAGTTCCTCCCACATGAAGCCTTGGCAAAGCCCTGCATTCACAAAAGCCCCATCTGAGGCCAGTTACTTGAGGGGTGTTTAGGCAGCATTGAAACAGATCAGTTGTAGGAAGTATAGTTTTAGTGAAGTTTGAAATTATTCCATATTACATATATATATATATATATATATATATAAAATAACAGGGAAATCAAAAGGCTTCATAAAATAGCAAAAACAAGAATAAGTGCTTTTCCATATGAAACCCATTGTATATACAATATAAAATTGTCTCACCCCTAGACAAAACAAAGAGAAGTGTCAAATCACTTTCCACAAGCGGTACCCGTGGAGAAAGTTTATATCCAGTCTGGCATCTATTGCCTGTCTTGACTAGATCAGAATTAATTTTTCCCACTCAGAACATTACCTCCTATTATAACAGATTGAGAGGGAATACTTAATCCTGCTGTAAAATGAACCCAACTGACTCCTCTCTGCCATTGTCTACGTCAACAGTTGATTTCAGCCAGGGAACCCACTGGTCAAACAAGCTAGAACCCCATCAAAAATCAGACAGATGTGAAAATGAAATAAGTCTTCTGAAAGAAGGGATGGTCTATAGCATCCCAGTCAAATGCCCCACTGACAAGAAGATGGGGAGCTACTTCACAGGGGCTGGCATCTTTGGGATTTGAAGGCACGAAACCAACAAGACAATCTGCTTTTTGAGTTCAACGGATGAGCAGTGAAGACTCATTAGGATTTTATTTTGATGGAGATTTTTATCTAACAGCCTTTCTTTAACTAAATTATTTAATTAACTGAAGTACTTGCAACTCCAGAGACTGAAATTCTTAACTCAGGAGTCAGGCTTAAAACTCTTTTAAGAACAGTCACGTTAAAATTGATTTTATTTCATTTGTTGTATTAAATTTTCACTCTCACTTTTTTGAGCCAGCTTTCTCTTTAAGCCCCCAGCATCGAAATGAAATACAGAGCAGACAACATGAAGAGAAAATATGAAGGTATAAAGAATTTTGTCACCAATTTAGGGAGCACTAAGTATTCAGAAAGAGTTCTATTGAGTGTATCAAAGGACTTGCACTGGGTAGTCAGTCAGCTGAGGTATTTTGATTGTTTTTGCTTGTTTTGTTGGTTTATTTTTTAATATTCTGATACATTTATTAGCAGATGTAGGATTAATATATCTACAATGCTTGGTAAGCTTTGAACAAAAATCTATTTGTGTACAGCTATTGACCAAGGTAAGAAATGTAGTTTCTTATGAATTACTTACCTAGCCAAGTATTAATCATTTTATTATATTTGTAGGTTGGGGAGATGAAATAACATGGGTACAAACTTATGAAGAAGGGCTTTATCAAGCAAAAAGAAGGTAAGAAATTAAAAAATAGTATTGAAAGACACTTTTATTAATTACATTGTCACCCCTCAATATACTGTAATGAAATAAAAAAAAAAAACAAAAAAAACACCATCACAGCAGACCACTCTACCATTCTTGTAGACTTTTACTTTAGAAAAGCTATCTAGATGCAGGAACTCCACTTCTCTATTTCTTTCTCTAGCATCCCTTTTTTCTTGCACAGAAATGTCTATCATCCCTCACAGAATGCCTGTTAGGTTTCAATGAGATTTAACAGGAAATGAAATGCAATTTGTCTTTTCCAACCTACTAGCAAAATCACTTATTTTCATTCTTTTCAAATAAACTAACTACATGTTTTATTATTATTAATAAAGTAACAAGCCACTGATGGTCATTCATCATTTGGAAGACTGTCAATACTGCCAAGGTAATTTTGATTTTTTCAGTGTTAAATTTTTGTAAACATCTTTTTAAGAAAACACAACTATTTATATATTTGTTGAATTTACTCAAAATTCCTTAAGTAAGTGCATGAAACTGTAGTTGAAAAGCTAAGAATTTGTTATTTACAAAAAAGTCATTGTGAATCTACTCAAAAAATGAACATGAAAAATGTTTAGTGCTACTGTCCTGCTATCTCTGATTAAACACCTGTCGGTTTAAAGACAAATATTTGCTACTGACTCATCAAACACATTTAACAATGCTTGGCTTTCCTGAAATGATAACTTGAGAAGGAGATAAGGACAAGATAACTGAAACTGAATTTTCTGAGAATAATGCACTTTTGTCAAACTGAGACATTATCTGCTGAAACTACAGGCTTCGTAAATGACAGAAAAGAGCTTCCATTTTCATAGCTAGAAGGTTGCACTGACACAGATCAAAAACCATAAAGCCATGATAGATCCCAAAAGTGTCTCCTAGGAATGTAAATGAGCAGAGGCAGGAATGATGGGACCAGTCTTCGGTGCCTAAACACTGTAGGAAAGGCAACATCTACAATGGACTTAAAAATATTCCTGTCTTTTCTAGCACTGAAGAAAGCTTTTGCTGAAAATGAAGAGATACAAGAAATGGCCCAAGATAGTTTCATTATGCTGAATCTCATGGTAAGAAGGGTTTGGGGAGGTTTGTATGGTAGCTCTTTTTGGTCTGTGTTTTCTTGTCTTACTTTTTCATATTTTAGCTAAGTATATCTGGCATTTCAGTTAAACATATTTACATAGATGGCTCTTAAAGTAATGCCTCCCATTTTTTTCCATGGAAATTACAACAATACAAAAGGTACAATTACACTGTTTGATAAAGCAAATTCTCAGCTAAAAACAACTATTTCTCAACGTAGTCACCACCATTAGCCATGCATTTTCACGAGCAATAAACAAGAGCCTGCATGCCACAGCCATAAAAATCTGCATGGCTATCCAGACCATTGCTTGTCTTTCATACTTTTGTTGCCACTGCTGAAACACACCACCTGATGCCTCACTGTGCTCACATCCACTGTTTTTGTCCATAACAGTTCAGCAGGTGTTAATTAATGTCAAGAGGTGTAATTTTTTCTGCATGGAACACACCTTTGCCTCTCATGCACTTCTCAACAGATGCCATTCTGTCAGACTGTCTCTACTGCCATCTGTTGCAACAAAATGTAATGGAACACTGGTACGAAGGTTTAGCTTCTACTGCCACATCACCAGCATCCATCTTTGATGTCATGGACCAACACAATAAAATAGGAAGCATTACTTTCAGAGCAGCCCTCATATATGCATTTATGTGTGTATGTACCCCTTCTGTATTTTTGTCTCTGGTATAAGACTGTTCACAAGTGATGCTACTTCAGCTAAATTTATAGGAATAATTTAATAATTAGCTTAAATTTCTCTGCCAGCATGAAACCACAGATAAAAACCTGTCACCTGATGGACAATACGTGCCTCGAATCATGTTCATAGGTATGTACAGTACTTATGAATCTTCTGAAGATGTGATCTCTGAATCTATGCCAGTGTCATTCTCCAGAAACATCGAGACAAATTATTTTGCAAAAAGAAAATAGCTCAGAATTTGTCTTTACCATGGCAATAGTATGGAATTTGGCACACCTGAGTTCAGTTCTCATTCTGTCACAGGCTTCAGCCCCTGTAAACTTCCTCAGGTTATAGGTATGTTCTGAAGGGTACCTCATTTGCATTTGGGAGCAATGTGCTTAAATATCTGTTAGCATCTGGGCATCTGTCAGCCCCTGTTAGCTCTCTGTGCTTTTGCAAGTGCAGTTAGGAACAAAGCTTAGACAGAGCTGTCAAATATCAGACTGAATGTATACATCTACAGTGCAGACCTTACCACAGAGCAAGTCAACAATCAACAGAATTTAAGCAATGATCTACTGCATTGTAAAGTTGACTTCTGAAATATATCAAGAAATCATGCCCCACAATTCATGTTCCCTTTCACTGACTGTGCAGGCATCAAAAGTAGGTGAGATGAAGCCCCTGCTCAGAGCAAGGTAGTAAAAGAAGTCAGGTGATTAGTTAACAGAAAGCCCAGAAGGGGAACCAGTTCAGTATTTATAACCATTTTCTCCTGTAATGGAAACAGTAAGAATCACAAGACCTTAGTCTTGGTCTCTAGGTAACATGATAATGTTACATTAATTATGCATGACCCTTAATATTCGTGCATCCAGTCAGACTGCCTCTCCCAGAGTAACCCCAGAACTTGTAAAACAGGATGGTTTTCTTCAAGTATGGACAAAACATATGTGTAATCAATCTCTTAAAAATAGCCATGAAATATAAAACTGAGCATTAGCTTTTGTTTAAGATTTCTCCACATAAAAAACAGTTGGTTGGAACAGAGCGTAACAGCCTCGCACTTTGTGGCTGGCAAAATCAGAACTTCTCAAAAGCAGGGCTGTGCTATGGGCATCGCCCTCCGCTGTTGTGGAAAGCAGCGATTAACACAGTTTCTTTTTCAGACCCATCTCTCACGGTGAGAGCTGATATCACAGGAAGATACTCTAATCGGCTGTACACTTATGAACCACAAGACATACCATTCTGTAAGTGCCTGTTTTGTTGTGTTACTCTGCATTTCGTACTGTAAGCAGCCAGATGCACACCATGCCAATCGTCTGTGTTTGAGAATCAGTTAAGATCTCGAAGTAATGAATAAAGAATGTTTGCGAGCACTTAACAGTAATTTACAGCGTCTAACCTGTTCTAGCAAACACTTAAGCACATCTATTGTCCCAATGGATTTACTGGGTCTACTCAGGTGATATGAGTTGAAAGATCACGGATGAGAAATTTCAGGACAAAGACCTGAGCTGTTTGCTGGTGAATGGTGAGAGTCACTGTGCTCAAAGGTATCCAACTATGCAATGTTAATAGGCAGAGGTGGGAGGGGACTGGGAAAAAAAAAAAAAAAAAAGCTTGTTACCCATATTTCAAAAAGGAATGTGATTTTTCAGGTTGAACTAGTACTCTGTACCTTTATCTGAAGCCCATGCAGTATCTCACATCAAATATGCATGTCACATCTGATTATCACGATTGCTGAAGCAAAAGGGATTCGACAATACTCAACTCCTTACGTTTTGATTCACAACACTTTTTGCCTTCAGCTTTAGTATCGATGCCGGAATATTTACATAGGAACCACTAAAATACATAATCCTGCATTAATTTCAACGTGAAGAATGTACTAATCAAAATGCATTGAGTATATTTTACAGTTACTTATTTTTCTTTCAGTAATAGAGAACATGAAGAAAGCACTACGCCTCATTCAGACAGAATTGTAAGCAACAGTGAAATGTTCATAGCCTCTAGAAGGTGAAGCTGCGCCAAGAATTCCAACATTTTAAAGCGTTTATTTAGCTTCTTTCTCTGCTATCTCTTTGAACTCTTACCAACCAGGTAAACCAGATTTCATGAGAAAATATGATTTGAAGAGGAAATAAAGGAGGTTACCATTACAATTTGGGAAACAGAGAAGAAATCTATCAAACACTTTGAAGTGGAGTTAGCTACCTGAATAACTGAAAGTGATGGTTTAAGGAGGAAGCAACTTTGAGCTGTATATTATCAATTGAACAGTAGCTTTATTGTCAGCTACAACTTCCAATCAAGAGCTATAGCCAATACTTGATGTCTATTTACAATACAATGATGTAAGTTATTAGCTACGTCTCACCTCCAATTTTTTATTTCATGTAGCTTGTAAATCTTTAGTATGACACAATTTTATGTGCTTATTTCTCATTAAAGGAATATTGCTGGCAAATCAGACGGAAGGCTTTTGCTGTAGATTTT
Source organism: Centrocercus urophasianus (assembly GCF_019232065.1). NCBI lineage: Eukaryota > Metazoa > Chordata > Aves > Galliformes > Phasianidae > Centrocercus > Centrocercus urophasianus. Next base: position 19,831,857 of record NW_024884711.1, read on the forward strand.
GGAATACCTAATAGAGAAAAAAAACTCAGATCTAGGGTTTGCTTTCTTCTGTATCACTCTTTAGTTATTATTCTGATAGCTGAAAACAGAACATATTTCTTGCTGAACATGGGGTTTCTGTGAGGTGATAGTCATCAAATAGCAACTACAGGTTTTGCCATGATAAAAATGCAGTGACGCAAGAGAGATGGAAGGAGATAATCCTGGAACTCCACACCTGAGGCTAGTCATGCTTGTAAAGTCTGGTATGGGAAAAATTAGTAGGCTTTTCCTAGCCCTTTTCTTTTAAATGGCACTTTCAAAGGGTCCTTCCTTCTGTAGCTCCCAATACAAACATCATAGTGGAAGCATGGTGAGGGAATCTGCATATACAAACTCTTTTACACAAAGTCTCCCAAGATCACCATATGGAAGAGTAGACATCTATTTTATGTAACAAGATTGAGTTAGCGGAAATATTTTCCTATGCCTATGATAGGCTCCTTCACTACAGCAAAGTCGTAAGTCATCCATCTGGAGAAAGAGCAACAATGTGATGTTCTGTGCGAGGCACAAGTGTCACTTATCTCTGTTACCTGCCATTTCCTCTGATGTCACCTAAACGCATGTATGAAATGTGAAGGATAATCCTCTGCAGGACAACTATAGTAACTTACAATACTGAGTATTAATGTGTCATAAAAGAAATATATTGCACCTGTTTTCATAGCTATGTGAAATTTGGATGTGTACTCCAACAGAGGGTGACAAATGACCTGTGGAACAAATAATAAAAGAAAAAATATATATTCGTCTTAGCAGTATATTTTCTTGATAATCAAGGGAAAATGCTGGAAACAAAATTAAACTAGTAATTACATCCCCTCTGTGTTTATCTCATTTACATTCATATCTATTCCAGATTTGACAACACTTCCCAGACTTGTGGGCACTCCCTATCTTAAGCATGTCAGAGATGTTCAGGAGAAAAGGATGGAGCAACCTGCCAGAGATGACACAGGATAGCTGTGGCAGCATTCGTAAAACAGGGTCAAGAGAAGATTTACTTTGGAGAGAAGCACAGGACAGAACAACTTCTGAAACACTGAAGTATGGTAGATTCAGAATATAAACAAAAAGTAGGCAGACAGTTCTTATTCTTTTGCAGATTTTTTCTCTCTTTGCTTTCAAAATTATTGGATGAGGTCATGAAAAACACTGACTTGAATCAACTCCTGTTCTAACTTGGGTAGGAAATAAAATGTGAGCTATTTATTCTATAAGGCAGTGCCTCCTTCACCTATTTAAGGTCCAGAATATGAAGGTTCCAGGCTCTAGGTGGATATTTAAGGGAAGACTGCATTTGTGCTCCATTAGCTTTCCAGTGTAGGAAGGGAAGCATCACATATAAAAAAGCAAAAGAATACGAATATGCTGAGGGCTCCTTTGGGATTGTACAGTGGATGAGCATTTTAACTCATTTCCCATTTGAAGACGAAACAAATGCACATAACTGTGGCCTGAATTTGAGCTGATAGCTGGCCACTGATTGGACTCAAATTACATTACTATACTAAGGAGAGGGAACACACAGCATACACAGGCACACAACACAGTAACTCAGCAGTCACGATTCAGTGGGACCATTTAGTTGAAATCATAACTGAGCTGCTTTTAGAGAATTCTTCATCACAGGCTTAAATGAAAATGTGATTTCTCTCCTTTCACTTCTCAGATCCTTATAGGTATCAGGCTGAAATCTGTTCTCAGTTGTAGCCTCAAGAAATGGGACTAAATCCTTGTGATATTTAAAGATTCAGATCCAGTCCTTTTGGTGGAGCTAGATATTCAGGTAGAAAACACTGTGGATGTTGTACAATACTTTCTGTGTTCACGGCTTAGCTTAACATTCATCCTCAATTTGACAGTTGCTACTATATCTCTGCCCTCTCATCTTCGCTAGGTAATATTTCTCCTGATGGAACATAAACACAGACCTCAGATTAAATTCTTTCTGGTCAGGAACAAGATAATATATTTGTAGCCTGTGCAACAGCAGACCCAACATTATTCTTTCCTCCTTTTTTCTTCTCAAGTGAGTGGCATGAGATGCTATTCCCTTCTCTGTTGGCATGCAACAACAGTCACAAAAATAGTGGGCAGATCTTTATTCACATGCTTTGCTTACATCTCTTCATATTCATTGGAAAAATGTTCCTTTTGTTTCTTGGTCAACTGGATCTACAACAACCAGCTTTATTTAACTACTGCTGTTCAGCTTCGAGGTAAAGAAGGAGAGGAAAAGACAGGAAACTTCTGTGTGAGAGCAGCAGCTATTTTTACAAAGAACCATTCAGTTATTATATAAGGATCTAATGCTGTGAAAGCCTACCTGTGTAGATTACGTACTCTACAGAATTCTGATGTTGTATTCTACACCTATGGATCCCAGTAGTAACATATTTACATTATGGAAGCAAATGTTTTGTGTAAAATTCTTCTGGCTTCTCCCTTTACTACGACCACAATACATTCTGGAAAACAAACTCTATTGCCACCTGCTCACATATTCATACCTATTTCACTGTTGGGAGTTATCTGTTGTAATCAGACAAAGCGTAGTCAAACAAACGTGGACTTAACGTCAGAGAGGCGAGGCACAAGAATCTGGAAGCCTACAGAACAGGATCCTCCCTCTATGTATCCGTCTCAAAGCAGAAAGGTGTGGGCTTTTCTAGGCAGATGGCTGATGTATTGGTCTGCAGAGCTAAAACATTTCCCAGTGTGCAAATATTTGCAGTGGACCAGAACAAAAGAAAAGCCATCATACCTTTATGTACCATGGAGACGAGAGACTGTAGGACACCTCAGCACTTAAACAGCAAAAGAAATGTGATCTTGCAAAATAAAGCCAATGTACTTTGGACTGTTTCATGTATTACACGTGTTCTTGCCAAAGTCTGACACAGAGAAATTTCCAAACGCTGAGGTGTCTTCCACACATTCAGCCAAGTCATTGCTGTGCTTCCATTTCTTTTTTCCCTTGCTTTCTATAGTGTCATAGTATAAGTGAAAAGGAGACAAAATCTCCACGGAAATTCATAAGTTCATTAACACGAATGAGACATGGAGGAATATTTGTTCTTCCATGACTAAATCTCAGAATTAACAATTTAAATATTCATACCTTTTCCTTGCTGTTCAGGGTGCTCATGGTACTCATCACTTACCATCTCAGATTCTTCTGTTCAAACACTCATATCAAGAACTGCATTTCCAAATTTCCATGTAATTCCAATTCCAATTATCCTTAAATAGTTGTTCATCAAATCAACTCTTGTCTATAAATGAGCAGTAGGAAAGAGAGAAGGTGTCATACGTAAAAATTTTTTCAAGAATATAATGCTCAAGACAGCTTTCCTCCATATTTGTTTTTCTGTGCTTAGACTTGGTTTTTGCCTCGGGACAGAGACTAACAATACTTTTAAAAGATCAATCATATCTTCTGATAATTTTCCATGCATACTGAGGGTCACTCACTACTGCTTTGCATGCCCTATCTGCCAGAGCTGTGATTTTCACACGGTTCTAAAATATTTCTACAAGCAAATCATGGAACTGGTATCCACCACTTCATTTGGAATACAATTCCGCATACAGTATACCTTGTCACTATCAAATATTCTCACACATACATGCTCCTGAGGAGTAACTTTAACCAAATTGGAATAACCATTCCATTATGGCCTAAGTGACTTTAGTTCTCATTAATTCATATAGTCTTGTCCTTAATAAGAAGTGACAAAAATGCCTACATCACCTGAATAACCTCTCACAGACTTCGATGACTTCACAGAATCAGCCCAGCAGTTTCACTAGATCTGGAAACCTGATCTTTACTTAAATTGGAAGAATGCCCTTTCTTATTTACTAACTAAATTAATACATAGAAAACCTCATTCCAGTGAAAACGTATTTCAGGTTGTTTAGCTTTCTTCATCTAAGATATGGGATATGGAAGAATTCCTCTAAACAGAAGGAAAGCTTTAGAGACTGTTTTGTTGTTTCTTATTTTGAAGAGTCAAGAAACAACATTGTTGATGTCTAGTGAAGATTTTGAATAAGTAGTTTTCATGATATATTTCCAGAATACTACAGTGCGAATAAGCACCCCAGGTACTTACATGGTATCCACTACATTAACACTAGCATTGCTCTCACGGATTCCTCAAGGCTGCCTTTCCTGACCAAATGTGTTGACTGCATAGGCGGTAAGCTGAACTTGTACCACCCCAAGTACAGCTACAGGGCATCCCTGAAGGACAAAGGACTAGACAGCTTAAACATTAGGCATGGCTGTTGTCCACAGACTGGTATGCCTGAACGTTCCCAATGGTAAGTGAGTAGCATTCAAGAGACCTACGGAACTTTTAGTTATTTACCTTGAAAAGAGTTCCAAGAGCCAAGGATGTTTAGTTATCCAAGCTTTTGTATACAAGGAACTAAAACACAGGCAGGTTAAGACCACACAAAGGGCATGTAGCAGGGCAAAGAACTGAAGGTGCATTTATCCAGTTGATAAGAAAGAAAATAAGCTCAAAGTAATTCACACAGCTTCTTTCTCACTGTGGTCATCTGAACTCTTGTAATTAAGGGGAAAAAGACACTGTGCTAAGGTAAACAAGACAGGAACCTCAATTTTATAACAAATGCCTTAGAGCATAAAGCACTTCCTTCTTACACTGAAGCAAATCAAAGGATACGTGTCCTTCTGTTGGAGAAAGAATGACTCACCAAGAAAGCTAAAGAAAATTCTCCCCATGCTATATAATTTCACGACTTGCTCTGCTGAGCCATAAACAAACCTAGAAGTAACAATGTCCTTGAGAAAGAGTAAATTCCAGAAATACTTGTAGTAAACAGATAATTCCACAGCGCTAGATATCTTAAAGTAGCTGCCATTGCTCCAGGTAAAGCTGTAATTAAAGAAGACACTGTGGTTTCAAGGTCAACAATATTAAAACCTGACAGTGCCAGTAAATTTTTTGACACTACAGTAATGTAGATTCAACTTGTCTGTGACCATATGCTGCTAAATCCCAGAAATGTTCAAACTGCACTGTAAACACAGAGGCAAATTTCCAAAAAAGACATGAGGTTGATAACCTTATTTTAAAACAGTGAAGTTGAAAAACAGGTAAAATCTTCTGTAAGAATAATTTAAAGCAGAAAAGGAAAAAAAATTAATCTTTGCATATATAAAAATTCTGAATGCATTGGCTAATCACAACAATAAAACATAAAATTCAAAACATATACTCCAAGGCTATTTCATATGTACAAGTACTGATTGCTTTTCATGCTGTTACACGGGGGAAAAAAAATGATTGCTGCTCTTTAAGACTCCTGTTTAATATTATCAGCAGAAACTATTTGGACATCATGAGCTTCCAAAAATAGCCCTTGTCCTCACCTTAAAGTGTACTCTTATAAAAGTTAGTTTCTTCATAACATATTACACAATAACACTTTAGATTTCTCCTCATACCACAATAAATTTTGAATACTAATACCATTTTCATGGACATGTGTTCTTGTTGGATGAGATGGACAAACGAGGGACTTACAGACCAACAAAACAGTGATGAAGGAGCCCACCCCAAGGCTATGCATGAAGACAATGGCTGCTGATATGGCACCATTATGAGTCTGGCCCTTGTGGTGGAGGACCTGAATCACAAATTCAGTGGATATCAGGGAAGGTTAACCTAGGTCTCCAGAGGGTCCCTTCCAGCCGCATATACTCGGCAACTTTCAGATGCGACTGTTACCTCCATTGCAGCTGATTATTTTATATACCAAATTCATGGTCTCTGTAATCCTTTCATTCTAAATAAATGACGTTTTCCATTAGGAAAGCTTACTAGAAGGGGTAGGTCAAGAAATTCAGTGTTTTGTGATCACTCAAATCACTGTGGGAGTACAGTGAGCTGACAGCCCTATCAGACAAGAGCAAAACTTGGTCTGAAGGATGGGGAACAGGACAGATGCAAACACAGAGAATCCCAGATCCAAGCTTTGGGGATGCTGCCAAGGGATCAGAAGTGCAGCAACTGATGCAGTTTTGAGATGCTCTTACTTCTCTACTGGAAAGTGACTCTGACATCAAAATGTTCCCCAAGCATCATTCTGGGAAAAGACAGCCCTGACAATGGGAAACTGCATGAAATCTTATTCTCTCTGTCTGATGTAGGCAGTCATATTATTTATTAAAAATGCATGCTGGACAAAGGCTGCCCTCCATGGGAACTGTGCTTATCTTTTGTCCAGTAGAAAAAATGAATATGCCCACAACAGCAGCACTTAGACTTATACGAACACATTTCCCCTTTTTTAGAATTATACAGCTCACACTGAATATACCAGTATAAGTAAAATATACCTGTCCTGGTAAATGATATTGGCTCTGCTTAGATGAAAGGAAAATATGGTAGTTGCTATACAGTATTACTTGCTTTACTTTATACATGATTAAACAATTATCAAAATTCCTTGATTATTACAAACTTATCAGAAATTTACCAAATAGCTGAATGCTAATTGGTCTCCAAGGAAAGGCTTAAGTTTAAAGCCAGAGTATTCACTGCAGCTCACAGCTGTCTACAGGACTAAAGAGACAGCACAATATCATAGAATCATTAAGGTTGTAAAAGACCTCTAAGATTATCTAGTCCAACTGTGAACATATCAACTCCTATCACAGACATGAAGCTAAATTCTGTTTGGAGAACAGTGACTGACTCAGAGAAGATCTTTGGTCTTGAGCGTGCAGCTAGTTACCATCCAAGTCATGAGGATTTCTTACAAGTTTTCTTCTGCTAGATTAATACTATTACTCTAAAGTCATAACATGATTTGTATATAGCGCCTGAATTAGGACAAATGCACTGAGGTGCACATATTTTTCTGAAGGTGGGTGTACGCAAGCATAGAAGGACCAGGCAAGCAAAGTGCCTCAGGGACTTATACCTGCACATCAAATATTTTTTAGGCACTTTTCAATTCAATTTAGGCACATACTTGTAACGTTTTCTCTTCTGCAGTGGATGGTAGTATATTGAATTACTGATTTTACTGCCCATAAAACATAAAGCATAAAACTGTGCTTGCACATTCATTGAGCACATTCTACATATGTTTCTGCAGTTAAATTGTGGGAGTAGTTATAATCTCAACTGATAAAAATCTTGGTGTAGAAAGGCCACATCCTCTTGATAAATGTTAGTTTTAATTACCACTTTATACACCTCTCAGTGGAACAAAATTTATCTACAGTTTTACATGTACTTACCAAGACGATTAAAAAAAAAATTCAAACTCATCTCCTGTATAAGTTCGGCTTTATGGAACCAGAATAAAAAAGAAGATAGGAATTAGCTCATTAAATAGAAAATATGACTTCAACTTTGTAAGCTGACAACTAGGTGAGAGTAGATACTGAATTAGAGATTCCTTTTAGATACAAAATGGTGTAAGATAAGAGGTAATTAAAGAATTTTTGCCATCTATTGAAGGCTTTTACTGGAAAGCACAAGTCATCTCAATCTTCTGTTCAAAGGGCATGTCACCACCTAAGCTGAATATCCTCACCCTAGTTTTAGTGATTCCACTAGATTTAAAGATTTAAAGAATCTGTTCTGTAAGTCTGAGACATTTGGGATGACACTAAGACAATCTGGACATTGGTCTGGCTACTAAGATCTCTTCACATACATGTTAAAAGAGCTTAAGTGAACCCAGTATAGAAGCCCACTGTAGATTAAATATATCAAGCAGGCAGGCATATTTTTCAGCCAATGACAAGAAAGCAGACCTAACCAGTAGACAGCAATCAAATGCATCAAATATATCTGCTAATGTTGTATTGCCTCAGCAGAAAAGATGGCAATAATTGCTTCCCTTAATAAGCAATAAGCTGACAGTTACACCATGAGGAGGTTGAGGCAGCCACGTCAACTCCTACAGTATTTCACACTGCCACATTGCTCTACAACACAAATTACAGTACTACATAAAACCAAAGGGAACAGCCAAGCTACGCATGAGCTAAATTTGAAAAAAAAAAAAAAGTTTCTCTTCCTACAGATGTGTTTTTTTTTTCCCTTTTGTCTTGACAAAACCACATTTATCACACAAATTCAACTTTCCATTTCAGCTCGTTCTTTGGATAACACTGCAAGAGAGACTAGAGGTGTGCAAGATAAATTATTTCGTAGCCCATATTATTAAGCCATTATTTTAGTTAATTTACTGCAAAGTACTGGATATTAACAAAAATAAGTGATACATTTCTTCTTTCATTTTACAAAGAGCATTCATATCTCAACCCTCTTGGTCACTGTAGCCTTTTCTGACTACTCAAATTTTGCATCCTTTCCTAATTTATGAGGAAAAATAAGAAGGTAATAATGTCAAAGTTAAGCTTGAATTTGAGGGACTGCATACGAACAATGAAGAAGCTACAATGCAGATTTGCTAGGGAGGAGCTTGGAAATTTGGCCTCTTCGTTAACAGCATTCAGGGTTTGTTCCCTCTCACATCACCAGACCATGCAACTTCCTCACACAGGCTGGGTGTGCCTGACCTTCTCAGGACCAAGACAAAAGGAACTATGGCCACAGCCAAATAAAGCCTCTTGGATTAATTTAACTAGTAAATGAAGCTTAGATGGGCAGTTCATACTGTCCAGGGGTGCAAATTACAAAGTACTTCCCCAGTTGTTCTCTTTTCAATAGTAAGCTTAACATTACTTCATCACCGAGACAAATATTTTATATTGATAATGAACCAAAGGAATTTTCATAATCATAAAAAAAAAAAAAAAAAAAAAAGCCATAGAAAACAATATATTCAATCTTAGGTAAGGTTTTTTGTAAGATTCTGAACTTTTAGCTCAAAACATTCTTTTTCTCTGTGAAAAGGTGAGCAGCACAAATGGAATAGCAAAGACATGGGCATACATCATTGAGGGTAAACTTCTGATCCTCGTAAAGAGTTTCAATTGTTGCTGAACATTCGTTTGTCACTCTCTGGCTATTATGTTACTAATTCTATTCATCTTTGTTTACCTTCAGAGCCTTCTTTTTGAAGCACCAGTGGGAACACAAGCAAGCCAAACCCCTTCACAATGCAGTTATTCACTGCAGACTGCACTGAGCAATTGCTCAAGGTTACTCATGTCAAATCTGGCTGCAGCTGCTTCTGTGAGGCTTGGAGGAGATAACAGCATCCTTTCCTGCACTGCAGGAAGTTCACACCACGTGTGCGCATGGGTCACCATCCTGACCACATGTTTCTTCCTCCAGCATGCTCCAGTATGGAAGAGACAGAAAGAGCTGTCAGCAATCATCACAACTTCATCAGTGATACTATGCACAGCAGGGTTCTGCTCATCCTCCCTTTGTCTCAGGGAATCCACGCAGATAGGCAAACCCAGCCCCCTCCCTCTGCAGAAGCAGATACACAGGGGATGCACTGACAATTGCACTCTCCATCCAGGCCAGCTTACACAAAGTAAATCTGTGCAGGAGGGATTATTTTCCACACACAATAATTCCACTGAGTGCCCAGCAGGGCCTTACCTTCATCAGTGAACTTGACTTGACCAGATGAGGGACCAAAGCCCTCCTAAATCGTTCCAATGCAAGAGAGCCTGCAAACAATACAGTAAGAGCGACCAAGCATTCAGCAGCATTCCCTGCCATTTTATTTAACAGGATGTGCTGATTCTTGTGTTCCCTTCAAGTCTATATTATTATAGGGTGGAAGAGAAAAGCATCATATTAATCTCAAACAAGCAGAAAAGTGAAAAATAGCTAGGGTCTTACTATTGTAAGACACCCCCCAGCCAGAACAGCAGCCATCTCCTTGCACCACTGGCCATGTCATGAACCTTTCACAATGAATGGCCATAGGAGGCCTCGCCACCCACTGAAGATAACACATGCTTTGTTAGCAGGCAGATTCATTCTATTCAGTAGACCACTTCTCCGGCATGGCTTGTTTGTTTGGAGTAGATTTAACCATAGGTGAGCAGGTATTCACTCTGCTTTGTCATTCTTCCTCAAGGTAGCATCACTGATGGCACTGCTTGTTGCTAGCACTGAAGGTTGGCTGTTGATAGCAATGAAAATACTCCCAGTTGAATGACATCACTATGCACAAAGAAATCAGTACAGTTGGCAATGCTTTTCAATTTTGCTAAAGCCAGCAGTGAAGTTAACAGATATCAAATGTTTGAAATGGCCATGAAGAAAGTTTGTTTCCCATTCCTGAACATTAACTGAAGGAAGCCTACTGTATCAAGCTTCAGCAAGACCCCTTGACCTTTCTGTTCAGCCTTCATATGGATAATTACACTCAGATTAATGTTAAAACAAAAAAAAATAAAAAGCAGATCCAACAGACAGATGCAGTAATTTGAAACTCTTAGAGTAGGTGTTAATGATACACGTGGATTTGCATTGGTTAGATATGGGAAAGGGAACAGGAAAAGGAGTTAATGAGATTTCGCACAGCGCTGAAATTTAGAGTAAGTTATTTAAATCTAAGCCTATAAATAACTGCTTAATGCAAAAGGAAGTTCTCTGAAACTTAAATTAGTAGCGGCTTGAGAAACAGAAACCTTCATAGATACATAGAAAGGCTATACATTAGCCCCGAAACTATATTTGAAAACATTAAGATGATAAGAAATAGGGAGGCAATCATTCACATTCTAACACAAAATCACTCTTCTGGTAGAAGTGTTTTGAAAGGGGCTTGCACAGCGGGAGTTCTAAACAGATTTGCTATCAATTTAACAAAACATACTGCAAATAGAACAAAATTTGCAGCAGACATATTATTTGACCTAGGTCACTTCCTGATTAGATATATATAGACTGGAAGGAGATTGGTCATTAAACCAAGCTGAAACATAAGCCAAGCTACAGCTTAAACTGAGAAACTCTATCCAATTAACTTTTCAAGAGAGCTAAAATGAGGAATTAAGAGGAAGGTGGTTCCAGGACACTTCTGCAGCACATCCTGTATCAGAATGCATAAACACATAGATGCTCCATCACTTGCATAAATTAACATCCACATTCCATGCCACAAGAAGAGCTTTTCAAAGGTTGTTGCTATCTTCACTATCCGGAAAAATTAAAAACAGTAAGGAATTAAAATATGTGAGGTAAGTAATAAGAAGTTTGCCTTGCCACATCATCTTAAAACTAAGACCTGTAATCATACATATATTGTCATACCCTCACGTCATTCAGGGTGTGGGACAAAATCTCACCCTTGGCTGGTGCCTCAGCTCTGTTACAAAAATTGGCCAGGAACCAGGGCAGAACTGAGCATTTACACATGACCCACAGGCACACCTCTGCTGGCTTAACCTTAACAACACCTCTAGCAGAAGTGAAACTCTTCTTGTAGCCTGAAGGGGTACCCAGAAATATAACAAAGCTCATCCAAGAATAAAGAGTATGTTCTCCAGTGACTCAGCAGAAGTGATGGATGATGCAGATAGGCATGAAAGCACCTGGCTATGAAATTAACAGACCATCTGTAATTAAGAACCTGATGCACTCCACCTGTCAAAAAGACAGTATGAACTCTGCTATCTCCCATCCTACCCTCAATGTTAAACAGGCTGATTTTATCCCTTCAGAGATTAAAATATCTCCTGGTGTCATATCGTGTAAGCTAAGATTTCTAACTCCAAGGGTGAAGCTTTACCAAACATTTACGTGTCTGTGTTGTGACCTGCTGATCCCCCCAGCACGCACTGCAGTGTGCACATACAACATCACTCTGCTCTGGCAACCCCAGCACAGGTAAAACAATCCTGTGTACACTCCCTAACAGTAAGAACCAGCTGTAGAACTGGTTTGTGGACCCAAGTACCAAGTCCAAAATTTCTCAAGGATCCCTGATGTTTTGTTCTGGAGTTCCAGTTGGAATGAATCAAAGGTTCAAAAAATACACATCTTTTGCTTGCATCAAAAACCTTGCTGCACTTGGAGGAGCACTAAAATTCAGTTTTACTCTAGGCAAAGTTCTGTTGTCCTATTTTCTACCAAGAGCAGAAGGCTCCTATGAAGAAGTACTTCTACCATTTCATCTGTTGTGTCATGTTTTCGCCCACCACCTTCTTATGACTTATTTCATCTAGCTGATCTCCCACCAGACTACCTACCTAGTTGAATCCTTTGTAAAGCACTGACTTTGTGAATGATTCACTGCCTTCACTCAAAGCATTCTTCACGCTTCCAGATCTTAACAGATCTCCAGGAATTAGAGACAGCACAGGCAATGCTCTGCAACACAATTTCATATGGGGAAGGTAAACCCAAATAATTTTCTAGATAATTTTGATTTCTTTTGTGTGAGATATTTTGAAAAAACTCCATTCCCAAACAGATACATTGTTTTTTCAAAATGACAGCTTGACAAGCAAAAATCCTATCTTTTGATCTGTACCTCAAATATTGGGCACAAATAACATTTTCCAAAACATTGTATTTATATTACTGTAAAGTTCTTGTGTTTCAGAGTAGCTCTACTGCAAAGTAACCTGTAGGGAAACTTCATTAAGATTTTTTTTATACTAGTAGTTGTAAACGCATTTGTTGACAGCAAACAATTCTCTGGATTGTCAGTTTGTCCATTCCAAAGGGTTGAGTAAGCCACAGCTTCGCAAAAGCTTGAATGAAATGAAAAATGAATGAATGGCAGTGCCCTAAATCTGATTCCACTGTTATTTGGAGATATGCATGGTGCAGAAGCTGTGAACAGGCAGCTGTGTTGGCGGAGAGGGAGCACCTTCACTAACACAAAGAAATAGTGCTATTATTAGAGCCCCCAAATACACACTGAGTTTTCAAAATATCAGCATTGGTGCCTACAGCTAATGAGGAAAGCTAGGTCTTTCATAAGAGATTTTGACATTGACTTAGCATGAACTAGAGAATAATGCAATCTTAAAATGTGAAGAAAGATACAGCAAAACTAAAATAGGTGAAGCTTTTATTTGCATTTAGTGTTATACCCAATTCAAATCTTGTTAGTTAAACTCCAGCCACATTCTTTGGATAACTCAGCTGCGAGCTACTGTTTAACTAGCACAATAAACCCAGCATTAACTTGAAGTCGTCTAAGATTTGCTACTGAGAACTGCATGAGGATGGTTGGCCAATATGTTCAGAATGCAATACCATCCTTCATAAATACACACAAATAGAAAATAGTATCATCCTTCATGAACAGAAATGGATCTTTCATTCATCTCTCATAATACTTAAATCTCATTACTACTACCAGCCACAGCTGCTCTCTCTAGCCTTCCCTAATAAAACTAAAAGCAGGAAGTGTATTTTGATTATTAATTAAACAAAGCCACTCCCAAATTGCTATGGTGCTACAGAGCAGAGAGCCAACACCCAGAGCTCTGCTGTGCCGGATTCCTGCTCACAAGCCCTGCAGGTCATTGTAGGCTAGATTCACCAGGTAGAAGTCAGTGAAACAAAGAAAACTGGAGTAGCATTTTCATGTGCTTGACTAGGTGGATTTACAGAATTCAGTTTCTGCCATGATGCATCGTCAAAATGTTCCACCAAGGAAAGTTTCTATATAAAGCAGCTGTAAAGGAAGGTGAATTATTTTATTAGACCTGTGGATGCTCTCAGGAAAAGCAAGAGTTGTTCAGTTTGAGACTGACTTGGCATTGGTTTACCTGTACGTTTTTAGGCTCAGAGATCCCTAACAGACCATCACAGTAGGATTCCTTTATAAAAAGGAATTGATACGTGGTCAATAACAAAAGTTGGTTTTAACATCATAATTTTTAGAGATTACATTAAGATAGATTGAAGAGAGTTGCATAGAGAAGCTAGAATTTAAGTATATTCCAAGGCATGTGCTAGTTATTTGGAAAAGATTTATTAAATTAAATCATTTTTTCTTATTTACCAGAATAAAAGGAACTAAAGAGCCTGTGAGTAGCTAGGCCTTTACTTTGTTAAGTGTATGCACATGTGGGAATTGGTCCTGATGAGTTATCTGAGCACCCCACAGCATATGTAACACAAAACATTTTCACTGCACAGGCGCTAGCACATGCACATACACTCTCAGAAATTCTTACAGCCTGCAAGAAAATAGTTAAAAGGTACAGCTGTTTGCATTATGAGATTTATGTTCCTAATGGGCTGGTTTTCTTTCAAAATCAACTGGCTCACTTCAGAGAGACAGTTGGAAAATTGCTATTGTTACAGTGCATTAGCACCTAAGTTTCATGGGCAGAACAGCGATAATCATCAGGAGGATGGTGTCCTAGTTCAAGACGTTGCTTCCTGCTGCACACTAGGCTCTTAGGCTTTTCAGATGATTCTACTTTAATACTAGTAATAAGAAAGTTATTTATTTACTTCTGGTGCTCGGCCAATAAGAGCAGAAAGTGGGACTGCTCCCTGCACAGATGCTGATACATCGCACACAGCAACCAGGAAGTTCACAGAGAAGTACAGGTGCTACAATCCTATTGGTCAATAGAAAGAAGAAACCTGAGTGGAATGAACTGTTGTTTAACAAAACAACAGTGAAGGCATTAGCTGGACACACAGTCTTAACAGACTGTCATCTTCTATATGAAGAAGAGAAGAGAAAGGTTTTACAGAACACACCAGAGGCTGTGACTCCTAGCCATAGGCACAGCCTCTCATGTACACAGGGATGGCATTTGCAACACCCAAGCGCTCACATCAAGCTCATCTAAAGCTGTAAGTTATTTTGGGCTCCTGGGTGACATCTTTGTGTCTATTTTAAAACAGATCATGTAAGGAGCTAGAACAGGTGGTGGAGCCCACCAACTGTATGCAGGTTGTTTGATAATCACAGAAGAAAAGTGAAAGCTATATCTGTCCTATAAGCTTCTAATGAAAACAACTAATATTCACCAATTTTGGCTTACAGATGAGAGAACTGATGAACACAGACACACCAGCAGGCTGAGAGCAAACAAGAATAGCCCATTACAGGCCTCCGTGCCTGTGGCTGTTGGCAGAAGCACATGGTACTCATGTTGTTGTGCATTATTGAAGAGTGTACCCTCTACTCTCTGCTTCTCTCTGGGACAACTGACATCATGTCCTAGAGTCAGCCATTCAGTGCCTTCAGTTTGTTTGAAGTTTTTGTTTTTAGCAAGATATTTGGCACTCTCAATCAGTAAAGGGAGCAACAGTCTGCATTAAATGAGTATCTTGTATCCCAGCCCTGCTAGCCAATCCATCAAACCAGCACCACACTAAGCAAAGACCAATCAACCACTGACAGGTACATCCCCCACGCTGCTGATTTCCACACCCCCACCACGGCAGGAAGCAGGCCACAGGTTATTTCCACTGGTGCCACCTGTGGAGTGCAGCAGGAAGCCGGTACCAGCCAGCCCCTGCTTGTTTGCTCTGAAGCTCCAGCAGCTGCACAGCGTGCAGCAGGAGAGCAGGAACTGAAGTCCCAGCCTGCTGCTGTTCAGAAAGGGCTCTTGCATTCAACTCTAATTCAAGTAGGATAGCTACATGCTTTTCACCAGAAAACGACAATGGCACCATATTTCATCTTTTCTATTCAGACAGGTTAAAAGCACAAAAAGCATGACCAAATCAGGCCATCTACAGTACGCACTGTTTTACACACACATAGCTCCTCGTGAGTCTTTAAATGCTCTGCTTTCAGATCATGCTCCCTTCTCTATCTTTTCCACTCAATTTCATTTGTGGTGTGACCACCTGTGACTTGATCCTGTCTCTTATGGAATCTCTCAATGGTGCAGCTGGATACAGGAAAGAGGTGGATGGAGAAGACCACATTACTTAAGCTCACTTCTATTTTAGCCACTCTCAGTTGAAGGTATGAAAGCATTCGAACATGAAAATAGAGCCTCATGAGACCAGCTGGAATAGGGCCAGCAGGAGTGTGGTAACACCCATTCTCCTATCAGTTCCCTGTGACTGATACTGCTTGTTTAGTGTCACCACCTGAGGGAGTGTGCTTGCCATTTCCAGGCAAAAACATTTAAACAAGACTTTAAGTACACGTATCCTTAAGTCATTCTAATTGGCTTAATTAGCCAGCTAAATATTCTGATAGGAATCATATAGCAGCATTTCTTTAATATATGACCCAAACAGTAGTGAAACATGAGGATCTCTTGTGTAAAATTGAATAACTAGTCATTGCTGTTCCAGCAATAGCATCCTAATCTGTGACTGCACTATGGCATTCTTCTATTAATTTAGCTTTTATGTGGCAATAGGTTTGCAGTAGCTGAAAGTAGAATATGTCCAGGTTCAATTAGAAGTTCTATTCAATTAGAAGTACTATTTAACCTTTCTCTCATACATGTTACATACAATTATAAAAATCACATAATTTTTTTTATTTGAAAGGCATCTCTGGGAATCCTGGGAATACCCCAATTCCACCTGATCAAAGCCAGATCAGGTGGAGCAGCTCAGGCCATATCTGGTTGAGTTTTAGACTGATCCTCCAGCCCAAGGTTGGAGACTCCACAACATCTGTGGTTATCTGTTCTTTTGTCTAATCATCTTAACAGTAAAATTAACAAACAAACAGATTTCTCTTACATTTGTATTGAAGTTCCTAAATTTCAATTGGGCCCATTTCCTCTTAATCTGTCATTTGAAAGAGCCAGATTCTTCTCAATCATCTTTACTTCTACCCATCAACATTGATTAATAAGAGACCTCTGAGCCTCCTCTTCTATAGGTTGAAAAGTTCCAGCTTATTCACCACATTTAAGGCCATTTTCTAGATTTCCTGCAGTATGTCCATATCTCTGCTGCAGCACGGAGCATGACAGAGCTCTAGATGTGGCCTCATCTTCCTCAACATGCTGGCAATGCTCTGCCTAACACAGCTGTTGGCAGCCCTTGCTGCAAGGGCCTGATGCTGTCCAACTTTTGCCCACCAAGACCTCAAAGTCATTTTTGGCAAATCTGCTCTCCAGCTGGTTAAAATCCCCAGGTGCAGGACATTGCAGTGCTCCATGTTGAACTTAATGAAGCTCCCATCAGCCCATTTCTCCAACCTGCAAATGTTCCTCTGCAGGGTAGCACAACCATCTGGTCTATCAATCACTCCCAGCTTTATACCACCCACAGACTTGTTAAGGGTTCATTTTTTCCATCCATTAATGAAGATGTTAAATTACATTGGGTATTGACCTCTCAGGTACACCATCAACAACAGGCCTAAAGGTGGACTTTGTGATGATCACAGACCTTTAAGACAGCCAGTTCAGCCAGGTTCCAGTCCACATCACTCTCTTCTCAGTCCTTATTTTATCACTTTTACTGTGGGGATGTTTGCAGACATATCCTACATCTCTCACCCAAGCTAACCGCATTTTGATGTTTCTGACTGAGGGAATGGCTCAAACTTCCCTCATGACGGATGACCTTTGAGAAACCACCATCACTGATCCTGCTTTTGTGCCAGCATACTGCATGAATTCTCCTTCCTTAGCAAAAACACGTGGTAATAATACTGGTAAAGTGTGCTAGCAGATTACTGGCAATAAAAAGCTACTCTGCAAAGGAACAGAGAAGATGACTCTTTTCCCTGTGACCCACTTAATGGCAGTTAGGCAGGAAGAGTAGTGAAAATCTGGGGGGGGGAAGACATTCATACAATCAGAGAATGCAAAAAAGGAGAATTCTGTCTTTGGTGTTGTTGGGATTTGTAGCTCTACAAGGATTTCTATGGATTTTTTTTTAAGACCTTTTTAAAATGTAGGAAGTGTATGTCCTTAATGTTCCTGCTGTATCGGCAAATGTGAGCATTTAGAAAACAGCACAGATATATAGGTAACTTTTAGTATATATTTAGGTAAGAAAATAAAAAAGTTTGAAGCATTGTGCAACTTTTCTCAATGAGAAGCCAAACCAGTGGTCTATGACATGTCATTAAGATACTGTATAAATAAAGTATATTATGTCAATATTTGATACTGTTGCAAGAAGCCTTCAGAAGCAATAGGAACTGCCTAGTAGCACAAGCCAGATGGAACTGACTGCTTGCAAGGTTCACGTTATAAACTGCTGAACTGTTGAAAGTCAGACACAAGCTGAAGATCCTCTTTCCAATCCCCTCCCTCTGTACGATCACTGAATAATGATAAGACCCAAACTCATTGAGCCAGCTCTTGGAAATCTGACAGCAAAGCTGTCCTCCCACTTCTCTGGACAACCTGTGCCACTGCTACACAGTCCTTCTCATGATCTTTCTGATGTCCACTATGAATCTCCCAAGCCACAGTTCATACACTGCTTTATCATCCACTGCTACCTGCTGAACCTCTAAGGAGTCCCTTAAAACAAAGCAATCCAAGTCATTCATTGCAACTTCACATTCTGTGTTAGATGCACAAGCCAAGGCAATGTCAAAAGCTTGGCAGAAGACAGAGGCTGCTGTGGACCACGTCATGCCAGCCACCATTGCCAACATCACTACAGCCTGCAGAGCTTGGAGAAAACAACCAGCAGCACCAACAACAGAGAGGAACTGTGCTCCATTGCAGAGAAGATGCTGATTAGGATATTAGCTTGATCACAAAAGTAAAATTTAATCATGTGAGATTAGCACGCAAGTAGTAGTGAGGCTGAAAATTGTGTCCTTACGTCAGCAGGATCAGCTGAAGTTTCACTACTGGCACACAGCACTCTGGAGCAGACAAATTTATGAATCAGTGTGGACATACATTAAAAAAAAAAAAAAAAAAAGAAAAAAAAAAAAGTAAATGAGGAGGGAAAGCTTCATTTAAGAATAGAGCAATTCCTCTCCCTTGCTACTTGGGGACCAATTCTGGGAGTCAGAGCCAGCACCCTGTGTTTCTTATTGCACCTGGCCACCTGTCAGGCACTGATAGAAATGCAGAGCACATATTGGTACAGGGTTGCATCCGTTGCAAGAAACACTTATTTTTTTTCAGTTAATTTATAGATGGGTTTGTCACCTGAAGTGTTCCAGAGGAAAAAAAATACAGAAATTGTTATCAATGCACAGAGCACTGGTACTTACTAGAAGTCAAAAGATCTCCTGATCTTTGAAGTAAACCACTAGGAAAACTGAATGCTCTATGTCTGGGTTACAAATAACCAAACAAATTCAAAATAAAGGCACTGAATACAAGGCGGCAAACAGCAATCACAGTAAGGGGGCAGCTCCAGCTACGTTCCTTGTAACAGAGCTTATCAGTGAATGAGCAGGGAAGGCAGGTTTTAAAAACAATTTCGACTACCAGAAAAACATTAATTAAAAACCCTCCATGTGATATCAGTTGCAAAATTAAGCTGTTCAATACCCCAAAGTCCCCCCTCCATCCACATGCATTACAGTATAGTAAAAGTAGAAAACTGTTGGCTTACAGATTCAAGCAATTCTGGAAAACCAAACATCAGTTACTCAGACTGAAATCATTGGCTTTAAACTCCAAGTACAGAATTTATTTTTTGTTTTAAACAAAGCTAATTATTCAAACTACCTAAAACGCATTTACTTAAAACTGAGTATGGGAATTCAGGCACGAAGCCTTCTCAGTTATAATTAACTAGCCCAGCTAAGAAGACTAGATAAACAGTCTCCCATAGGCTGAGGTACCTTCTCATCACAATCCCTTCTGGCAAAGAACCCTTCCTCATCCTTCACTGAATATCTCATTTCAGAGTCAAATCTAAGAGTTTCTCTTACTAAATACAAGGTGAACAATTAAGTTCCATGGATGCTGAAAATCTTGAGCCTCTCTGGTCACAGACCTTGATAGCTTCCTTACTGTTGTGAGAAAGGGCACTGAACAGTATCAGAGCAGGTGTATTTGCTATGGCTGTTCAAACCATATATGGATTTTAACACATCATTCAGCAATGCCTTCCAGGTATTCCAGTATTTCACAGCTCAAAACAGAGTAAAAATGTAAGAACTGGTTACACGATAAAACCTCATCTTCATTCAAGGTTATGTTGAAGATGGCTTATTCCAGACTACTGATTTATACCAAGTGAGGCTGACTTGTATTATAAACTTGCGCATGCAAATGAGCAAAACTGTCATCAAAATTCTTGCAGAATGATATTTGGTTTTGAAAGCAGTGATCAAAAGACCAGGCACTTAGAAGAACACAATATTTTAAATTCTAATCATTTCTTCTGCTATCCAATTTTATAAGTACTACTAATAAACAATAAGCACTCCAAGATAATAAAGTAATTCATTCAGAGGTGTTAGAGCTTTTAAAATGTAGGGTTAAAGGTTTTCCAGAAAAACTATAAGGCAAATTTCATTCAAGTAGTTTTCAAGTGAAATATGTATATATGCTATTCAGTTAATGTGGTGAAATACATACACACACACACACACACACACACACACACACACACTATTCAATTAATTCGGTTGAAGCACTGGCAAAAGAAGTTTGACCAGTTCTCAAATCAATGTATTCTACTTTCAGTCGCTGTGTCTAACAACGTGCCACTGCTCTGGCAGCAATGGAAGCTCACTGATTCCTGGATACACCATTCTCTGGCTTCAACTCGGAGCATTTCTAGTTTGTTACTGTCATTTCATTCTCTGCTTACATTCCTCCTGTGTAAAGCATCTGCTTTTATTCTGAGCGATAGATCATGACTTGAAAGCGTGTATTTTTCATGAAATTAGGAAAAACAGCTGAACCAAATTCCCTGTGCTTCTGTGTGAGGTCTAAAGCTTATTGCAGAACATTAGAAAAAAAAAAAATCAGCTATATAAAATGACATTAAAAGGACTATAAAACCAGTGCTGAGTGTGACGATTTCTATGTAACATGACGAGCAAGGTAACCTACAGGCCAGAGGAATGAAAACCAAATGAAAAATCCATTTACTAGCTTTGTAAAGCTGCTAAACATCAGCAGTATTGGGGTCTTCATAGCAAAAGAGGAAAACCTTCGGGGCCTTCTAGGCCTGCTTTGTTTCAAGTTCTGCTGGAATATTTAGGGTAGGACTTGGTTACCAACACACATTAAGCAGCCTGGCGTACCTCAGTCCCAGGCAGAGAGCTGTGGAGAAGGCTGAGGACCCCTCTCTCTTCATTAACTCAGCACGAGGCTGGTTTAGAGATATGTTCAACCAACTCCTTTGAGACCACAATGCTTGAGATGACAGTACAAGCCTTGTGATAACCGTGTTTGAATGACTGAACTTCCAGTAGGCAGATCCTCTTAAAAATCAGCATAAAGCTATGTAAAAGCGGGCAAAAGCGCATCTTCTGAAAACAGAAGAAAGCAAAGTAGAACAAGTAGAACAAGTAGAAATTCACCTAAGGCTGGAGCCAAGGTGTGCATATGCATTCAGTCTTGAGAATGCAGTTTTAGGCAGCGTTCATTTTTACTCCAAGGGCATGAGTAGAAGCCTACCTGCTCATTAGCTTACTTAACCAGGGAATAACAAGAACTTCTGTTACAAGCTTAAAACTGCCAGATGGTACCAGGTGCAGCCCGAGACAGCAGTCAGTAACAGTGCACTAGGTTCTGATTGTCTAAGACCAAGATTTCTGACACGAGTATCCAATCTTTGACTCTTGTTATGTGCACTGAGATTAAGGATGTAACCTGACTGTCCAAAGCGAGTACTCACACATCCACAAGTGGACCTCATAAAATCATTTTAATGAGTGTTTTAGAAGAAATTGCATCGATGTGCTTTAGATACATGACATTGAAGCTAACAGAATACATCTCCAGTTCTTCAGACAGAAGGACCAGAGCAGAAACATGATCTCATATGCTCTCTTTCTCATTTTATTCCTTGACAGACTATAGATGACATAAACCATAGAAAAACAGACATGGCAGTGACTGACCTCCCTGAGAGTTGGATTTTACCCTTTTCATATGTCAAGCACCTAAGCAAAGCATGGTGCTGCTGTACACGTGAAAGCAAAAGCAGCTGCTTCCTTGCTTGAGTTCAACATCTCACTTCTTACCCCATTTTCCCAATCACTCTTTACAAAAGATTTTTATTTTTTTTAAGTGATCCAAAGCACTATTTTCTCTTAAGTATATTTGAAAAACATGCATGTCCTGAACAGCCATCAGAGGAACACTGTAGGTCTCAGAGAATAAACCCACGTATCAGATGGATTTTGCTCATCCAGCTAAGTAACACTCAGCCCTCACTGTAAACCTGCAGTTTCAATTACACTAGAACACAAGAGGCCTGCACCTAGAACACATTTTTGTTTCAGCCAGTTGTGCCAAAGACCCTCTTGCTGTGCTGAGGAAGGATTAGGGTAGGCCCTGTAGCACCAAGATGGACATATGGGAGAGAGCTGCCTCGTTGTATGAGAGCCTGAAATCTAAAAGGGCTGGTTTTCATGGTGTATAAGTGTCCACACAACTGATTAAACTTGGAACTTGATTTAAACTCTTATTTAAGCCTCAGCTTATAAGCACAGTTCCTATAGCTACAAAATACCTCTCTGCCAAGAGCTTTATAACCATTCCCTTACATTTCATTAAGCTTTTATTGTGTGGTGTTATTTGTACATGTATACATACATGTATAATGTGCACAGTTAATTACCTAATTAACTTCTGGAGCTCTGAGTCACCAATTTAACTTTTTCAGAGGAATAAAGGAATGGTGACCCATGTGCGTTTTCCAGCCAATCAAAAAAAGACAAATCACTCCTCAGGCAAATCAGGAGCCTCAACTTAAGCTTACCTGGACTTGGATCTTTGCCAGCATTTTTAAATCACTTTCTTAAATGTTCTAAAAAGCCCCCAGAAACATCTTTGAGCTTTACAGTCGGTGCACAGCAGGAAACTCTGGTATTAATTCATAACGAAATTAACCCTGAATGCTTTGGTATGGGAAAGATTGGCAAGTGTAGCTCTTTAGGAATAGTATTCAAATTCAAAGCTCATGGGTGGAGACAGGGAGTGCAAAGGTGCATAAATAGGCAGGAGGGAGCGTGGTGCTCTCACTGTGACCAGGAACACCTTCACACCCTGACAGGCACCTGGCTGAGCACACGGTAAGTCAGCGCTCACTCTTCTGAACTGCCTGTGTAACACTGGGCTAACTGGGGCTGCAGCAACGGGAGGGAGAGGCAGCAGAGTGGGCACAGCACAGCTACTAGCCATAAGGACACACAGATATGTTGTGTTCGCAAGTTACAAGACGCAGGAGAGAAGGGGCTTTACAGGGCAAAAAGCTAAGCAGAATTGCACACAGCCTTCCAAAGGGAAGTTTTCAAAGGGGAAGTTTAATGTTTCTGCCTTGGCTTTCTGCACCAGTAACAGCGTAAACTTTGCCTGGTCTTTGACTTCCTTGTCACACAATACCTTTTTTTTTTTTTTTTTCTCTCCTTTCAGTAAGCATTACTTCCTCTACAAAGCTACAGCTAAAACAACTCAAGGCAGCCTTGAAAATCCATTATATTTAATGTAAATTTACTCAGTTTTCTTCCTTGTGAAGGAAACTTTCCTTGGGACAGGTATTCTCCTGCAAAATCCTATTTCCTGCTCTTGAAATCCACTCTGTGGATGCTTAGAGGTCTATTGGACACCCAGCAGTTAAGGACATTGTATCACTGATGTGGATTCAGCTAATACCTCCTTCTGCCGTTCTTACCCAGAGAAAAGACTCTATTTTCCCAGACTTCCCATTTTCATTGTCTGAATTTTAAAAGATGCTTGTTTAAATTTTTGCATGAATGTTTTGAATTTTCTGTATTGGTTTTGGAATTCCTTACGTCTTTCTACAGTATCCAATATACTGGTATTTCAGTTTTAGGAATAAGTTTAATGAGAAAACATAAGGTCATGCTAAAGCGTTTTCCCCCTTCAAAGCATCCCAGCTGAAATGCTGAGGAGCTTCCATCAGTCATGCCTTGTCTCCACCCCCATGTCTCAGACAGGTGCAGGGCAAGCAATCTGCTTTGTGCTGCTTATAATGGCAAAATGCACTTTAGTTCTCACTGTTCCCCACTCATTCTATTATAGACTCTACTGCTTTTCAGGATTAGGTGATGCTAATTAGAAGAGACAGGACAGTCTACAGTTTCAACAGCAGCATTAGGCTGTGTCTATGCTAATAGATCACTATTAAACTCAGCTTAGACTTCTACATCTCATCTGAGTTGCTCTTGCTGCAGAAGGAATGAAGAGCCAACATGAGTTAATTTGTCAAGACCCATACTGTTAAACTGCCCAGTTACTTTATCAGTTGGAGATCCAGAGTGAAATAGGAGTTCATTAGGACTTGAAAGCACTTTTGAAATAGGCAAAACTGTTGTTTCACTGAGCAAACTCAATATATGAAAAAGGAACAGAGAGAAAAACTTAACACAGGTGCACTTTAAGAGGACCACAGGTCAATGGCACAAACACAGCAGAAAGCAGCCAAATCCTTCATGACTCTTTGCAGAGCAAACCTCTCCCTTCCCTTACACTCCCTGGAGCAGTTGGCTGACTCACCCAGCTGCATACCTGACCACGGCAGCGCCTCCGGCTGCACCTCAGAACCAGCAGCAGGGAGGCAAGGAAAAATGAAGGCTCTCTTCCTCATCCCAGGAGCAGCCATGGAGAAGACCTACGCATCCGTGTTCCTGCTGCTCATGGCCATCTCCTGTGTTCTGGCGAAAGATATAGGCAAGAAGGAGACGAAGGAGACTAGCACTAAACCAAAACTGCCTCAAACACTCTCCAGAGGTAAAAACACATAGATACTACAGACCGTACTTGTGTGTATGTGAGTTTTTCCCTACTCTCTCCTTTCCCCTGGGCAGGCTGGGGGGACCAGCTCATCTGGACGCAGACGTACGAGGAAGCCCTCTTCCGCGCCAAGAACAGGTAGGGCGCCCCCGCGCTACGGCGCCCCCTACCGGCTGCCCCGCGACCGCCCCGCTAACCGGGCTCTTTCCTCTCCCCCAGCAATAAGCCCCTGATGATTATCCACCACCTGGATGACTGCCCACACAGCCAAGGTAAGATTTCGGCACGGGAAAGAATAAAAAAAAAAAAAGGAGGCTTTGTACCACCACGCTCACTCTTTACCACAGAATAAAACAGAGTTAATCGTCTGTCAGTGCAATGGACGTAAAAATGTTATTTGCTCTAACTGTAAACCACATGTTCTCACATTCATTCTATCAGTTTGTTTGAATTTTCTTCTCTAGGGCAATATTACCGGTCTTATAAATTATAAATAAATAAATAATCATTCCTCATTGCTTTCACTCTAGCACTCAAGAAGGTCTTTGCTGAACATAAGGAAATACAGAAATTGGCTGAAAAATTCATTCTCCTGAACCTTGTGGTAAGTGTCCCTTTCACACTTCAGCTGAAAGCAATAAAGTTTTATTTTTGATTATGGCTCTTCTAGCTCTAAGTAGGCTCTTTTACAGCTGGGATTGGCTAGGAAAAATGCTCAGTGCTGGGGCATAATAGATTTCGTAACAAAGCTCTTTCAACTCCAGCTTCCATAACCACTAAATAGGAAGGAATTTAAATTTTAATGTCATACTGTCATTAACTGTTATCATCAATTCTCAGCTCTAGCAGTTTAAAGACTGTATCCCAGGCAGCAGATTTCTGAAATTGTTAATGTACTGCTTAGCCTGCATTATGCTGAGCATAAAGAAGAAAACGTCCATGTTACATGCTGTCTTGCAATCTTGACCTGGAACCTCATTTGCTTTCTTCCAGTACGAAACCACAGACAAGAACCTTGCACCTGATGGCCAGTACGTCCCTCGGATTTTGTTCATTGGTGAGTACCTCTCATAATGACAGCCCCCCTGTATTCAGGTACACATATCACCAACACATCCTTATAAGCCTAGGTCACAAGGATCATTTTCAGTAGACCACAGCAACTGCCATCTTATTCCTTCCTTGATTCCTTCTTAAGATCTGTAGGCTGAAAACAGTCTCAGCTTATGGAGTTAACTCATGCACTATGCAGTGACATGGGTCTAAGGCTGATAAACACAGATCAGAACCAAACTTCCTAACAAAACTGCAAACAAAATGTTCAACACAGAAGTTCAGTTACATCATAGAATGAAGGTGAGTTGGTTGTTAGTGGAAGCAGACTTGCCTTGCAGGAAAACTTAGGAAGCAAGCAGAAGTGCAGGAAGATTTCTTCTGCTTCAAGGTTACTCTTGTGCTCTGCAACTTTTCTCCTCCTCTTTTCCAGATCCTTCCCTGACTGTGAGAGCTGATATTACTGGAAGATACTCAAACCGTCTCTATGCGTATGAGCCCTCTGACATTTCCCTGTGTAAGTTACGTGTTCTCAAAGCAGTCACATCTTTTCCTGGATAGCACCAGGCATTACTACCCATGTGCACCTAGTGCTTGCTGAAGGACCATTATCTGCCAGTAGGGGTAGGTTTGGGAAGGGTGCAACTGCACAACTTACTGCGTCAGTTTGTCCTCTTACATGCTTGGCTTTACAAGTACTTTGAGGACAAGTGCAGGTGGCTCAAGTTCAGAAAAATATAGATCTGTTTTTATACTCGTTTTATGAGGTGTTAAAACATTATAAAGCCCTACATCTCCAGGTTACCGGAGTTCATAAGATGCATAGTGCATCAGATTCATTATAGCTGTTGGCTTTTGAACACAGCTTTAATAATAATGACATTTCTTTACAGTAACTGGTCACTGGCAGATGAAGTTGCAACAAAAATAACATGCATGAATATTTTATTTCTAGTGTATTCAAATATGCAGAAAGCACTGAAGCTGCTGAAGACTGAGCTGTAAAGAGAAGGAGGATGCCCTGAAAGACCACTAAGTCTGGTTTTCACATCTTCTCCACTCATTCACACTGCTGAGGAGACTATTTAGTGATATTTAGTAATGTATAGTGCTGGTTTATGAACATAAACACTAGTTTTATGTTAGCACTTCTGTACAGGGCAGCATTTTTAAAAGCTGGAGGCTTTTAATTTAAGACATACAGGGGAACACTGTATGACCCAATTGTACAAATGATTTTTTTTTAAATAAATCCATTTCAAGTGTTTACATACAAAACGTTGCTGTGTTTTTTATTCCTCCCTATTATCTATCACTAGTGGAGTAAAATCAGCTTTACTTACTCCCACAGCTTGTTACGTTCTATCCAAGCAGCTTTTGTTTGCAGTTTTAGCAGCTGGTAAAGCTCCATTCCTCAGCAGGCTTTCTCTTCATTCATTTTCTTGTAATAGGACCCTATGCCCAGCTCTCATTACCAGTCCTTTCTTTATAGCTAGATAAGAAGTGCAGACCTTTCTATGCTTACAGTTAATTGTGTGGTAACGTGCCTAATGCCTGAGCCTTTAAGAAGAGGAACACATTCTCAAACATTCTCAAAACGTTTTCAATCATCTGAGATAAGAGGACGTGATCATTTAGGTGTGGTATTGTTTTTAAAACTGGCTGCATCTGAAGTGATTGGAGGATCATCATTTCTACATAAAGCTCTTTTCAAAAAGAAGGTTAAAACTGCTTCTCTTAGATCTTGGATCACACTGGAGTTCAGTAAAACCTTGAGACTAATAATGAGAACTTACATTTGGTGTGCACAGTTAGCTTTCAGATCGCTTGAGTTTGCTTATTTAGAAACCCAAAACGAACAGCAGATCTAAACAAATAAATCCTGCAGTTAACGCTGTGCAAGTTGGTACCACCCGAAGGCTCAGGCCTCCACTAAATCGAAATTATTTACAGAGGCTCCAATCCTTAAAATAACACTCAGTACTTAAAATAACACTCAATCTCTTCAGAAAATCTGGGAAATTATTTCTGACGCGTATGTGCTCAATAACTTGAAGCACACAGGATGAAGAGGGTTTCCTGCATGTGGGATTTCTGCAGGTCCTCCAGGCCTTTCCGCTAGGCCTATTTAAAGACTTGCTGAAGTGTCTAAGCGTTATGATGTAATGTGATGGAAAGTACAGCGACTGTAGCAAGTTGGCACAACCCCAGGATACAGCAAATGAGAACAAGCCCCAGCGCAGCAGCCACAGAAGCAAAGAGAGAAAAAGCACTCACCATTAGCAGGCCTCCAGCAGGCAGGAGTCTCCAGAGCAGGCACCCTCACCTCTGCTGCCAACCCTCACATGAGGTCTGAGAAGGGGTGGATCCTGGAGAAGCATTGCATGCACCTGAGCTCCTCTGGGAGGAGGGCCTCTGGGTTGGCCCTGCCTTCACACCAGGTGCTCAATCACTGGTTCAAGCTGTGACTGAGCATTTCTGCTACACTAAGGAACAATTTAGAATTGTTTGGTTTTGTTTTGAGGCAGTTATTAATCTGTGGACATCTTAAAGAAGGAGAAGATGGATTTCTCCTTCCTCTAGAATAACGGGCTTTATGAAAGCATTTCAACATAATTAATGTCAAAAAGCATTTAATATAAGCACTGAATGCTCCCAAACTGCCTTGTTATTCTGATATTCTGCTGCTGTTAATAAGCTCCTAGAAGATTTGGTCACAATTAAGTCAAACTCTAAAGCAGTCAGAAAAATTAATGCACCTCTCCAGAAAACAGCAATAATAAAAATGTTGTACGTCCAAAACTGTTTTCTCAAGAGGAAAGACAGGAAAAAAAAAAAAAAAAAGAAAAAGAACAAAAAAGCCACAAAAAATAATAAATTAATTAAAAGTTCCATCTAAATACATTAGAAGAGTACAGCATCTCTTCTATACTGATATGCAAGTTAGGCTTCTAAAGCAAGTCTCTTTCCCAGTTCTAAAGTCAGAATAAATCAGTTTTATTGTGTCCCTTCCCCCACCTTAAGTAAGTGAATCCACCTCTGATGTGAATTTCAAGGTTTGCAGTTGTTCGGTTTTTTGTTTGTTTGTTTGTTTGTTTAAATCACAATCTTCAAAAGACAAAGTGTTACACATACAATAGAAAAGCTTTAATCGAACTCTACACTCCACTACCTGTCTTTTGAACACTAAAGGAAGCTCAGACTAAATGTTCTGAGATGTGACAGCTCTAACATCGTCACATTTTCACTATTTTCTCAGAAATGCAAAATTACATTCCAGTATCACCTACTATACTAATGAAACCAGAGCCACCCCAAACCAAGCTGTAAATAAATCAATAAAAAGAAAGAAGAATCAAAATTGAAGCAGCCACAGAATATTATTTCAACCTTCTTACAACTTCTTAATACTTCTCCTCTAATTTATTACATTAACACACAAAATACAGGGACTAGGAAAATTAACTGCCGCTAAGGACAGCTTTGGGACGATCTGTTCAGGTTCAACACTTCCCTTTGAAACCTCATGACAATTCCTTCTTGAGCAGCCCTAGGCACACAGCAGTCTCAAAGTGTTCTGATGAGCATATATTTCATCTTCTTTCGGACTCCTTTCCCAAACCAAGAAGGCAGCTTCCCAGCAAAGGGAGAGCCCTTTGAGAGCTACCACTATTAACATCCACTGCCTCCCTCTTTCCTCCACACTCAGATGCTGTATTATTTGGCAGTTTAATTTAATAAGCCTCACTTTCTCCTCCTGCAAAGCTGTCTTTTTCAGGCTACAGCAGCTACCTACCATGCCTGAGGCAGCAACTTAAGGAAGAAAAGGTACTGTGCAGGCCTATGATTCATTGTGATTAGAAATAACTGGAACATTGTGCACCTCTGGTGTTGACACCTCTGTTGACATCTTCCAGCTCATCTATCGCTTCTGTTAGAGACTGGACCAAGGACTACACTTTCTTTCTGCTCAGACAGCACTCAGCACGTGAATTATGCACATTTTAATTCTTTTCTCTTTTTAAAACAAATTAGTGGAAAACACAATTGGTTCCCCCCCACCTCTGGTTTTCAATCTCTCATCAAATCAAGACTTTTAGGTGGACAACAGAGGAATAAATACTGCTAAGTTACTGCAAGAATAATTTTACACCATCTGTGAAAATGTTTGTACAACTTTCCAAACACCAAGTCAAGTTTCTCACATGAACAAGACGACAGACCACTACCGACTCTGATGTCGTGCAAATACCAAACTTCATTTTGATGTCAAAGAAAAAAACAGGTTCAAGTTGATTAGTTGCAGATTACATTCATTACTGTTCTCAAAGTGAAAATATCCAGTAAAAAATAAAGTACTTTTATTTTCAAAAAGAAATCTAAATCTACCAAATAGCCACAGCAAACGGGGAAGGGAAAGGGTGAAGATTACAGTAGTCACTTATGTGCAGTACAGAAAATAACAAAACAACTTCAACTTTTTTATAACCTTAACAAGAGAGTGAGACCATTATTTAGACACAGAATGCAACTAGAATTCATCCTAAATCCTAATCAAATCATACAATCAAACAAGCACTAAACACCCACCATTTATTTTTGTAATTTTAATGAGAAATTAGGTGATTTTTTGTAATTAATGAATACAGCAGAAAACACTTTTTTTTTTTTTGGACACCAGAGAAGCTAGTAGTGCTTCAAAACTCACTGAATAGAGTTCACCACACCAACTACCAAAGTCTTTAACAAAAAATTATCAGCTCAGAACAGCATTCTGATTCTGCCCAACTACTGGATATGCCAATCTACTTCAAGATAGTGATTCTTATAAGAAAAACAGTGAATATTTAACAATGAAAACTGCAAACTTATAGAAGGTAAATTTTCCTTCTGGTACACAGAGTATTCCTACTACAGAGAAACACTAAACTATGGAGATCTAGTATTCTGAAGTAGAGGATGCAGAAAGAAGATTCAAGTCCTTTATAAACTTATCAAAGAAAAGCACTAGGGTTTGCACGGGGATCCTTTTGGTTCCTGTATCTATAGGTCAGCCAGACTCCCAGAATCTGAAAGAAAAACACAAAGATATTATTAAGCAGTCTCCCCCTTATCTTTCAACAGTTTTACAAAACTTGTTTTAAATGTAAAATTCTGATAATGAATTTACAGCACGAGTGTAGGGTATTTTGCTATTGCTAAAATTACACAATCCCATACAACTTTCTTAATTAGAAAAAGAATGCACCTTTCTCAGAAAGATCTATCTAACAACTCAAAAAGGAAGGACAAATCTGTATCCTAAATGCTAGAAGAGTATTTATAATAGGAGCATCTATTACTATTCTTTCCCCTCTTTAAATGATAAATATTTGTAAACCTTTTTTTAGGATAATGATAAAGTAATATCCTTCAAATTTCTTTCATTTTAAAGCTACAGCTTAAGAATAAGGCTATTTTTCCAGTACATTTTCAAATTCTGTCCTTTTCCCTCTTCAGCTCCACATCTCAGGTAGAGAGGCCACAATTTTTTAGTAAATAAATGTGGGCAGAGGTAAGAGATGGGTTCTGCTTTAGGTGCTATATCTCTTGCTGATGTAATAAAAGTGGTCTGAAACTGCACTACGCAGCAGGAGCAGAATTCTAACATGTTGACAGGATGTGGAGCTTAAAGTCCAAGCAAATAAACCAAAAGCAACAGCATGTCCATTACTTTTGGATAACAGTAAACCTAATGAGTTAGCTTTCTGCAAAATCTACAGCATCACATTTTAATGAGGTATCTAGTCAATGGTTTGTAGTGTAAATAACGGAAAGCTGTAAATACCCCCAGCCCTGTTTTTGTCAGACTTCAACAAGCTGACAGCCTGGAAAATTTTGACCTTATTAGATTTGACTCCTGAGACATGAGACAATACTGGGAGTTCCTGTAATGAAACCCCTAAACTTTAAGGCTTTTTTTTTATTAAAAAAAAATGGTGAGATGAGAGCACACTGCTTTCTAATCTACTCATTTACCTCTGTGAAACTGAAGAAAAGTCCTATGCCTCCAACAAATCTGAGCACCATTCCCGAATATTCTTCTATTATTGGCGCACATGGTTGACACTGGTGACTTCTAAAACAATCCTGTAACAGACATAAACAGAAAATTGCATCCTGTTTTCTGATGATGCTTCACTGACTGGCACTATTTTGTTGGCTCTGTTGCAGACTGCAAACCATGGGCAAAACTTTGGGAATTTTAAGACTCCAGAAAAGCAAACACAGAAATGACAACAGGATACAACCTTTAACGAGTGCTCTGCAGTAAGATTTCCAGTAAGTTAAGGAAGGACCTTAGGATCAGTGTGACAACTAATTTACAGATTTGTTAAAAACCTCTGCCTTCAACCAGGAAAGAAATTATAAATTTTGGAACAAACAGGATGAGAGAAAGAACTTACAGAGGAGCAGGTTTCATTTGGATCAAAAAATCTGAATCCACAACAATTCAGATTTCTCTCAAGGTCTGTTCTTGCACTTTTAGTGTTATTCCATCCCACCTCTAGAAGTTGACTCTGGAAGGTATAAGCAAAAACACATATTAATTGAACTGCTTTCTATCTCAGTGGAAACAAATATTCTCGGCAAAGTAGATGATCCCTTTTTGCTGTCCTCACAAGAGTCAAAACAGGAGTTTTCCAAATATATCTCAAACACAAACCTTATTTGTGTGTACCTATTCAATGGAAAGAAGTCACAAAACAGAAACTGCTGTGCTCACCCAGTTTTGCTCCATCGATTACATAACATTTTACAGTTAAAACCTTCAGATACCCATGTCTAACAGGATGATATATTAAAAAATGACCTTAACTTTCAAACAGTCTGGATAGCTAATGAGATTGCAACACCTAACAGCAGCAAGTTTGGTCATAAATGGTCATAACTCATTTTCTTCCAGTCTTCTTCCTAAACCTGACAAGAGCACTAGTAATGGGACATGTGACTAATCTAACTAGGACTGCTCAGACTTTAAACAAATCACTCTGTTACATGTAGAGGAAGTAGATCATTTTGTCTTGTCCTTTCTTTATGGATTAAGGATTGTTCTCCATACCCCACAGAAGTTGTCTTTCTTTCCCACAGATCTGCTCTGTACCTAATACAGTTGTCACCTTTTCAATTACATGAGAACAATTCAGTGGTTTTTATAAACTTTACAATGATTACTGTAGATTTCATCAGCTTATTTGGAACTCATGAAGACATGATATAATCAAGATACTATGCTGCTACACTTGTGACCAAAAACCTAGACAGAAACTTTAAAACAATTGTTAAAGGACAGCTGAAAGGCAGGGACTTAAGAGATGTGTGAACAAGCCACTATTAGACGTGGATTAGTAATGGGACTCAGTGGGTCAGGCTGATGGCTGAATTTGATGATCCTGAATATCTTTTCCAAACTAGATGACTCTATATTTTTTGAAGGCAGATTTTTTTAAAATATACTCTTCATTTAGAGGAAAGCTACATATAAATATATGCATGCATGCACATGCACGTGTGTGTGTGTGTAATAAGAAATAATGTTATGCTATAGGTTAACTGAGAAATCAGGAAGTATTTCTTACCTGCTGTTCCTTGTTCAGTGCCAAACAGGCACAGGAGACAGAAAACTGGACAATGAAGACTAGCAAGAGAATAATCATGTACTGTAAGCAGTAGTTAAAGACGCATTCTCAAAAATTTTACTTATAGAATACATAATCATTGGATTACATCAGGTCATCTGAAACAAAAAGCTACAGATAAATTCTGACTAGATGTGGAAAAGATTAAACTGTATCAAAGCAGAGGATGTTATTTATTTGGAGTCCACAACCAGAAAAATAAGAATATTATCTGATTTAATCTTTTCTCTCATCTGCATAGAACAAGTTTGTTACGCAAGGCAGACTGCTTACGCAGTGTTGGTAACACAAAAAGGGACAGTAAAGCACCATGCTGAGAAGGCCTGTGCTCATTTCTAATCTGAGTTCACAATTAAAAAGTAGGTATGAAAAGAAAGTGCTTATTGGCAGCATATGACTGTGCATTCCTCTGCCAGCTCCAATCATTTCACCGTCTATATCATTGTCCTCCATGTTAAATCATATTAGTAGTTCACATACTCTAGGTTGCTTTAGGGTTAAACACACAGTGAGGATTTATGATACAGTGCCTCACCTTAAAAGCTCTGAAAAAATTAAAGTATTTCAAAATTTTTATAAAAGGGAAGTGAATATTTCTGTCCTCAGAGTGAAAAAGAAGGGTAAAGCTGGGAATTTCTGCCTTCCACAAGTGGCTTTGCCTACCAGAGCAGATTGGTCACGTAACTTGAACCAAGCTGTAAACCATGTAATACACTGAAGGATACAAAGAACAGCAACACTTGGTGATGTTTCACTGCACCAATCAATCCAACTAAGGCAATGAAGAAGAGGAAGATGCCTACAGCAATTGCCACTCCAACAACTCTGAAACTAGAGATGAGGCCGAAGCCAATTCCCCATGCTGCAATTCCAATCAGCAGCAGACTCACCAGCTGGAGGGAAGAGAAAACAAAGAGTTAGTCTGCATGTAGAAGAGGCTCAACCTACACACAACTACATTCTTTATGTTAAAGCTGTCATCAGAAAGGTATGTTTCTTTCCAGCATAAAGAGAAGCAGCACAATTCTCAACAAACCAATTCCCCACTTCATCCAAAAGGTGATTAATTACCAGATGTTTTAAGGCACACACATTCTTCAACACTGTCAATGTGGAGTTGTTCTAACTTAGCCTACCTACAAGACGAGCTGTGCTGTGTGCCACTGATTATCTAGAAACACTGAATTTGTGCGGATTATAACAGGATTGACAAATAAGATAAAAAACATCAGCTTTACTTCATAGAACAGAAGAATGAAAATCCCAGATGTTTTCTGAAATTACTGTAGTTAAAGAAAGCATGGCTGCACAGCTCTGGACATGGAAGAGAGCACACAGCCATGATTTACTGTAATCAGAAATATGGTTGCATTAGTTTATTACTGAAGATTATGTATAGTTCATATATATATATATATAATATAACACAATAGTTAACAAGGTCACACAAATATATTTTTTTCAGATCTGTATCTCAAGGACTGCATGTCATGAAACAATAAAGGTGTCCTGTCTTTGCTACATAATTAGTCAGGAAAACAGCTCTACTATGAAGTAAATCCTATTTCAAAGCCCAAAGCACTCTTATGCTATTTCCTTCCTTTAAAAGATGGTATTCAGGGAAGGTAAGTGGAATCTGTCTCCGTTACTTTACTGGAATTTATTGTTTATGCAAGCAGGAAGCTCCAGCCTTTCCTGTTTCCATGCCAAAAACACAGAACATTAAAAAAAAAAAAAAAAAAAAAAAAAAGAAAAAAAAAAAAAGAAAAAAGAAAAAAGAAAAAAGAAAAAGAAAAAAGAAAAAAACAACATAAAAAGCTACAGAGAAACTTGCAGTGAGTTACAGCAGGAGGTAAGCAGCAGTCAAAGCCAACCCAGATGACCGGTACACAAGATGCCTAATGCTCTCATCCAAACCTGTCAGACCGTGCATAACATTATTACATTCTGTTACATAGCATCAACTCAACTTGGGAGGTTAAAATTTGAATAAGCTTGCCCTCACCAGAAAATACCCAGAAGATGTATCATTATCAAAACCAGTATGTGCTCAATTTAGTCCAACTCCATGATTTTACACCACAACAAATACAGAGCAACCATTTACGCTTGCTGGCTGGTTTCTGTCCAAACAAGATGTATTATGACATTTTACTGCTTATCCAGAGGGATTTTTTTAAAAAACTGTAAATTTCCAGCTTAGCCATCATTACAGTGTGTTTGCCCTAAAGCAGGGCACTTTTCTTGGTTTCAACACAAAACAGGTGAAGATGTATTTTTCAGCTACAGTACCTTTCAGAAGTCTGGTCTGTGTAATGCTGCTTTTGAAACAGAAATCTTAGAGAACATCAAGGAAGTTGTAAAACGAGTTGTGATGCTCATCAAGACCAAAACATGGTGTGTGTTTTCTTCCACTTGTGTTCAAAGAGGACAATGCCTCAGAAAAGTTTTTACAAATAGCCAGTAACCCTCAGGAGAAATTTAAGACAGGCCAAAAGAATACAAGGATTTGCCACACCAACATCTTTCTTTCACCACATGAAGAGACAAAAGAATGGTATCAAAGTCAAGGAAATTTTTCAACAATAAGTATAGTTTTAGGATTAATTCACATTAGTTTTGTTTCTCTCAAACAAAAAGCCTTAATCATCATATTAAGTTAAAAACAAAACACTGTGCCAAATTGTTATGAATCTAAACTACAGGGAAGAGGAAAGAAAACAACATAAAAGCCTTGGCTCCGACACAGACAGATTTTCTGATTGCATGCAGCACAGGGCTATGAACTACATAATGTTACTGCTAAAAATTAGCTTTGCTAATCAGTTAAGATCTATCCATCCTGATCTATGCACATTCACTTTATTGCATTGTCTGATACCACTGGGAAGAGTTATCTTACTATATAAGTGTCAGAAGTGAACAACAAAAGAAATCACATAACTCAATTTCCAATCAGAAATGGCTGAGTCAGGCTGGTTGGGGCCCTGAGCAACCAGATCTAGCTGCAGATATTCATTCATTGCATTCATTGCAGGAGGGTTGGACCAGATGACCTCTGTGTGTCCCTTCCATCCCAAATGTTGCTATAATTCTACTTCCTGTACTTCACATCAACTTCAAAGCACTGAACTCACACCACCACCACACAGCTCTTGAAGGTGCTGTCTCAAGAAGAATCTCAAAATGTGTCAATTTTCAATTTATTTCACAAAGAAAAGCAGAAAAAGTAGGAAAAGCATCTCCTAATCACTTTCATCAGGGCTTCTTTCTGCTGCCTCAGCTATGCTTCAAAATATTTATCTATTCAGATCTTTGTTCAATTATTTGTCAAGTTGAAAATGATTAAATCAATTTTATTCCTACAAGCATCAAAATCAAAACCAAAATCTGTGCCTAAAACATCTGTTAGATACAGGGAGTGTTGGAGCAGCACTGTACCAGTTCTTGCTGCTGTTAATTCTCTCACTTTCCATTTTTCAAAAGACGTGTACATGAAATTAAGCTGTATGACACTAGAAGTTATTACTGTGACTATCTTGCCCAAAAAACTTTTCTGGTATTAAGAGTTACATACTAAATCTAAAACTGCCACAGTTTTCAATAGAGAAAATATTCCAGGCTTAAAATCCGTCATCAGACCTCAAATGTTCAAGAATTAGGCAGAAAAAAAAAAAAAGTTCTACCTTCTCTTCGAGAACAGTAATTTTCTATTCCTATAGGAAGCTAATTGTTCCTTAAAACATCTGGAAATTCATTATGATCACAGGTCCGTGTCACTGGGCTCTGGCTGGCAAGCAATGTAAAAGTACTTCATCCCATCAGTCACACATCATGTGGATGAAAGCCACTATCAACTACTCTACTTCTGGTCACTTGAAAATGCGCAAAATTGACCTTGCATTTTAAAACTGAAATGGAGACAGAAAGCCATTTTTCAAAACAGATTTAGGATTAAGCTCATGCCTCCTTCTGCATGTTGAAAGATAGATTAAATAAATGGCTGTTATTCTTTCATTTTGACACTCAGAATCATCCCTTCTGGTTTCTCATTACCTGGTCAACAGGTGGCTGCCAAGGAAATATCAGACATGCAGGTCAGCGGTTACCAATTTGGGCTGCAGGTGTAATTAACTGCTCAGATGCAGATCTTCATGAAATAAACTCCATCTTGTAAATTGAGCATTTCAGCTCTTTTGTCCCCAAGGCCCACCCCAGAAGAATAAAAGCGTTTTTTCCCTGTTATTCATTGCATAACAGAATGAACAATACAGATACGTAGTTTCATTGTGCTGTTTCACAGCAGCAGCTTTGGGAGCTTACTCGCAGAGAAAATGATGCCATCCTTGGAAATCAGAAACATAAGTTTCCAATAAGTTTGCCGATCTATATTTCCAATGTAGATGAAATGCAATTTCATCTATTCAATGCAATCTACTAAAAATAGTCCAGTTTCTACTGAATACAACCAGAATCCATTTTTCCCACAGTATTCTCATTAGTAAGCTGAACGAATGTAGACTGGAAAAATGGAGTGGACTGTACAACTGAACAGAGACCAGATGGACTGCTGAGTTAAAAAACTACTGGATGGCTCAGTATCCAGCTGGAAGCTGGTAAGAGGGTTCATAGAGGGGCTGATATCATGCAGTATCTTTATAGACAACTTGAGCAATGAGATGGAGTGAATCCTCAGAAAATCAGTGGATGATACTGAAAAAGAAAGAGCAACCAACTCTTCAAGTAGCAGAGGTTCAGTTCAGACAGACCTGATGAACTTGAGTGAGCAAAGAGAAATCTCACAAAGCGCAAAATTCTGCACCAGGATTGCATCTGTGCATCTTGGGAACAGACTGGCTGAGCAGCCTTGCTGAGAAAGAACTGCAGATCACAGACTGCCAAGTGGAATGGGAGCCAAGAGTCTGCTCTCACCACGAAGGGAAAGTCAAGAAGAGCGGGATCAAAGGAAACTCACACTGCAGCTTCACCAGCATTAAGTACTGAGTTCTATTTCAAAATTCCCAAGTAGAAAAGGAATGGGAGAGCCTGGAAAGGGTCACCAAGTGGCCTGGAGCCTTGAGAGTGATGTCTGAAAATCATGGGATGGAGCTGGGTTTGTTCAGTCTGACAAAGATGTAGCAGTTCAAGGGTAAACTAATAGCAGCTGAAAATGAAGGACCATTGCAAAACCAATGGAGGCAAACTCTCCTCGGGACTTACTGACAACAAAACAAGTGCAACAGCCATAAGGTAATGGCTTGAAAGGTTCTGGACATCAGAAAAAAACCAAACAAACATCTGCAAGTTGGTTTGGTGCTTCTCAAAGGTGTTGTTCTCAAAGGTTCTCAAGACTCAGGTAGATAAAGCCTATCAATCCAGCATTGCTCACAGTCCTGCCCAGAGCAGATAAGCTCCAAAGTTGCCCCCAGCCAACACTCCCACACTGCCACTGGCTGCTCCACCGCAGGAACCTTGCCACTCTCCTCACTAGAAACTGAAGCCTTACCAGAAGAATAGGGGCCAGATTTAGCACTGAGCAAGGACTTCTCTGAATCACTTAAATAGAGATTGCAATCATCTCCTAGAACTCTGTCCTCTTTCCTTTTCTCTTCTTACAAGCTGCCCTCAATAAAAGAGAAATGAATGATTCTTCAGAAGTACTTACAGAGAGATATAAATGGTCTCATCCACTTAAGGCAAGTTTACATAGGGAGTAAACAGGCATTAAGAGCAAAAGAATGTATTAAAATCTCAAAGTAGTGAAAGCTGTCTCACAAAGATGCTACAGGCACATACTGTCCTCAAACTGGAGAAAACAGAGCCAGAGGAAGCGTGTGCATGTGTGGATAGTTAACAGCAGCACTCTGAACTGCAAACTCTCATTTGCTATACAGTAACTTCACCAATACAAACTCCAGCAACCTTGTTTAAAAATGCACACACAAGCACAGGCTTAAGCACAATCCAATATATCACTCATTCATTTGAAATTAAGTAAATGCTTTCCCTGAGCAGCCCTCCAGCAGCACGAGTCCTAAGAGAAGTGCAGTAGTTTTCACTATGAGACCAAATACTTTTTCTACAGAGTCTGAAAATGATAATTAAGAGAACAAAGCGTATTGCCTACAGACGAATGTTACTCTCATGTCAGCATCTCCACAGGAGAGGCTTTAAGGACTGTAAGTTCAAGTTCAGTGTAAAGAATCGGATTCCATTTTAAGCATCTTCCATTATATATTAACATGGTTTTTTTTTTTGTTATATGTACACATATATACATATACGTCACACTTAATGGATATTGCAAGTTATGAGAATGGCATTTTCTATACTTTTAGATGGTTTTAAAACAGTAATTTATAGAGTTGTCTGGATCTCCTTTTCCCTTACAAATATTATAAAGGCTAATGCTTGATTGTGTTAACAGTAAGTTAGCTAGAGAAGAGGACCGGCAAACTCATGGTGACTTCAGCTTCTGTCACAAAGAATTTCTTTGGAACTTTTTGAACTTTACCTCCTCACAGTACTTCTTCAGCTTTATCAAAAGCAAAGCTGGGGCTGAGCATCTTCCAAAATACTTCCAACAGAAAGCAGAATCTTTCACCTTTCTGAGACTTATTTAAGTGGGGAACAATCAATAGTCTGGTTACTGAACAGCTGAAAGGACGTGATGTGGAGCAAGACATTTATGTGAAGGGTAACATTCCTGTCTCTTATCTCAGAACCCAGTTCCTTTGGTCAGATGGCTGAGTACACAGTTCTTCATGCTACTGGCCAATAATTATTATCAAATCATTGTCGATCACATAACAAGCTTCTTTAGTGTTAAAATAGCAATGAGATTTAACCCATTTTGTACCCTATAGGTTTTAGAAATAGGAGCCTTGAAATGTTCCTGTGTGGCAGGAACACTTATCAGCCACGATGTTTACTTATGTACTTTGAGATGGGAAACATTTTCAGGAAGCCCAGTGATCTCACAGATCCTTCTTCCAAACATGGCTCTCCCTCAACCTAGAAATAGCAGTAGACAATCAATGATTTAGGCTACTATTAATGATTTAAGGCTACTTCTGACCAGTCCAAGTGCTTCTCTAATCCATGCTTGTTTTAAATTATAATAGTATCTACTTGCACTGCTAGAATAGCTAAAAATATCAGTGATATCAAGCCATGCCATGTTCCATGTAACCTCCTCCTCCTGCAGCCTGCGATTCTCCAGTTCTGTCATTAAGCAAGCTCAGCCTTCCTGGTTCCAGCTGCAGCACTCTGTACAAGGCAAGTGTAAATACAAATCCTGCTCACACTTTATCTAGAAATCCAACACGTCTGATTTCCAACCATGCCACAAATGGCTGCCATTTTGGATACCAACTGACACACAGCACATCTGAGCATGTTTTCTGACAAAACGTTTCGTTATTATTATTTGCTGTAGTCACTCTTTTGTATTCTGAAGCACGACCACAGAAAACTTCCCAAAAAGCCAATGAAAACAAACAGCCTAAGTCCACGTGAGCAACACTGACCTCCCCTGCCATGTGCTTGGGAGCTTCTGTACTGCTGCCTGATTCACACATGAAGAATAGATGGCACAGCTCATAGTGCTGCCTTCACCATATCCTTGGAAAAGGCAAAGGCAGCTCCAAGGCGAGCTGCCCTGCAGCCGAGCATCCAGGGGGGGACAAGGAGCCAGCCCAACACGGGCTGGCAATGGGGCAAACTCTTGGCTCTGCACTCTGAAATGCAGACTGGAGATACCAGGCACAGCTGCCCAAATCTGGGATTTTTTCTCCTCATCTTCGCATATTTACATAATGCAAGGAAAGCAGTCTTGACAAAGGTGACAGATAGCAGGAACAGAGCAGTAACTCTGCACTGAGAGAACAGACAGCAATAGAAGGGGGGGGGGGGGAGGGAAAGAAAAACCTTGAATTCAAATAATTTGAAATGATGCAAAGAATAGTGCACTGAATAGGCAGGCTAGAAACTAGTTCAGAGAGCAAAGTACTCTAAAAAAATAAATGACTTTAACAAGGTTCTTTCTAACGTTATAAGGAAATACAAATGCTCTTACAGCATTAACTCTGTGGTATTAAAAATGGTTTACCATTAAAATTCTGTCTATATGTTCTACTTTAAATCAAATAGCCGCTTCCGGGTTTAAGAAAAACTGGAAGCCTGCTCATCAAAACAAAGGAAAATGTGTGATGTTTGCTGCTGCAGGAAGAATTAAGTGGCTGCTCAGGTGATAAAAGCAGCACCTACCAACCAAAAGAACTGTCAGTATTTTTTTTATCTTTAATTTGAATACATTTAATCTTGTTGCCCAGCTAAAGTTTCCATCTTTCATCACTTGCCAAGACATGGGAATTTCCCTTTCCTTTCTGAGAATCTGATTTGAAATAAGACATCAACTATTCACACTTGAACAGAATTACTCAAGTCTTCCTTGGGAGGAACACTGTCTGCTTAAGGAAATCCTGGTCTTAATAAAGCGAGCAAATATTGCTGAGGCCAGCAACCACCAGGGTTTTTATACCTGCAAGATAATCATAGAATGGCTTAGATTGGAGGAGACATGGATAGGGCTACCATCCACCAGCTCAGGCTGCCCAGGATTCCATCCAACCTGGCCTTGAACTCCACCAGGGATGGGGCATCCACAGCTTCTCCAGAGAGCCTGTGCCAGGGTCTCACCACTCTCTGAGGAAAGGATTTCTTCCTAACGCCTAAGATAAAACCCATCTTTTAGATTATTCCCTCTTGTCCTATCATTATCAGGCCACGTAGCAAGTCAGTCCCCCTCCTGCTTATAAGTGCCTCTCAAGTACTGGAAGATTGCAATGTCGCCTCCTCAGAGCCTTCTCTTCCAAGCTTAACAAACCCAACTCTCTCAACCTTTCTTTACAGGAGAGGTGCTCCAGTCCTCTGATCGTCTTCATAGCCTTCCTCTGGACCTGCTACAACAGTTCCACATCCCTCCTGTACTGAGGGCCCCAGGCTCAGTACTCTAGGTGAGGCCTGAGAAGGGCAGAGTAGAGAGGGATGCTCACCTCCCTCACCCTGCTGGTTGCTGCTCTTTTGATGCAGCCAAGGATACGTTTGGCCTTCTGGGCTGCAAGCACACACTGCTGGCTCAAGTCCAGCTTTTTGTCAT
The DNA here is from genome assembly GCF_019232065.1 of Centrocercus urophasianus. NCBI lineage: Eukaryota > Metazoa > Chordata > Aves > Galliformes > Phasianidae > Centrocercus > Centrocercus urophasianus. Next base: position 19,874,548 of record NW_024884711.1, read on the forward strand.
CAGGACACTCAAGTCCTTCTCTGCAAGGCTGCTCTCAGCGAGTTCTCCCAGTCTGTTTTCCTATCTCAGATTGCTTCAACCCAAGTGTAACACCTTGCACACTGCCTTGGTTAAAACTCATTAGGTTCTTGTGTGCCCACTTTTTGATTATGTCCAGGTCCCTCTGGATGGCATCTGTCCCCTCTACTGTGTCAACAAATAGGAGAGAGATAAGAAGGCTTTAGTTATGTGTGCATCCTTGAAAGCTGCTGGACTCTGTGTGCAGATATTTTGAACAGTTTCCACCAGTCTGCTGCTCAAAGGGAAACAAGAATATGATCAACTACATAAAGATAAAATTGGTCATATACCCAAAACTAGTACTTGTATGTAGACAAACAGCTCTTCCACTTCAAACCTAATTCCAGAAATATATTTCACTTTATGCATACTAAGTCAAGAGCCTCAGTTATTTTTCTGTACTCTTCTTGTACACGTGACGAACCATATGAAGTCAGCAAGACTCAGCATAGATACCAGACGTGTTCATACAAGACAAATTTAAAAATGGAATCTGAGCCTAAGGATATTTAGACCAGAGAAGAACCAAAAGGCACCAGCCAGCAAATATAATCTGAAAGGAAAGGTTAGTGAGCAATTAGGTTACTTGGTTTATGGTTTCTTGCCTTAAACCAGTAACTGATTACTGACAGAACATGTATTTTCCTTGGTGCTCTATCATAAAAAGTAGATCAAGAGAGCATCAACAAGATCAGGTTCCTATATCCTAATTTGTTGTTTTAAAATCCAATATACTTTAAAAAAAAAAAAAAAAAAACAGAATATAAATTGCAATCCCTGACATTAGTTCTGAGGGATAATTTATTCCAAACACGTGACACAGACACAAATCAGTGCTAGCAGAAAAACATTCAAGCATTACCTAATTGAGCTTATATTTCCCTCACTGGTACTCCCACCAACTATTGCTGTGAATTACTGTTGTTTAAAAAGATTAACTTCTTGTTCTGGTGGTCTTCCACATGTTTTGCCTGTTCGGAAAAACCCAATTGTTGCATTATCAGGGTTTTATTTAGCCCAGAAGCAGAGAGGTCCATGCATTCTGCAAGAATTCCTCCAGACTTACTAAACATTTCATGTTATTTCTGCAACTCAGAAATGAAAAGTGTTCATCTTGATTTTGCCTATCCTTAATAGGTGACACAAGAAATAACAGGTGGATGTTCTAGTTACGCTGCTTCAAAGTCATTCCTTCCTCTTGGAAAAGCATATGTTATATGCATAGAAAAATATCAAGTAACACCCATAAAGTAAATTCTGCTCAGACATCAGGCAAGATTCAGGTCATAGGTGCACTGTGCAGGTACTACAAAGAGATGTATGGAGGTCTCAGGGATCAGATCACCCCTTTTTGAGGCTAAATATGCTCAGAAGACCTACCAAAAAAAGGAAAAGAAAAGAAAAAAGAAGCCTTTTGCATTATCTCTGGTTTGTTTGAAAAATCAGGGTGGAGCAATCCTTCACCTTGAGGAGTCTACATAGCTACATTTACCTGCAACCACGGATGGCAAATGAGGCCATGCCTACCTGTCCCCTCTGCTTTGCTGGGGGCTGGCATGGGTAATGCACAGTGTCACAGGCATCCTCAGTGACTTCCAGCAGGTAAACCAGGCACACTATGCATGCTCCAGAGATTGTTTTAGGGACATCCTCTGCTCTGCAAGCTCCTCTAAGTAACGCACGCAACAGCAGACTCTCCAACGCTAAAGGGTTTTGTTCTGCTCTCTTCCAAAGCAATGTATTTAAAATACAAGGTGATGCTCATTAATAAGCAATTCTGCCTTCAACACAGGCGCTTCTACATCCTCTCACACTCTGCCCTAGGGATTACCATCAGGTCCAGTAACTGCTGTCTATGAGAACTGTTTGTTCTGATGAGCAGTGATAAGACCTGCTCTCCTGCCTTACTTTCACGAAGGGATCAGGCTGTTATCAGGAAAGCACAGGCACAGCCTGCCAGCCCCGGCTCACCCAATTTCAGCGCTGCGCATCACCTCCAAGCTCGGCTGTCCAACACCAGGCTGCCAACAGGAACCATCAGAGGACATATTACCTTTCCAGAAGTGCTGCAAGAGGAAGCCATTACACGTAGCCCTGTTTCTTTCTATTTCTGTGCCATTTGAAAATAGATAAGGAGAAAAAAAAAATGCCTACAGTGCAATTGGAGATTGTACAGCTTTCTATTGAAAATACACCCCGAAACTCGCCCAGAAGAAAGCAGGCATCTGCCACCTTCGGGCAGGAGCTTCCCAGAAGATGCGTTCTGTCAGCTCGCGGCAGCAAGGCGGGCAGGCACGGCGCTCACCTCCCGCTGCAAGGCGCGCCCTGACCCCGCTCAGCTCCTTTGTGCGGCTCAGCGCGCCCACACGGGGCTCCCCGCAGAGAAGCACTTGTCTCAAACCCTCGCAACAACGGAGCCAATCCCGCTCACTCGCGCCGGGATTCCCCTCCGCAGAGCCAAACGGGGCCTGGCAGGCTGGAGGCCGCCCGGCCTGGGCTGAGCTCTGGATTTCGACCCCGGAGGGCCGCGTCCCCGCGGCGACAAACCCGAGGCGGCCGCCTCCCTTCCTACCCCGACCCACGCACCGTGTAGAGCAGGTTGAGGGCGCAGAGGCAGTTCTTGGAGCAGGCGAAGCCGCCGCACACCATCGTGCCGCCGCCGGGAGCCTCGCCGCGGGAGCCCGCCGCCGCTCCGCCCCCGCCGCCGGCAGCAGGTGAGCGGGGCCCGGCGCCGCGCCCGCTGGTTGGCCGCTCCCGGGTAAAGGTAAAGAGATGGAAATGACGCGAGGAGCGGGCTGGGAGGCGGCCGCTCTCCTCCGGGGCTGGGCTCTGCCGCCCGCCCACCCACCTCCAGTTGGGCTGACGGGGCTCGCGGGACCGGGGAGGGGGTGGTGGGGAGACGTGCCCTCGCAGCGCCCTCAGAGGGGGCGAAGGGAGGATCTCATGTACCTGAGGGCGATGGCGGGAGGTCTGGCATCTCCTCAGCCATTTTGTTGTTTGGGAAACTGTGGAGATTCCTCCCTTCCTTTTCCATGTTTACCTTTGATGGCTTAATTCCTTGTGTAATCAAAAATAATTACTCGGGGATTTGTTTTTCCAGGGCGTTTCAGCATTACAAGCAGTTTGTCTGTATATTTCTTCTTAAAATTATTATTGATTTTTTTTTTTCTGTGCTTTACTTTTTTTTTTTTTTTTTTTTAAAAAAAAAAAAAAAAAAAAAAAAAAAAAAAAAGTTAACCTGTGTGTATTTCCTTCCCTTGACAATTAAATACTTTTTTATTATAGGTAGTCTGATATAGAATAGAATAGAGACTGATCTGTCTCTATTGCACCCTAGCGGTTTTACCAATGTTCTAATGCTCTTTCCAGTGGACTGGAGTACTGCCACTGCTCACTGGCACTCTCTAAAAGCTTGTGCCTGCTGTAGAATCATAGAATCACTAGAGCTGGAAAAGATCTTCAAGGTCATCTAGTCCAAAAGTCAGCCCATCCTCACCATTCTCAGTGACCATGTCCCTCAGTGCCACATCGACATGGCTCTTGAACATCCCTAGGAAAAGGGACACCCCACCTCCATCAGGCAGCCTGTTCCAATGCATCACTGCTCTTCCAGATAATAACTTTTTCCTAATATTCAGCCTTAACCTCTCCTGACATAACTAAAAGCCATTACCCCTCATTCTATTGCTGTTACCTGGGAGAAGACACCAACCCTTATCTCGATCTCTTTTGAGCAATTATTACGAACTGCTTTGGTGTGTATACCACTGCAAGATTAGGGTCCAAGACATATTCTTATCTTTTTTGGGTTTCACAAGGAACATAGGATTCCTCCAGCCAGGATCGCCTTTGATGTTTGTGCTGGTACACAGCACCGCAGTCTCACTCCATCAGGGTTTGGTTCTAGAGAAGTTGCTGGTGGTGGTTGGTTCCTGGTCAGCAGTGGAAGCTGCATCTCCTTTCTGGTGAATTCACAGCAATTCTTAATAGGAACTTGTCATCAAAACAATTTAAGAAGGAAATTCTAAAAACATTTTGTTCTTTGTAATTTGGCTGGCAGCCGTCTGCTAAGGAAAGCCACAGCAAGCTATCGGTCCCTGCCAGCAGTGAGACAGAGAGGCTGAACAGCAGCAGCCTTTGTCTTTCCTGGGCTGTCACTCAGATCTTTTTTGGAAACATCTTTTTTCCCATGCTCTTTGATATTTTGCCAGACTTCTGCAATTAAATAAAACACTTCCCCCTCCCCTCCCCCCACCATCATGCAATGATGAAGACTGGTGGCTCTTTTGCTGATGTACTTCTATCTCTCAGCTGCTAGCCAGGCAACAAATTAAAAATTCTCCGATGTTTGTGACCACAAATTAAATCTGAATGCGCAACAGCTGCTGAAGCTTTCTGTCTGTTTCTAAACTTGTCAGATACAGCCCATCTCTGCTGCTGGAGCTTTGCAAGGTGACGGGTTAAGTGAAAAATACTTTGTGTTTTCTTTTTCCTTTGCTAATTAAGCTGCTTTGATTTTGAAGGCAATTGGGCTTACTGAGGATGCACATTTACTGACTTGAGTTACTGGCCTTATTGGGCTACCATTCTGTTCTTTTGGGCCCAAACTCGGCAGAAGGCAAAGCAGGTAGAATCACTTTCTTGGATGCAGTTTCCTTTTAATTTTGTTGCGAAGACCAATTTCAGAAATGGTTTGTTGCCTTCTCAATAGGAAACACTACCTCGAATGTATACCCTTTCCTAAACACAAGAAGTCATCAGCCTATCAAATGTTTTTGTTGGGTTTTGTTGGAAATACTCAGGTATAAAGTTACTGTACCATTGTTCCTTTTGTTATCAGGCTGAATTATTCAATACTATCAGCCACTGCCCTTCTTCTAAGAAGAACTCTTTCCCTATTAATTATTAAAAGATACACCTCCATGTTGTTAATTAATGCCAGTATTTCTTACTAAGGGACACAGCTCTTACAGTACTGCCTAGTACAAGATTACTTCTTCAGATCCAAGTAGGCATCCAGCCATATCCTCTGCAGCTTGTTTTGTACCCACTTGGGGCAGTTATAAAATCTGCAGGGCATATCACATCTGGTACAGGTCATCACAGGCTTCAATTAAGTAAATAGAGCTGTGAAAATGAATGTAGCCCAGGCCTGGGTTTTTTCCTCCCTTCACCTCTCTGGTTCTGTTCACAAGTTTTAGAACAAACTTGGAACAGCATGCTTAGATTTAGCATACAACTTGCTGTTCCATCACTGAGCGGTGCTAAGTGCTGTCACTTCTGGTGGTGGTCAGAAGTACATCAGTACTGCTGCTCCTATTAGGTTGAAACTTTCTTCGCATTCTGGCTCTGGCCAGAACTAGACTGTCTTAATTTTTTTTAAATGGATAATTTCACATTGTTAGTTTCAAAAGGGCTCTTCTGCAGCTGGGGAAGAATCTTTCCTTTGTAGAAAACTTCTACTTGATTTTTATCTTTTTAAAGCTTAGTATTTAAACAGCTGCTCCAAATGAGAACTCCGAGTATTTGTCTCTCCAGCCTTTTTCTCTATAGGGGACAAATATTGCACTCCAATGCTACAATAATCCAGAGCTGCCTGAAACAAGCAAGAGCAGAGTTTGTCCTTTCCTGCTCTTCCCCCACGTTTCTGATGCCTATTCTCCACTTCCTTGCACTCTCTTTGTTCTCCTGCCCTTCTTTGCTGCCTTTCAATGCCACTGGCAACAGGAGGAGCAACAAGCAGTGTGAATTGGCTGTTCTTTCATGGGAAACTGCAATAGGGGATTGTGCACCACACACTTGCGATGCTGCAATCCTCACAGATGGGACAAAAAGTAGTGCTCCCAGAGAGAGGGGGGAGGGATTCTGCAGTGCTACCAGGGCTCGATGCCACTTCTTGCAGTTCAGCAGAGCTTCAAACAGAGATGCTTTGGTAGTTCACTGTCTGTTTCTATTACAGACTGTGGTAATTTCAGGGAGGCTTCCTGCTTGGGGCCTTCTGCAGAAACTCAGTGAGAACTGAGCCCTTAGGGAAAAAACTTTTCTGTTTCTACTGCAATCCCATGTTCTTGTTACTGCTTTGTTTTATTTACTATGTGCGTGAAATCTTAAGATCTGTGTCACTTCTGAGGTACACATATGAAATGCAGAGGCACAAGAGTGTCTTAAAGTACATACCATTGACTTAAAACATGGTGACCCTTTCTCTTGCTCCCTGCTATTACGGAGCACCTAAAACATTACAAGTGAAACATTGTTTGCAGAAATTGATTTTTATCGCTTTATTTTCCCCAGGTTTTCAATGAGTACTTGACAGCACTGACTGGTTCCTTTCTTTCTTTGTCTCACAGTCATTTTTCTTCCCCTGTTGTTTGTATAAAGTCTCTCATGCACATCAAAACCAGGGAGGGGAAAAGCTGGGTAAAGTGAGCCAGGTGTTTGCTGGAGTAGGAATGTCACATGTGATATCTGTACCGTAATTAGTATCAGTTAGCATTCAGTTTGACTTTCTCTTCTAAAATGTGTAAACAAAGGGCCAGCGATAGTAGGAAAAAAGCACATAGAAAACACATAGTGAGTCTAAATGATATCAGTTGTGCTGCAAGACAATCAGGCTTGTTAAAAACCATTGCTAATTCCACTGGGATTTTTAAGGAACATGAAATGCCCCTTGTGCAACTTTTTTCTTTTTTTTTTTTTCCACTGTGTTTGCCAAAGTATTTCTGTTTGCTTTGTTGTGTGGTTTCTTCTTGCTTTATTTTTATTTGTTCAGCCTAACATCAGTCTTTGGATTTCCTTTGAGGGACTACAGGATGACTGCAGCTGATAATGTTACAAACAGTAATATCACATTTGTCAACATGATGATGCAGTATCTTGAAAATTTCCCATATTCCTTTCATACACACAAAGTGGTTCCATAGGATTGTTTTTAAGGCTTTCTGCATCAGCCCTAAGAGGAAGCCAAGCATCTGCAGTCTAAGTTGTATTCCTAATATTTACTGTATGCAGCTGATATCTTAAATTGTTAGTTTTAAGGTGCACACATGATCAAGGCGATGAGCTTCCAGCTAGCTTATCATGGGATATGCAAAGGGCTTATCCTGCCTTGGCAGCTGGCCATGACAGCACGTCCCTGTGCTTGGCACATAACTGTAGTTTGTGGGTAAGTGGCGCCTGTGCTATGGTCAACAAAAGCCTGCAAAGGAAAATGATGTGTATAATCTGTGTGAGTTCAATTGTGCCTCACCATGGTAAGCAGCATGTCCCTGTGCCTGGCCATTTCTCATCACTGTTAAAGGATATTTGAGTCATCTTGGTCACCTGAACCACCTCAATTATTCAGTCACGTCAATTAGTCACCTTGGTTTCCAGTAAAGCACCAGGAAGAGTATATGGAATCAATAAAGCATGCAATTAAAATGTTGTCTGCAGCAAAACAATTCTAAAGAGCTGAATCCAGTGCCAGTGTCCGGTGTCCACATCCTAGATATTTACTGTATTGTTTTGCAAGGAATTCACTGTACCACAATAGGCATTGGCATGCAGTCGTGAGTTTCTTCCTGGAATAAAACCAGTTTCCTGGCAGAACTACAGTACTTATGCCATTCCACCCCAACCTCAAGGCAGCCCTTTCTGGCACCAGGCAGGGAAGGACCACATAGGCAAGGCTTGCATGTTGGAGGAACCTTTGCTGTACTGGGAATGCCAGGCACAGACACACAAGGTGTTGCAGAGGTGCTGGCAGTGATGGGCATTACAAGCCAGAGGCAAGGGAAGCTCAAATCTAGCATATAAAATAAAATAGCTTTTTGGAATGGAAAATTCTTCTCTGAAGATAAAAAGCTCTTTGGGACCCTTATTTATTTATTTTTAGTGAAACACTGTAGACAGAGAAAGGGAAATTAGGACAGGAAAATATGCCACTGTAGTACAGTGGTTAGAGCAACCCACAACTAGGTCAGAAATCAGCTCCTCCTAAAGCACAAAGATGTAGCAGGTACTGGGTTTAGTAATTCTGGCAAGCAGTTACAAATGACAAACAATGAAATAACAGTTCAGTCTCCTTCGACTGACAGATGCTAGGTGTATTCTTCAAGAAACTGTCTGACCAAAATCACAATGGCACAAAGCTCTTGAGTTAAGCCTGGACAGTTAAATCACTGTTAGAAAGCTCCTTAGACTGGAATCTTTTTGCAAGAGAAACAGTGACAGGCAGGTGTGAAGCCATTGTATGGGACTGAGCCGCTGGGTGTCCACTCACTGTCTAAGCCTTTCTTTAAAATTCCATGATCTGCCATGCAGGGGGTGAAAATAACATTTGAGTGTAATGATAGCACATCTGCTTGTTAATTCAGCTGATACCCATTTCTTTTGAATTGTCCCATGAATGGTGCTTTCCAGACAAAAGATGGACTTGGTGAAGTTTGTCCCTGTTATGCTTCTAGACAGGTGAGATTTGAAGGAAAGGAAAAAAGAAAGAAAGGAATAACTCCAGGACTCTGATTTTAAAGGGAAAGTGTGTTTCAGAGGTCAGTCTTCTGAAAGTATTAAAAGAGGCAAATATTTAATGGATTTATAAACAGTCCTTGAGATTTTCTGAAGCTCTTATCTTAATTGTAAGAATTGCCGTTTTCTGCACATTTAAAATTCTTTCTGAATTAAGATGATAGAGGATTAGGATAAGGATAGTTTGTTACTGCTAATGTATTAAAGAAACAAGTAATCAGAGGCTGAAAATAGAGGTGTAACGGCATTTGGAATAGTAACACTTCAAAGGCATGAATAAGCTCATTCCTTCTGTCTGAGGTCAGAATTCAGGGACATCCCAGAACAGGCTGATCTCAGTTTAGTGGGGAAGGAAAAAAGGCAGAATTCTACACACAGGCAGCTGAATGCTCTAATGCCTCCTGCAGCCAAATCAGAAATTTCTTATGCCCTTAAGCATAAGGTATTTGTGCACCTCTCTGCAGGTGCAGGCTTGCTGCAGAGGCTCCCTCTTGGAGACAGTGCTCTTTGTGCTCAGCACCAGCAGGAGGTGGGGGGAATCATTGGGAACAGCGTGGTGTGCTGGCACCAGATCCCTGTGACATTCTGTTCTTCAGGTTGGAGATAAAACCAGCAAACTTCGGTGATAAACATAAGACAAGACCTCCAAGGTTAATGAGACAAGTGATTGCCTAGGACTAATAGTAGGGTGGAAGCAGTGGGGAGTATAAGCAGTTGTCAAATTAATTGCAGTTTTTATTGGTTTTATGTTGCGTCTGCTGCAGGTTCTCATAATCATCACATCCTAAAGATTTCCACTTTATCCGGTTCAGGTGGAAAACATCACCACTTGATTTGGTTTGGAGAGGAAAATGAGTACCATGCACTGTGTGCCTTCACCGGTGATTCCCTGGGAGCATTCCCAGAAAGCTTCAAGTAATCAAACATCATACGCTAAGGAGCAGAAATCTAAAATGTTTTTGGGGAAATGGAAAAGCAGGAAGGCCTGAGCAAAAGGCTTTGTGCTACATGAGCAGATGGATGGGGAGAAAAGCTTTGCATCTCAAATGAAAATTCCAGCATATACACTTGATGCGAGCTGTGTAAGTGCTTGTCACTGGGTCTGTCTGTTGCCTGTGTCCCTGACCATTGCTTGTTGCTGTGCCTGCCACAAAACCATGAGAAAAACCAGTTGGAAAGGACCCCATAGATCGTCACATTCAAACTGCTGCTCAAAGTAGGGATAACTCTTACGATGAAACACTGTGACAGGCCTGCTCTAGGCCAGGGTCACAACTTAAAAGTGTAGACAATAAAAAAAACCAAATTGAATGCTTAGTCTAAGAAATGTATGTATTTGGTTTTGGGAAAAAAAAAGCAGCCATTGCACTTCAGCTTCACTTCATTCTTTCAGCTGCTCTGCGTCATGCTCCAGATAAGCAAGTTCATTCCAAAACGCACCCAACTGATTTTTAATTTCTCAAGGGCACAAGCTGCCAATGAATGCTGTGTTTTTCCCGAGCACAAGGCCATTTGCTTAATAATATTCAGTGAATATATGTTTTGTTTTTCTTTATTCAGGGTCAAAACAAGCTGAGAAATAATAGAAAGGGAGAAGGCAGGCAATGCACAGGAAGATGTGCAGCCCTGTATACATCATGCATTCAGAAGGCAGAGCAGCCCTTATTTTTTTTTTCCCCCTACACCTTTATGTGCTGACATTTTCTTTGACTTTCTGCTCATCGCTTGTGAGAGAATGGAGTTGCTTGGCCCAAACTGCAATCACCAGATGAAAGCAATTCACAGAGAGAGTAGAAAGACTGAATGAGAAATCATAGTGTACCGTGTTCTGTTTTCTTTGTGATTTCTGCAAGGCACAGTCAACATGCTCACCCGGCTCCACTACCTTGGCTTACTTACATTAAAGTTACTGCACTCACACTGTGATGACGTGAGAATCTCTCAGAAACAGGAAAAAAACAGCATAGTTGTAAACAAAATCTTGAAAATATGAGCAGCAAATGGCTCAGAATTCAGAAGGTAAATTTAAAGAATCCAATTTCCTTCATAACATCAGTCTTAAGCTAGTGACATTACTCATTTAGACACTTGATGTACATTTTGAAGCAATTAGTACAGTAATAAATACTTGGTCTCTGCCCCTTGCAGTTCATCTTTCTTTAAAATACCTCCTTAATAGAGCCACTGAGCTTCTTTTCTTGCAAAGAGGAGCTGCTAATAAGCTGAACACAGTACTTTTAAGTATGCATAAGGAGCATATAGAAAAAAGCAACGGCTGTTTCCTCTCGTTAGCCAAACAATCTGCTGCTGCCAGCCAGTTCTGCTTAATATCCACCATCATCTGTGCGCAAGCTGGGAAGCAGTTCCATCATCTGGCCTTCTCTCTTGAAAGTATTGAATGAGTATCTGGCTCTTATAGACACACGGTAACACACGGTAAAAGTGCTCAGTATGGTCATCTGTTAGCACAGCTTTCAGTGGTCTTCTTGCAAGCAGATGAGGTTAATAGTGTGCTAAGTGCCAAGAAACTACCAAAGAGAAGAAAACACCTCTTACAGTTTGCTACTTGGAGCATCCGCTGACACCCAGAGTTTGTGGATGAAACTGCAAGCTCTTGCACTTACTTCATACTCACTTCTTCACTGTTGAGATGCTTCTCAGTAGTGTACAATATGTACCTCTGCACATTACAGGCTAACATAGCAGGGAAAGACAGCTGCTGAGCAGTGAGTCAGCATAACTAGAGGTTCAGTAACTTCCCCCAAACTGGAAGGAGTTTCTGCATCCTGGAGGAATACATGGTTTCCCATCATTCCCATTTCATGGAGTAGAATAAGTATCCTTGAGAATTCCAGGATATCTCTATGTTTCTGATACTGTGATTTCTTGAGAGAGCAGCAAGCATGAATTTTATCATACAAACAAAATCACATTTAAATGTAACCTACAGCACAGTTCAGACCCTCCCGTTGTTGGAGAACTTCAACTGGAAGGCTGTTCCTCTGCTGTCACTCTATCCTTCACGTCTGTGGTGCTTCTGTGCTTTCCCTGAGTTTACTTTTAGAGAAACTGAATTTGTCCTTCATGATTCTTCCCTTGACATGGGACAAAGCTGTACTTTTTTTTCCCTCTGAGGATTAGTATTCCCAAGAAGGCCAGGCTTTTCCTCTGTGCCTTTTTCATGTTCAAAGTCAGTTGTTTTGCAGCATCAGCACCACCCTGTGTTCCTTTTCAGTCAGTAGCCTGAAAGCTGTCAGTGGATACAGATCTCTTCTGGGCTCTGTGGAAACCATCTGCATTCTGGGCTCACGAGAACCAGTTGCTGCAGCACTTCTTTATTAGAGAAATTCACACACCTTTGATTTATCCACGCTGATCTTTCTTGCCCATGTCTGATTCTTGCCTTTCCTCTGTTCTATTTAAATTTAGAAGTGCACAAAGCTGATTTTGAACCCAGGCAGAGCATAAACAAGTGCTGTTTGCTTTTCTAGGCTTTCAGGGGAGGACTGTGTTATTTAGGCTTAAATGAATCACTCAGGCTTGTGCCAGTAACATTTGATCTGTATTTTGCCCTTAGAACTCTTCAGCTAAAGGAGCACCATCAGCTGCTGTTTCAGGATGGATTCTCTAAAGAAAAAAGATTTCAGGTACAGTGACAGCCACCAAGTCATCACATAGATACAATGACACATGTTACATAAATCACTTACAAAAATAATAGAACTACCCACACAAACAAAGCTAAGGAAACATGTAAGGGAAACTGAATCTCCATATGGACAAAAGAAGTTGAAAGCTGAAACAAAAGGAAATAAACAGAGATAAAGTTACTGTAACAGGACTCTGTGGCGTGACTATAAAAGCAGCATGTGAGTGAACCTATGTGGTGAAGAAGGGACAGCCCATGACCTCGATTTACACAGCTATTTCAAATTATTTCTGTTCTTCTTTCTGTGTCCTATGCTGCTCTCAGGAGTAACGCTGGGTGCTCCTTCTCTCTCTCACTTGGCAGCGTTTCCCGGAGTTGACTTTTCCCTTGAGAAGACACAGCCCCATTTGGGATCTCTAGAGGCTGCATCCATACAAATCTGATCGCTGAGGGTATTTTTGTGTTTGACACAGATTTTCCAAGCAAGGGACAAAGTGTGCCAACAGATGTGGTCCGTGTGCTCAGCTTCCCCTGGGCCCTGCCAAGGGCTGTGTGCATGCTACAGGGACACCAAGGGGAGGCCAAGGCAGTGCTCCTGCCTCAGTCCTCCCAGCAGCTGGCAGAGCCAGAACCTAGGCTCAGGGACAACATGCTCCAAGCCTTTTTGGAAATGTGGGCCAACCTGTAAGGGTGAGTTACAAGAGTTACCATAGGTCAGAAGTGATCTGACTGGGGGCAAAGGATGCTTCATATTTGATTTGTTCTTCTATGGTTGATCTTATTTTATTTGAAGGGACAGAGGCCGTATCCTTGGATACATCAACAATACTGTTTTATAATTCTTTCTGCTAAAATGTATGGTTGTCAGCATTATGCAAATGTCTCAGCAATAATTAGTAATGATATGGAGAAAATTATGTTAGCCTGTCAGAAAGCTTCATTAGGGAAAAATAAATAGAAACATCTCAGGCAGCTGATATACTGAAGGAGTGCAACACAAATGTATACTATCAATACAAAGTAGGCGTGGTGTTGTCATTTACTTGTTCTGGGTTGTTTTAATTTTATTTATTTTTGTATATGCTCAAAAATCAGAGAATGTCAGAGAAATAAACCAGGTTTATTTTTCCCGCAGCAGATCCTCTGTTTGCAGTTTCTTTGCAGCCCCATAGGCTGAATGGTACCAGGTGGTATGAAAGCAATTTCTCAAGTCCTGTAAAGCCACCAATTGAAGTGCAGGTGCGGAGTACAGGATGCAGGGGCAGTTGTTAATGCTGAACTGTTAAATGAGATACTTAGGTGGAGGTAAATGAGCTTTTGGCACCCAGAAGCCATGTGAGTGACAGATTCAAATACCAAAATGCTGCTGTCAGCCTACGGTGTGTCAGATCAGTGGCCGCAATGCCAGCCTCTTTCTTCCCGCTGACTGGGAGATGGTGGAGGAATCTGGGGCAGACAGCAGGGCTTCTGCCTAAGTGCAGACACGTCCCATATACTGAATATGGAGTAAGCATTTTTAAGAGTTATGTATTTTATTTATCTTTCAAAGTAATGTTCAAAAATAGTTCCCCATTTTCAAGTATTTCGACCAGACGATTAACGGTCAGGGCATTAATCAGAAATAAGTTACAATTCAGAGTATCTATTGACTGAACACATGTGACTCTTCACAAATATCTCCTGGGTTCATAAACTGTTAAATATTAACAGTGTAGCAGGCCATTATTTCTATGTATAGCCAGTGGATTAACATGCATTACCTCAATTGCAAGCTGCGCTTTTTTTTTTTTTTTAAACAAAACTACCAAGGTGGGGGAGGAGCCCACTCTGTGTAAGGCTGTGGTGCAGTTACACAGAAGCAGATATACTGTATCAATGACTCCCAGATCTCTAAGAAGGGCTTTAACTGAGAAGACCACAAAACTTGACTCATTGAGTGCAGGTAGAATACATTCCCTCTCCTGAAGAGCACTTGTATGCTGGAAGATTGTTTTAAAGCACTACCAATGGCTTTTTGCTTTGGTACCTCAGTATGGTCTCAGAAGAGAGGACCAGAAGAGGGGAATCACCTTCAAACTCAACAATCTCAATTTTAAAGCGCATTCTATTGCAATTTATTGCTGAGTAAAAGAGGTACTTACAATTCTGGTTCCACTGACATTTCAAAATTAAATGCTGTATGTTACGTGAAACACATTTTCTATAAAGTTATTTTCATTTTAACTTCAGATTTGAATAATATATTTAATGAGGACTTCTCTAGAATTACTAGACAACTTCTCCTTAGCAGAGAAATACTACCTAAGGTTTGTGTTGAAGAACGGCTTAGCATTGGGATTTTTAAAATTGAGATTTGGACTCTGTGAAGGCTCTTATATAGGGATGCTTCACCTGAGAAGCTGCAGCACCACCTCTGCCCAGATCCTGTTTCAGGCTTTTTGCAAAGCCCAATCATCGTATTTGTACTGAAATTCAGCCCGATGGTAGTAGTTCTGTTTGTAGTTGCACCTTCCTAGCTGACCTTCCAGCACATGTTCCAAACACAATTTAAAAATACGCAAGTCCACAGGTAAACTTATCTCAGGCATTATGTTGGGAAAACCACTGAAAAATAGAAATACAGCCCAGAAACATATGCTTTGTTGGGGGTGGACAACTGAAAGGAGCTTCCAGTAGCTTAGCTTTAGACATAGACATGAACACTGGAGATAAGGGGTGCTGAGACCCGTATGGCTGAGAACTTGACAACTCCATCTGACACAGGCCCTTTCTGACCCCAGTGAAGTCCATGCTCACTGCTAGTGTAGTGCTGCAGATGGCTCCTCCCTCGGTCTGAAACACAGGCCTCAACATGGTCAGTGGTGCCATCCTGGAAGTACCCATTTATCTCTGACCCAATCACAAAGAGATGGAGACAATCACATCCCACAGCTGTGATAGGTGCCTGGCTTCTAGGAACAAAGCTTCAGTGAAGCACACCCTGCTGAGTGCAGTGGAGAACTTTGTCTGTGTCTGCTGTACACTGGAGGCACAGATGCATTCACAACTAGCCAAACTCTGCCAGAAAGCAACATTTGCTAGCAATGTTTTTCCTTTCCAGCAGATGGCTCAGGCAGCCTACAGCCAAGCACATTGCAGCAGCCCATAGTGATCTCACCCACAGGTGTATGTTATTGTGTGCATTTGTGCATTAGTCTAGATTGGCTCCTTTGAACTGAGCTTAAGTTTCAAATTACATGGAAATGTAATTTTACATACACCCAAGTGAATCTTCATGCTACCTCTGAAAAAGAACACTTCTGAAAGCAAAACATTCCCAGCAATAGCAGCTCTGTCATTAACAAATCGATGCTATCACACTGCAGATGCACTGAAGAGATCCTCCCAGGGCAGCAGCGCCTGGCAGATTTATTTTCTGTAATAAAAAAGACTGAACTGGAAAGCATCCAGTTAATTCATCAATTCTACTTTTAATATGACTGCCCTACTGTCTGCCCAGCACTGCTACAAGTTACTGGAAAGATCCACATAATGTATTTCCTCTTTCCCAAATCAATACCTGTACAAAAATAAATATTGTTCTAGATGGAAAGCTGGCATTCAGCAGCACTTCATTTCTGCTTGATGTATGCTGCTTCCTGTAAAACCAGATGCTTATTTAAAGCCACATGATCTGTGGCTTACTACGTGCTGACTTTTCCCATCAGAAAAATCTACACTGTTGGATATCTTATTGGTTTCTAATTACAAGACACACCATTTCATTAATTAATTATGTTTTCATGCTCTCCCCCGTAAGTACATAAACCTCCTCTTTGTAGTCCTTACCAATCCATTGCTCATTTATCATAAAGGGAATGACACAGAGCATTTTAAATAACACGTTCCTCAAGAGAAGATGAAGTGGAATGCTGTGATGCAGGCAAAATTCACTGCCCCAGTCATTCTGGGCACAGCAGAGGGAGGAGCAAGGCAGAAGATGCAGAATAACTTGGCCTGTGAAAAGTGAAATGGCAGCCATCTGCCGTCTGGTGGACTGCTGTAAGACAAAAAAGTGCAAACCAGGAGACTGTGCTACATCACTGCTCAGCTTGCATCTGTGAACTCCAGCAGCTCTGATGGAGCATCAGGTGAGGATTCCCTCAGTGTCAGATCTCAAATTCTGGGCTTGAGGCTTGCATGTGTGTACAACACTGTGCACAGGCTTTGTGTAAACATCCTAGCCAGGTCCCAGGCACTGGAGTTGTAAATTACATCACATCAAGGCGTAAGGGAATATTAAAGAAAGCAGGATGGATCTCTTGACAAGTCTATACATTCATTTGCATATTTCAGTCAAACATCTCATAACCTGTAACATCACACAGGTATAAGTACATCTGATTTTACAGCGTCTTCTAGTCACACACATTTTCAAATTAATGCTTCTAAAATCAGGTGCTTTTTCTCATAAAACTTAGCCATCATCAGTACCTGAGTGCAGCCTGTACTGAGAGCACCATATTATTCTACTTATTTGCATAACTTGTTTTTACAAGCAAAATTAGGACTGCAGAGATTTGTTTCTTTGCACTGCTGCAATTAATTGCAATATCAGCTATGGAATCTCGCTCATCTGTCCATCGATGCCAATTAACTATTAATGTTGATTTTGTGAATAAGTATGAAAACCATTTCTTAACACTCTCGTGTGTAATTTTCACTTGAGGAATTGCGAAAGTTTGGTGAATTTGTAACACACACACCGACACCACAGAACTAAGATATAAAAGCCATTTATTCAAAAAAATGCGGTGGTGTCAAATCACATACACAAGCCAATATTGAGCTACAAACACAGACCAAACAGTTCTATAAACAGAAATTGGAGTGTTCATTACCATAGTACCTGAAAAAGACCGTTAATAAAAAGGAGTCCATAAGTATTTTGTTTCACTTTTCTTATATGGCTCCTTGATGAATGTCTTTGCCTAAGTTAGAGTACAATGAGCCAGAGGTAGAGTCCCAAGAAAAGCATCTAATGCCTCAGGGCTCCATTAAAAACCTTTATTCTTCTAAACAAAAGGAAAGCCTAGCCTAAAATTTTCTGTATGACACTGAAGTAAAGCCTCTTTGCTTGAACATTATGGCATTCCCAAGCGCATTTGGCATTAACCTAGATTGAGTCTGTGCTTGTTGAACCGTCTTAGTTCTCCTCCCCTTCAGATTCTGATTCTAGAAGAGAAGAAAGGTATTTCATGTGGGTTGCTCAAGAATAGTGATGCAGTTCTATAAAAAAAATAACCAAATATCCTTCCAAAATTCAAATGAAAGTTTTCATCACATCTAGTACCTCATAGGGAAAGTTAACAGATCACAGGATAAGTCAAAGAAGAGTAAGATTCAGACGGTCAGGTTCTACACTGTTACACTCTATAGGGTAGTTCTTGATTGTTACAAGTTATCAGTTACTGTGAGTTTCACTGGTTAATGTTCATGCATTCCTTCCAATTCAGGATTCCTATTTCATGATTCTTCAATTCTAACTCATCTGAGACACAACCAATGACTATCTGAGCAGAATTTAATGAAGAATTAGCATCATTTTCTCACTCTTTTAATCTCTGCAAGTAAACTGTAGTACTACTCTTTTAACTATTTGCTCTGCTAATATCAGTCATTATCATCACACAACGTATTAGTCTACAGCAGGAGATACAGATTTCCTGCTGTACAGATTCCTTATGTAATACAGCATTAAAAGCAACTTATAAGTATGAACACTGTTTTTGTCACCTAAAGCTACTTTGCATCATATTGTATTTCTGTGCATTCACCTGACAGGAAAGGGCCTGTAGACACAAACATAATATGTCAGATCAGATTTCTCGAAGCAAATATGATCTACATGTTTTAAGTACAACACTTTGCTTTTAGTAGTACTGAGCTTTGCAATTAAGTACATCTGTGAGATGAGCTAGGCAAAAAAGGGTAAAAATAAAGAGGAACAGAAAGACACACAAACAGAAGGGGAAAAATGCTTAATTTGACCAAGACTGGTAGTCCAAATTATGAAAGGAGCTACTATTTTTGTATTTCTACACGTATATGTGAATTACTAGTCTTACCTGCCCCTTACAATTACTATGTATTCCACTACGATTCTACTAGAATCTACATCAAAGGGATGCAAATGAACACTAATAACTATATCCCCATCTACTACTCATGGATGGATTATTCCAACTGATGCAGATTTCCTTTTCAAGGCAAGATGATAGCCTGTTTGTACAGTACAAAGAAAAACAGTTATGGACCAGAGAAAGCAGTTACTCTCCCCAATAACTGCTTTAAGGCAGTAAACACAGATCATATACCTTAGCCTGAGCTTTAAGATAGAAGCATTTTCAACTGCAGAGGCATGGGCAAACTTCTGTTCGTGCAGTCAGTGATAAGAGCAAGACTGGTATCGACAGAGAAGAGTGCTAGCCATAGTGACACACATCAGCACATTCCACATTTGCACGGTCATTTGGTTACGTAGATATGGCTAAATATTCTTTCCTTCCTGTAGAAGCTTTAAGAATATATCTACTGACAACCAGTGCTGATGATTTAAGGAGTTATAAGAACAACCTGAATTAACAGGCAGCAAGTGTTGTTAGGCTTCAGCATGACTGCAAACAACACGGAGGAGACATGTCTGCTGCTTTCCATTCCAAGTCTGCATACTTCATATCCTAACACAACTCAAATCTGGAAAAAAGCTCACATTTGATTTGCCAGGAGACTACCATATTTCTTTAGACATAGCCATACCTTCTTCAGCATTTTGCAGCCACTCAACAAACTTCTTCATCTGGTCAAGAAAGACGCTTTTGCCTTTAGCAACATGTGCTTCTTTATACCACTTGAGAATTGCTTCTTCACTCAGAACATCAGCTGAAATAGAGATAAGTGTTTGTACAGTCAGTATCTATTTTGGAGGTTAGAAGACAGTGAAAGAATGATACTGACTGTTGGTTTGAGTTTTTTTTGTTGATTTTGTTTGGTTTTGTTTTCCAAAGGCAGCACAAAAATAAGTTGGTATGATCACAACGGAACAAGCTTTGCATTAACTACATTAGGTTTCAACTACAGAGTATTTGATGGACATTAGGGATTCCAAATGCAGCAAAATGTGTTAGACTTAAAATCAAGTACCAGATATTATGCTTCCGTAAAGGAAAATTCTGTGCTCATCTGCTTTAAGTGCACGACAGAAGACAGTTGATTAGAAATGCCAGAAATCAGCCTGCACATATTAGAAGTCACCACAAGAATACAATCTTTTTTCTTGCTGTTGGATCACAGAATTGTGCACAGTTTTAGAAATCTGAAGTAATGGACACCACTTGGTTGCAAAATTTAGAGAACTAATAGGGATTTCTGACATCATTATCACCTAAAGCTTTATAAAACGCATTAATCAAAAAGAGTCAGACCACCATTCACTCAGACTGCCCATTTTAAGGAACTGCTCAGATGGACAGCACAGTTGACATTTTTGTCAAGTATCAACAACATAACTGTCAATGAGGGAACGTGAGACTGAATAAAATTCAAAACAAAGAAATCCTAACAAACAGCAAGGACACTTATTGTTTCCAACAGATGTAAATTTAGGTCTAGCAACAGACCTCTAGCCTCGAGAACAAAGCTTCTGTGATCCAGCCAAGCAGCCAAATATCTCAGTAATTTATGGCTGTGGAGACAAAATCTGGGATCCACAATGGCATTTTGGCAGTTATATAATGCAGGGGGGAAAGAACAAAAAAAAAAAAAATCAAACTGTATTTGTTCTATAAAAAGACTAAAGACAGCTTTCTGCATCTCATTAAAATTTCCATTCTTCTTGTCTTTGAAGAAAATTACCCTTCCTTGCTCTGCAAAATCAATACATTTATTTTGAATACTTTCCTGCTTCCTCAAACTCTTTGGTATCATCCCACCAATGTGGCATTCATTTGCTTAAACGTGGACCCTGACCACCAACTTTTTCTGTAACCTACAGGTTACAACAGATGTTGCAGTGAAGACAATGTGGGAAACTGAAATAAATGACACCAAAACTCCAAAGCATCTGACTGAATTGGACTGAGAGTAGTAGTATTCAATAGCACATGTGCTGTTGAATAACAAACAGATGGAAGCAACCTGGGATACATTTGAATTTCATCAAAACTACCCTAAGACATCCCACAATAACTGAATACAAAACACCTCCCTGAAAATCTGGATTTCAGTCAGTGCACGGAACTCTAAGTTACCTCATCTCTCAGACACTTCTCCAAAATAAAATCTCTTCTGCAGTTTGCTGTAATTGACTGTAAGCTGAAAATACAGGGAAAGCAAGACTGCACCAGCTGTGTGTTGTTTTTCACTACATCAACAGTGCACTTAGAGAACTCTACCAGTGACACAAAGCTGTATCTTTCTGAAATCCCGACATGCCACAATGAAGTTTTCCTCAACATTAAAAGAAACAGAGGAACTACGAAAGGTTTCTACTTTGCATTGAATACTTGCCAGCCATCTTTAACAGCATCTCAAAAGCACTATGGCATTTAAGAAAGCCAGATTTTCACTGAGCAAGCTTAGAATGCATTTCACAAGGACGCCTGTGAAGCTGGAACTTAATCCCTCTATGTAAATCCTTTTCTTGATTTACAGCCTATGAGCTTTAAGGGTATGTTGCCAAAGAGGAAGAGGAAACCTTACCTCTTCCCCCTGCTCAAACCCAATCTGATAATAGCAGCATACAACCTTCCAATGTGCCTTGAGGATTAAAACAATCTCAGTCATGTGGATGAAGAATTTGCCTGTATATTACAACTCCATAGCAATGAGCCTCCTACACTAACAGAGGAGAAAGCTTTCAATAACAAAAAGGGCAAATGCAACTCTCCTTTCATTACTGAGCAGTATTACCTGAACTGCATTCATGCCTCCAGTGCTCAAATAGATGGTATTCTCCCGTCAGCACTAAGATGCTCAACTAAACAATCAAGCAACAAGGTGAATTAATCATACCTCTAGGTTGCTGTGAAGCAATAGGAACACGGAGGGGGATAGAAGGTGGAAGGGACTGATTTTAAATTTGTTATTTCTTACTAAACTCAAATATAGATAGATTTTTAACAGCTGAACCTGAACTCCTGTGGTTTGTGGGCATGTGCACATCAGTTTCACTGCAGTCCTAGGTGATATCAGCTCCAAAGAACTTGTTCTCCTGCACATGCAGCCAACTGCCACATCCATTGCCAAAGCCTTCAGGCACAGCCATCTTGAAAGGCACAGTTGCAGAGCAGAGACTCAAGAGAGCCCAGAAGTAAAGTGGAACGTTACTTGAAGTTTAGGTCATGACTTTGGACTAAATCACCCAACGTGAATGCACTTCTGTTTTTAACTATATAGCTGCATGCTTTCAGCTGCCAACACAATTCACAAATTTCAGCTCAACTCTACTGCAGATAACTCAGCTGGCAGGACAGTCTTAAAGCAAGAGCTCTTTCAGTACAAGAAATGTCACCCGCTGTACAGTCATGGTCTTTTTTTTTCCCCCGGGAAAATTTTGTACTTGGCATTAAAAAATGATATTTGAATAATGAAGATTAAAGATAATTTTATTAAAAAAAAAAAAAAAAACCCTACCAAAGCCTGCCTGTCAAGTGGAACTTGAATATTCAGCTCTTTTAAGTGCAAGATTCCTACTATTCAAGATGACAATCTACGTATTTTATGATGGAAAATTGGAAGGTTTGAAATGGAAGATGTTGAATGCACTCTTAAGAATAGTCACAGAACTAAATTTGTCAAAGCATGGGTGGCATTTAGTGCCTAACATCACTGATGATCATCTTTATGCCCAGGAAACACTCACTCGTGATGAGAAATAGGCAATAAACTGTCCACATGCTTGCTGATAAATAGCTGCACTTCTGCTATCCATCCACAGATTCTCCAGATGACTCCATTTGTTACTAGAAAAAAGTCACAAGGTACTCTGAAACCTCTCCAGATCCTACACAAGTCACCGTTGAAGCAGAACAGGAAGGGCAACACAAGCATCTGCTGTTCCCTCACTGCCAACATAACTATTAATAGCTTTTAGGGGCTTCCTTGACTAACACGAAACACAAGATATGCTATCATCAGCAAAGGATCTATGGTAAAGCATGTGTCTCTAAAGGATCTGGATGGCTTGTTTCTAGTCGGTAGGTTGGATCTGGAAGAAGGAAAGGGTGAGAATCACCAGCATCAGAATGAAGCAGAGGCAGGCTTCAGTCCCCATTTCTGACTGATATCTTCCTTACAGCTCTCAACAAACCAATCACGAGCAGCTAAAGCATGATAAATGGGGAGAAATAAGAATGGGATGACTAGTGTTCCCAGAATCTTTCCTGGTTAATTCAGAAGTACGTCCTGACCTAAAGGACACAGCTTACTTGATTCTAAAGTTGACCTAAAACAGATAGACTTTCTTATTCTATCCAGGCTCAGAGAGATCCCACTGCTATTGGCTGTAACATCAAGCTTGCAATTGCTAGTAGGCAACAGTATATCTACCAATCAGCAGATAAAACAGCCTTGAAAAAACTTACAAGACAATTCTGAAAGGAGTGCTATACGAAATTATTTGTTTCAACCATCACTCACTGTTCAAATGCACAGCTGCTGCAGTGCTCATTTGCCAAGCACAAAGTAAATTCTCTTTTCCAGAGAGCTCAATATTAAGTACTTGCAGCAAGTTGTACTCGATTGCTGAGGCCACAGGATATTGACGTAAGGATTGAAATAAACCTCTCATTCACTTGCTACACCTTCTGAAGCCATCAAATTATTTTAACAGTCCGAACTTGTTTGCCTTGAATGTGTACTGGATACAACAGAGTGAACTAAGATCAATACTGGGCTGCTACTCCTGCTGATTTTTCTCCTTCAACTATTTATAGCAAGAATGTCAGAACAGACTGTTCAGCACTCACCCATTATACACAGTACAAGATCATTAGACTCTGACAACCTGATCTGAATAGACTTGCTAAGAAAGTCAATTTCACAATTAAAAGAAATAAATCCCTCGCTATGACGCCTGCAAGAAGAAAATGGAAAAAAGTAAAAGCATAAGGAAAGCTATATTCTGGCAGAGGGAATAAAAAAATCAGAAAGATCTTCCTGCAAAGAGGATTTTACTCCACCTAAATTTCTTAAAACCAAGCTTCAATATTTTTATGCCTTATTATATTTTATTATTAGTTTTACAGCTGCCAGAAATTGAATTTTTTTCATAGTCCTAGTTTTCTATTAGGACAAAAGCCCACTCAGACTGCAGACACCGCTGAGATCCTGCTCATGCTACTTGACTGCAATAAAAATGCAATAGAGAAAGAAAGGCTTGATTTGACTTCTCCTGCTGCCACAGGCACCTTTAAACTAAGAAAGCCTACAGTATTTCAGAGTTCAACATAATCATTGAGCATGCAGTTACCTACAGCACACCATTTCCTTTTACATCACAGGTGAGCAGCATAAAGAGCAACTATGCCACTGGATAATAACTTATGAGTTCAAAATTAAGATCTACCTACAAAGGAGATACTCAAGGGATCTCTTTCTGACTAACTGCTTCTAACAGTTCAGTCCTGCCTGTAATGCATGTCCATAATGTGCTTAATGACTTAGTTCAATGTGGTCAAGTCAGTGCCAGGCCCAATGTCCATGCAACGTACATAGCAGCAGATATATACTTTTACCTTTATAAAAGAGTACCACTATCTTCTGAAAGGCTTTCATGAAGTGGATGTTGTCATAACAGTACTCCTGCACTTTCTGGAGAAGGATCAACTCCGACTGGCCTTGAGTGCTGAAGACAGCAAGCAGAGGGGCATATTGCTGAAAGGAGGACAAGGTAAGACAAAATGCATGTTATGTTTAAGGCAACATGAAAATCATTTTTCAGAACTGAAGGGAAGATAAATTACCTATCTTCAGATCCACTGACCAAATATATGTTAACAGTACTATTTAAAGTGTTCTTACACTGATCAGATTCGTCCTTTGTTTTCAGAAGGAAAGTTGGGCATTTTTCAGCTGGATTTGCAATGGATTGATAAAATGGGGCAGACCTGTGATACTAGGGCTCCCAACAGATGTGACTACAACATAGCTAACACAACAGATTGAGTTCTTCCATTTCAGGCAGGTATATGCACATTTTCAGAAACAATTTAATATTTCGGAAAAAACAGGATGAAATTCTTGGAGGCTTTAGGCAACACTTTTCTTTTTCCCCTTTTGGCTCTTTACTCATCCAGCTGTTAGTTGATCAACTTGTAGGGAGGCAGGGCAATACACACTGCAGTTTATGTCCATTTAGTAGCAGCAGCAGAGCCCAATTCCATCCACAGATCTGTGATCTGCAACTGCCTGTAACTGTTAAGAAATGTATTTAAAAAAACTCCTAACTTTCCAGTTTAGAAAGAAGAATTCTTCATATTGCCACATTTGATTGACTTGCTTCACATTCCTTTCTAACTCAGTAACTGGTATAGATGTGCAATTGAAAGTCTCAGTAGCACCCAAATAACTAAAGTAAAAATAAATAAAATTATATTCCTCTTATTATTGGAAGATAATGCAGCTTTCCTTGAGGCAAATGGCTAAGTTATGTTGCAATGGGTCAGCAGCTTCAGTGTCACAATGCCGAGACCACAATTGTGTCTGTAGTCTGAAACTGTCTAGAGAACTCTCCCACCCACGAGAACGTCTTTTCTCCACATCACAAGTGGCCTAGGGGTTAACAATATTTAAACAAGGCCAGCACTGTTTCTCCTCCCAGTATTCAAATATTCCAATGACATTTGTAATTTGCCCTGCAGTACTAGATAACAATCAATAGATACCTTCTTACAGCTCAAGATCCATCATTACATCAAAAGAACAAAAGAATATCTCCCTTCTGCAAACTCTTATTCTTTCTACTATTACTTGAGTCACTGTAGCTGGAAAAGACTACAAGGCATTCAATTTTACCATTAAAGACTACACAAGATCTCAAGTGACTACATTTCTAGCATGACTGTTGCTCTTGAAAAACCAAATTCATATGAAAGGACATTAAGTGCAGGGGCCAAACCAACATGGGAACATGGTTCAGATGTAGAAATCCATCAGTACAAAGAGGAGGAATTCTGTCAAGCTTAACATCCATGCTGCCATAAAAATAATGGTACTGATTGCTCTGATTGTTTCTGCCTTTGGGTAAACATTTGCAGTTCTGGATACGAAGGAGCATTCTTTCGCTCATAGCTTAACAGCTTAAATGGACTAAATCTGCTGAATATCTTCTCTTCCCTTGTTCTGATTTCAAGTCTCTTGCACTGCACAATTCTTTCAGATTTGACTGAAGAACCATGAATACAGAGTAATCAGTCACTGCTGTAGTTCCACACCCACCTCCCTTGGGAATACGAGCTTTTATATCAATAAATAACTGATATTGCAATCTGTTATCTGGCTTTCTGTGCATTCAGTTCTCCTATCCAGAGTGCCTCACTTAAAGAATAACCATACTATACAGTGCAGAAACTCTCAAGTCAGTTCCTGTCTTAATAGTTTAGAAGTAGCTACCCAGCTCCCAGGATCAACACCAGCAAGACACATTTCATAGGTTCTGAACTCAGCAGCCCTGCATGGATCTAACCAGCTTTGTGCAAAGACAGGTGTCTCTTCACCATGCTCCCAAAATATCTTTCCTTCCGGCAAAGACACTGCAAAGAATTCCAGTTGGCTTACTAATCAGGTCAGTGCAGCTCGGAGTCTCAACAACTGTTCAGAACCAAGCCCTAGGCAAAGAGCCTCAGCATGCTGAGAACACAATGCAGAGGCACTCAAGCTACAACCACCTCAGTTTGCCCTGGTTCCCTACACTTAGGAGACTGAGTACAGCAACTCATAATTTGAACAACCTCATTTTTGCATTACTGCGACTGAAGAAGGGACATGACACTCCCTTGTGTGGTATCAGTTAGCCCTGAGGACCAAATTTCCTGGATTTAAACAGTTAGAACTTGGCAGCTATAGAATGTATTCTGTTATTTCTCAGCGAGCCTTTCCCCTCTTCATTCATGCACGCACCTTTAGATGTTTGAGGGCTTGCTCTGCAACCAGCTCTTCTTTCTTGTTCCATTCCACAGCATTCATTACACAGGTCCACAGGAGACCAATCACTGCTGGCTCAGGCAGCTCATTTCTTTTCATTTCCTCTTTTACATAAAGCACCATCTGAAGCATGAAATACAGTTTAGCAACATTTCCAGTCAACCAGTAGAAACTCTGCCTTATTAAGTACTTGCAGCCATTTACAGACAGCACATTTGTATAGAAATAACAAGAATCAAATTTAGAACAAGAATAAAAATGAAGCACTTAGAATGCCTATGTTTAGCAACATTACTATGGAGTATAAGTTTTCTCCTTCCTGCCCAAACTGACAGTTAAGAGTTACATGAACTACTTTCTCATCAAGCAGAACTAAACATAAAAACATAGCTAACTGCATTTGTAAACCCACAGGGTGTTTTCTTGCCTTTGTCTGTTGAAACCACTGACTGAGTTTACCAATAAATTAAAATAATATAAAGAAAAATAGAAGTAGACTTTGAGGTATCCACGTCTGTTCCTCTCTACTTACTGTGTATTTTCATCTTGGACTATGTTTATACGAATAGAAGTTGTAAAACACTCTTTACCTCCTTAATTGGGCATTCCTGAGAGAGACGTTCTTGTAGCTCTTTTTGAAGTTCTTTACGAGTCCCCAGTGACTGCTGAACTCTAAGAAAATCTGAGAGCTCTTTTAGACCTGCTTCAGTGAAATACTTGGCAAAATGATCCACATTCTGCCGGTTGGCAGGAAATAGTTCCTAGAAGTACAGGAATACTCTGTGTTAAATAAACCACAAATGAGGGCTCTTGACAAAATGGAAGGAACGATTTCAAAGAGTGAACACTGTATCACCAGTTACTGTTCTATTAGCAGTAGAAAAGTCAACACTCCATTCACATGATTGTATCGTTATAGCAGAGGAAAGAAATTATGGTCAGTTATGCAAAAAAAAAAAAAAAAACAACAACAACAACAACAAAAAAAAAAACAAAAAAACAACAGAACACAACAACCCAATACCTGTTCTACATTAAGGGCACCTACTTACAAAGAGCCATCAGCTTAAGATATTGAGCATTTTCCAAACTCTGTGAGTCTTGGGAAGCACAAATGAATAATGAAAAAGCCATTATATGCTAAGCACGTTTACTGTGTCCTCCCAGGGATTACACACGTTCACTCTCAGAAATACTTAACTGGCCCAGGCACGCTAGCCTAAACACTGCTATTCTGCTGAGCAATGATTACCATGAATGCATCACTATCTCTGCTAGGTACACTGCTAACATTACCTCATCTACACATTTCTGGCTCAAAGAAACTGCGTATGTATGATTTGTTAAGTCCAGCTGCTTTGAAAAATTAAAATGTTGCTTAAAAACTGCTAGAGCATGCCCCTATCTTGACAAGGATTCAAACGTATTTGCTTACATTGTAACTCTTGTGGAATGAACAGTAGTCTGTTTTTCTCCCCTTGCAGGGGACTAGAGACCCTGTATCTATTTGTTTACCGAAAAGCAGATGAAGAGGAAACTTCCTCAAGGCATCTATGCTAGGCAACAGCAACTGACACTTGACAGTTCTTTAATACAGCAGTGTAATGAGAGCCAACAGCTGAATGCTTTACTCAGTAAATTTCAAAATAGAAATAAGACAATTGGCTTTTCTCCTTCTTCTCTAATAAATGGTGTAATTTAGCTCATTTTCCAGCTTCGCTGCAATTTATTTATCATTTAGACTGAAAATTAGATACAAACTGAAGAGAGGAAGGGGTGTGGGAGGCTGCTTTGCTTTTGAAAGATTCTTACTTAATCATACAGTACTGCCATAGAACCAGGAAACAGTGCTGAAATTCTCTAGACAGTGCTACACAGGATACAGCACGTCTGATAGGATTATCACAGCAACCTTTTTGAAGATTAAAACTACTGATCTTCAGAAACACACTAGCAGGGAAAGGCAGGCGACATCGCTCCATATTACACTCTAAACACCGCAGGCTGCTGCTACAAGCCCAGAATGCAGGTTTTGAGACAGAAGGCTGGAAAGCTTTCCCTGTGCTGATTCCACTAGTTCTGCTGGCAGCACTGCAGGACCATTTATGCTACCCAGAGGGCTGCTGCTGTGCAAGACTGGCTTACTCTGCTGTCTTTATACTATTCAAACACCGTCACCTTAGAAAGCTATCTATGAATCATTTTTTGGTTAAACAAGCTTCTTACATATTGTTTCCTATTTACAATGGTGGAAAAAACATTACAAAAAAAAGAAAAAACCTTTATGCAGTCACTGGTGGTGTTGTTAGCAGTGGTTAGAAAGAAACAACTCCCAAGCCCCCCACAGTCAGCCTTTCAGAAGGCATTTAACTACGGGAAAAACAGACAAAAGGTGGATATACAGTATTTAATGCTCCTGAACGTGTTTCAGTGCAACACAGCCATAACAACATTGCCGTGATTCAAAACACTTTGAAAATGCGAAGGTAGTTAAGGGGAGTAAACATGCTTACTGCAAACTATCACCTGCATTTTATTTCCCTCCCTTCCTCAATAGGAGAGAAAGATGAATGAAAAGATATTATACTTACTAGCAATCTCTTATCAAGGTTGGCTTTTCTTAAAGCAGAGGTAACAGAATTGGCATCTTTCTCTGCCATCCACGCTTTAAAAAGTTTCACAGCAAAAGAAGCTGCAATCCCTGTTTGAGAAAGTGCAAAACATGTTTCAGCAACTTTCAACACAAATGAGAAATTGTTACAGCAATCCATTATGGAATGAAAATACACTTCTGACAACAGGACTAAGCATGTGGAACTGAAGTGCACTTTTTCTTTAATGCAATACTAATTTTCTGAGTATGTTGCACTGCCTTAAGAGCTTTTTTTTTTTTTTTTTTTACCTATTCACATTTAACTGTGGAAAGACTTTGCCTACAATTAATTTCTCTACCTCTGCGTCTTATAAACGATGTCTAAAAAACCAGAAAATTTTCTGTATTAAATCAGCTAGGAAATGAAGGCATGTAATAATAAAGGACAGGCAGGAGTAAGAAACAACTTCACAACTTCAAGGCAGCTGATTGTATCTGTACATCTTCCCACACAGTATTTAATAGCTGGTAGGACCAGGTAACAAATGCTATTTTAAAGAAAAATCCCTTCCTCAAGGCACACCTTAACATTTTCTGTATCAAGTCAGAAGAAAACCCACCACCACATCTTCATTTCGACAACCTGTTTTTGCCAGAGGAACCTAAGCTAAGCACCAGCCCTACACCTCTTGCTTCTTTTCAATGTGCATTTCTCATGCACCTCCACAGCTCTGCTCCAGCTTCTCAGCCAGTTGAGAGGGAGCTGCAGTGCTGGGAGCTGGAGACACAGTTCTCCCTTAATGATGTAGTCTCCTGCAGGCCAGTTATGCTTCTCCATACTACATTCACACCAACACAGTACTACTGAGAGCAGCCCAGATCATTTTTTGTTTTGCCTCCAAAAAGTCCTGAAATTCTACGAGCTGCACAGCTCCTCCTGATGCAAAGTAGCTTAGTCACTCTTACCCACTTAACTGATAACCATTCTTTTTATTCTTAGGATACACTGATTAAATGAGTCACCAAACAAAAATGGAATTGATTAATCCCCAGGCAGCACTAACTTTGTTAACATTCACTACAGATCTTGACTGTTATGACAGTTTTGCCAACCTTATTTCAAGAGCTCAGTAGTGAGGCACGATCCTTGGAGAAGTACTAATGCAACTCTGACGTGCGATGGCATTAAAGAACAGCTGAAAATGCCACTTTGGCTCATTCACATATCGTGTAGAAGGTTCTAAATGAGATGAGCATGACTGCAAAAGCTATGAGCAACTAGTAAAGACTGACAAAGCCTGTTTGACTAAGAGGGAACCTAAGAATAATGTTCACCTGTAATTCTAACCTGCAAACACCATTCAGACTATCTAAAATGAGCATCTGCATTCTACAGCTGTGGGTAAACTTGATGAAGACAAAGACATTTGTAGCGAGAAATCATTATCCACAGCCTATATGTACTACACAGTACTTTTACAGCTGTGATAATATAACCTATTCGTATCAGAGGGCAGATAACACAAACAAAATGCCCCCACAGCAGCACCTCTCAGCAGGCAGTGCCTGGTAGCACACATATTGAACTTTGGCTTGAAGCACTTATTAGATGTCAGTAATATCCACACTACAGCTTTTTAGGTCACATACTACTTTCTTACGAAAGGATGCATGGAACAGCAGAAGAGTCCAACCAGCTGTGGAAGAGCACACCACTAACAGAAAAGCACTCATTCTCAGACCACTGGGATGGTGACCAAACCAAATGGAGCTGTCTTTGCCACCAAATACCTGTGCCTTATGTCCTTCTCCAAGTCATTTTTTCACTATTCACATGTTGCCACTAGCTTTTCCTTTAAAATGGCTGTACTGTTTTTCCAGGGTTTTTTTTTTTTTTTTAAATCCATCATCTATCCCCCGCTGATAGAAAGCAACTTTATCCATTCATTTTATTGTTTATCCCCAGTGTTTTTTACTTTTGCATTAGTGTGAATGCACACTTAGATACACAGACAAAGACAACTAAATACTGACAAATGTTTAGAGCTCTCCCAAAATACCATTTCATGATATGAGTGCAGTTTTTCTAGCATTTTTGCATGAAATATTAGGTATAAAATACAACCAGTTACTTGAGCATTAAAAATTTGAGATTCCAGATGCATTGTGTTGCCATATCTATAAACAGAATTTGATCTAAAAACATGGCACTCCCATAACACTAAGATGTGATTAGTACTTTTACTTGAATTTTTCTCCTACTTTAATTCTGCTCCCAAAAGCTGTGGGCGATGACAGAGCAAAACAGCAGCTGTGGCTTTTCTTTCTGCAGCATTTAGAAAACAAGCACATACTGCATGCAAGAATGGGAAGTTAGAATCTTTTTAAGATTAGATTTAACTAATAAGTAACTTTCAAAAAAGATTTCATGAAAATTGTGCAACGTTGACAGTGCATCTGCAATTATTCCAAGCAGTCAGGAATTGACAAGAATTATTATTTTTCAAATGTTTGTCTGATAGAGACTCCAAAGTAGAAGAGTATAGATGAATAATAGAAACCTTCTGAAGCAAGGAAACACCATCCATCCCCTTATTCAAAAAAGCCTGCAACGAAACAACTCACCCAGTCCCCAACCCCCCTCGCTCTCAACACCAAAAAAAAAAAAAACCAAAACCTCATTGCAAAAAGGCATTAGTATCCTAAGATTGGAAGATTTGTTACTCATCACATAGTAAAGATGAGTCCATGGGAGAAGCTATCAAGAAACCATTACTCAGCATGACTGAGGGCTTGACCTCTGCCTTTCTGCAATGTCCATTTGGGCTTTATGTGCTCTCTGTTCCATTTCATACTCACAGAACATCAGCATTTGTAAACAAACAAACAAAAAAAACAACAAACCAGCAGTAGCCTATGTAAGGAACCGACGTTAATTTCATTCTTGTATTTGTGTTGGTTTTGCTTTTTGTTGTCATCCTACTTTTCATTGCCCTAGTTAGATCTCAGAAAGTACACTGGCCTTTGCTGTCCATATGTTCTTCTGCTTTATTGAACAGCAACAGGCTTCCAACATACAAAATATGGCACAACAGAATACATCTCCAATTAAAACTACTATGAGATAAAAGGTCATTTAGAAAATTACCTTCTTTGACTATGTTGTCAGTGAAGAGGCTTGTTAAAATGGTAGCAGGAAGAGTCCCATTGGCTAAAAGGATCCCAGAAAGCATCGCCAATTTCGTCTGTTCGGTTTCAGAGAAGGCTTTGAGGAACAGCAGGAGCTGTGGGTTAGATAAGATTAAACAGACACACTTGAGCCACTGGCAACAGTAACAGGTAGAGATGAATATTCATGCACAGTTAATTTTTTTGTTTCTTAACAAGTCCCAGTGTAACTTCAAGTAACCATATCAACATCTGTTCTGAAGCATTACAGTGCCATTCCACTGAGTAATTAGATTTTCCATAAGGATACAAGCATGTGGAATACTGCCTTACTCGATGACACAAGGTCTGTCTTCAGCAAGTAAGCGTTACATTCGTGGTTAAATAAAAATGCTTGCTAAAGGCTTAATGCTCACTGAAATTAAAAGGACCTATTCAGAAACACAGGCTTGCTGATTTCAACAGGCTGACAGGAGCCTGCCCATTCACATCATTAGATTTCGGAACAGAAGGAACTACATTATTGCTCATGCAAATAACACCACGAGAAAGTTCCACATTCTTCCTTCAGAGAAGAGAACACAGCACATTTCTGGGCTTGAAGATGAATTTACTCTGCTAATTCCATTTGTCACCACACCTTTTTTCCTTATCCAGAAGGCAAGATGCAATCAAAGCACAGGAGCTGATTTTGATGGGAAAATTGCACCCAATTCCCACGTTAATTGTAATGAATTAGTAATATCTATGGATACAAGAGACAGAATATCAGATATGTCCCTGTACTTGTATGTTACTACAGACAGTGACAGCTCTTGGACCCAAAGAGTCCATCATTAACTGTAAAGATTTGAGTGCAATATTTTAAAAGATCCATGTAACGAATGAAGTGAGTTCTAAAAAGACACACGTTGTATGAACAACTCTGCTCTGCATCAGCAAACAAAACAGAAAAGCTCTTACTCATGTGGCAGTGCTTACATCAGTTTTAAATTATAGCTTACATGAGGCTGAATGATTCAGTCACAGACGTGTCAGTTGGCTTTTTAAGTGGGATGCAGCCAAATGACTGCAATAGGGTTTCAGTCCAAAAGAAGAAATATGAAAAGATAAAAATCTTAAAGCACAATTTTATTTCAACAAACTGTAACTCAACCAAAAGAAGGGATGCAGACAAATGGAATTGTTATTTCTAAATACAAAGATAAGAAACAAGTGTTATGCTGTATTTTCAAATGTAGAAGTCAACTCCCATGTACATTAAGGGA
The DNA here is from genome assembly GCF_019232065.1 of Centrocercus urophasianus. NCBI lineage: Eukaryota > Metazoa > Chordata > Aves > Galliformes > Phasianidae > Centrocercus > Centrocercus urophasianus. The sequence goes on from NW_024884711.1 coordinate 19,907,975, forward strand.
GCTACTCTGAATGGAAAAAAAAAAAAAAAAAAAAAAAAACAAAAATAATCTCCAATAAAATTAAAAATAAACCTAACCAAAAAAAAAAAAAAAAAAGATGACTGGAAGCTCAGGAACTCAAGTTTTCTTTACACAAGCTTTAATCAGCAGCACTGTACCAAAAAGATGACTTCATGAGAAAAAAATGTTTAATTAGACCTTCTGATCTTTACTGTAAGCACTGATAACAACACTGACGGAAGAGGGAACAACTTTGCTGTTTTGTATAGCCCGCTTAACTCTTACTCCTGCTCCCATACAAGCAACAGATAAGGATTTGGATTAGTGGTCATACGAACTACTTTAATGCCACAAATCAGGTCCTGATTAATTCCTGCTGCATAACCTACATTGGGCAGTGTCAGTAACAAGCAGACCACGAATGGAGTTGTACCGATCTATGTCAGATTATGAAAGCAGCAGCACCAGTAAATCCAACTGCAAAGTGAGATACTCCACACAAGGTACAAGAATATGCCAACAGAAGAGCAATTTATCCACTCCAGTTTTGAGAAATCTGTAACTGTTCAAATGATCTGGAAGATATGAAATCTTACATTTATTTACAATTTCACATTTATTTATTTACAAGTTATTCACATTTATTTATTTACAAATTCACAGCCTCCACTTCTCTTTTCACTGAATTGTGCTTCTAGCAAGTTTCTTAAAATGAATTTAAATTATGATGTTCTTTGAACTCTACCCAGTGGCAATATCTTCTGAGCAGGAACAAGGCCTTCCATAGGTCCCTCAATGCTTTAAGTACTGTTGGTGCTAGCAACATAATTGGTTTTACTATTTTTGAAAAGCAGCTCTACTAAACTAATACATGCCATTTTCTGCTGTTCAAGGATATTATTCCATACTCTCAAGTAATTCAGGAGAAAACTGAGTTATGAGACAAATCAAAGCCTTCAACTGACCCCCTCAGAAATCACCTCAAAAAAATAGAACACTTAACTCAATGCAGCTGTTACAGTTTTTCATTACTGATTAAGAGCTCTTCTTTTACCATCACTATTAAAACCTGCGCAGGAAAGTCACAGAGCATTCAAGTTACCTCAGAACAGTAGCAAGCCACCCACAAGATGTTCCAGGCTGATACTTCCCTGCTATTACACAAGTGCTGGTATTACTGCTTTTGTTACACTGATTCTAAGCATGAAATGCGCAATTCTGGCCCACAGTTCTATAATTTCTAGCATAGTTATAAGAACTCCTGCCTATTTTAGTGGGAGTTTAGAATACCTAATAAGCACAAGACTAGACCTAATATGCTGCTGTGTTGTTTTTTCTTTTACAGAGAAGTCTATTAGTCACAAATTCTAAGCATAAAAATTACACACAAGCACACAAGTAAAGGTACACATAACAAAAAAATGGCATTCCTACTCTTCTCTCGCAATATTAAAATCTTAATAGTGAAAATTAAGGAATTCTAGACACAGCAAACAAGATAGCTTTTTATATTATCATTATCTGAAGTGGTCTGTTGCTTTTGTGTTTGACAGTTTGTTGCAGCTGTAGACAGCCTTGACAGCAACTGTCAGCAATGGGAAGGCATCTAACATCATAGTACATACCTGATGATTGACTTTTTGCTGGCTAGAAGCCTCTATATTTACTCCACATTTGGTGTCAAAATGTTATATTCCTTTTCCAAATCAATTCATGCTTATTTTCATTAGGAAAACAGGAACACAAAGAATGAAGCTCATCTCTCCCAGTTCTTTGGATATCCCAATGTGACTCAAATAGTACAAGGGCTGCTGCAAGAGTAATGCCTCCTATTTTATTATGATGGCCTACAATATCAGAGGCTGATGTTGGTCGTATGGCAGTAGAGGTTCAGCCTTCCTGCCAATACCCCTCTGCATTTTCTTGCTGCGTGACAGATGGCAGCAGAGGAACAGTCTGACAGAATGGCACCTGCCATGGAAGCGTGTATGAAGCAAAGGTGTGGAATTGAAATCCTCCATGTAAGCACAATTGCACCCACTGACATTCATTGATGCCTGCTGAACACTTTTTGGAGAGCAACCAGGGGATGACAGTAGCAAGGCAGCGGGTGGTGAAGCACCAGAACAGGTCACCTTCACTAGTGCAGATTCATAGGAGCATGGCATTCAAGCTCTTGTTCATCCCTATTGCCACTGGTGCTGCCTGTGTTGAAAAGAGCATTTTGTAACCAGGAATTTGTTCCATCAAGCAGTGTAACTGTGCTCTTTGGATCTGTTGTAGTTATCATGGAAATAAACAGGAGGTGTTACTTTCAGAGCAGCCTACGTATTTACCAGCACTAAGACTAAAAAATACTTACCTGTACCTTTACCACAATTTTCATAAAAGCAAGAACTACATCGAATCCTTCTTGAAAATGCCTAAATAGACAGCTAATAATACTGCAGACTTCATCTACTCATCTGAACAGAAATTTGGAACTGACAATTTTACTTAAGTTACAGTAAAACACTGTCAGAGGTCTAAGCAGGAACAGAGACTGAACAGAACTCGTATGAACTCAAGATGGCTACATTAAAAAATAGCAGGTGAGCAACCCTTAAACATCACCTCCTTCTGTTGAAATTGCTTAATTTCAATAATTAAGTAATTATGAAATAAACGTTTGGATATACAGTTTGCTTATGTCATTAGAAGAAGGAACAATATACAGTTGTGAGGGAAGAGAATTCAGAAAAAAAAAAACCTGAAAGCTAGAAGCAAGGCACAAAAAGGACTGGGAAATAATGCTGCTCTAAAGATAAAATTATGAACTAAAGGATATATAGTAAATACTGCCATCTAAGACAATCCCTCCTAAAAGAAGTCCCACTGATACCACCTGCTTCAGACTGAAACTGCTGGTATGGCCTTGTTTTGAGCACAACTTTTTCTGTGAGAAGAGCTCATTTCCCCCCAAATACTCTACCTGCCTAATGAATCTGCCAGAAAAAAACAAGTCATTGCTGGGACAGTGACCATGGGAACAGCATCCAGTAGTCACTTTCGCTTTTCTAAGAGCTGTGAAGGTGCAGTAGCTTCTGAAGGTGTAGAAATCCCTTCCAGAAGTATTAATACATCTACATCTATGAGCATATAACCCTCTTTATGGGCAGCTACTCATGCACATTAGTGCATATGTTGATTAAAGCGCTAACCAGGTAAAAATCCAGTACCATCATCAGGAGATGGACACTTTAAGTACGGGTTCACAAAAGCAGAGGGAGGAAGAAGATAAGAAGGCAGCTACAAATAACATCTATGAGTTTTAAGTCAGTGACAGTGAAGGGGTATTACACAAGCCCAAAACTACATTATAACCTTCCCAGTTTTTAATTCTGCAACATGGAGTATTAAGGGACACTTCCCCCCTCCATCCTCAGCAACGGCAGCTAAACAGCATCGTGTCCAAAGTCAAAGAGCGCAGAAGCCAAGCTGAGATTTGCACAAGAGCACAGAGCTAAGGATGGCAACTGAGGGACAGGCAGGAAAATTCAGCCCATTATAATAGGGCCAGTGTGCAAACCCACTCATGTGGTCTACTGCACAAGATGTAATCTGATGCTCAAAATCATATACAAAGTGCATATATAACACCGAAGTTTGCAGCCTGTAAGCTGAACAAGCCCTCTCTGAGCCCCACACTGTCAGAGCCAGGATCCTTCCATCAGCTTTACATCAGATTTCAGGACTCCAGCCAAATTGTACCTCAAATTACTGCTTTGCCTTAAAACTAGCATACAGTTAATCTTTAGATTATTGACATTTATTCCTCAGTTGAAGAGATGAATTATTATATATTAAGCATGGTTTCCTCTTGTCAGTACTGTGCAAAGTGAATTCTCAGCAACTCAAAGGACTCAAAAATCTGGTTACAGGAGAGCGAGGAGGCGGCCTGAATTGACATGACATTTGTTTAATATGCAGAACACTCTGAAACTTGAATGCTGTGAGTCAGCGTTTCTCATGTCAATGATTATAGTAATTAAGAACAAGAACATCAGATTTGTGTGGGAATGGAGGTAAATTTAGGTCTTCAGAATGATGTATTGAGTAACCAGAATCAGTTAAAAGGCATGCTGGTCACAAGTGCAAAAATAATTTCCTGCATGAGCAAGAATGTATAAATAACAGCCAAATTCATTCAGCCACAGGAGGTGGTGGTGAGGCATCACACTCCAGACTTATCCTCACTTGACCCCTGCAGCGATCCTACTGATGTTCAGATTGTAGAAAAATATACTTTTAACAGGGCATTTCACTCACAAGACAGGTTCTGGCAATACCAGTGTGCTCGTTAACTTACAACGCAGCACAGTTTGTCATTTACTCAGGCCAAATTAAAAATAGAATAAAGAAAGAATTTACCTCTGTTACCAAGAATTTAAAGCACTCTAGATACATTTGAAAAAAGAAATATATTTCTACATATGTTTCTCCTGTTTCCTTACAATTCAATACAACACAGAATCTACACCCACTACATCCAGTCGACCATAACAGGCAAATCCCGAGAACTCTGCAAGTGCAGTGATGACTTCTCTTGTACATATCTGTGGCCTCAAATACTGAAACTAGTGGTTAGGACACATTCCGTAACATAGAAGCAATTCAATACTCATACATCAAGTGCCATTTTGCACAGCACATCTGCATTTATTCTATAGGGGGAAAAAAAACAACCAATATAGACACATTATCTATTAGCAGGATAGTAATACCTACTCTTATTAAGAACTATACCCAAATCCTGCATAGAAAAGCCTAGAATAAAGTAAATTTAGTCAAAGCAACCAAAGGAAGCATTAAGTAAATTTAGTCAAAGCAACCAAAGGAAGCATTAATTCAAAACTACCCTAGATCAAGCACCACCAGCAGCATTCCCACGAAGCTAAAGTTGCAGATTAAAGCTGCCACCCCTGCCAACTGTAGATTCCACTCTCTTTTCCAGCAGAGCTAAATAAAATACACAACAGAGCAGAACTTACATACACAATTATATTAGAGTAAAAACAAAACAAAACACAAACAGTAACTCAAAAAAAAAGCCTGTCACCAACATTACCTTTTTGATTTCATCTTCAAATGCTTTCTCCAGATATTTGTATCTCCTGATAAGCTTGTTGAAGACCTAAAGGAAAAACCATGAGATAATTAAAATGTTTAAAACAACAACAACAACAACAACAAAAAACTTAGCCCAAAAAAGCAAAAAGAAACAAGTCTACCACTGCTGAATCCAAGAAAAATGCATGGCCAAACCATGACAAGACTTCTCATTTTTATGCCTCCACAACAGGAGAGGAGAAAGTAACACAGGCGGCTTACATTATAATGTTCCTTTAGATATTAATAAAGACTTTGTTTCTAGGAAATAAGTAGCCAGCAGTGTATTTCTGCCATCATCTACCTCACTGTATATCGCATGACTTACCACCAAACATTCTCAAGAGTGGAAAATATGAATTCTGCAATTCTGATATATAGAAAAATGCCTGAATCACAGAATTTACTACAGCTTGAAAAACTTTTCTTCTTCTTACTTCTCAAAATATTATTGCCACTCTCCTTTATGCCCTTATCCATAGATCAGAAGCAGAAGAAAGTGGGAGGAGGAAGAGGTTAACACACAGAAAATTTGTACTTTGTCCCCTTCTTCTGATAATGCAGCTCTCTGAGGAAGCTGTCCCACATATATCAATGGAGTGAGGCGGTAATGCTGGTTATCTTCATTGCAGACAGGATCTCTATTAAATCCACTAACATGAAGACTTAGAATAAAACTCACTACCGCCAGGGAAGAAGGAAGAAGCTTCCACAAAGCTTTTACAACTACTATGTTCTTGGAAATACTTGTTCTCCAGTTTTCACCACTTGTTCCTCATCTTGCGACCACAGATTATGAAAGCAGAAGCAGCACAGGTGCAGGATGGAAGAAGTGAGAGATAAACTAAATAAACAAGTAACTGCTCTCACTACTGTACAAAGGGCACAAAAATATGACTCACTGTCATATATAAAAAGATTTGTATGAGGAAAAATATGACATATCATCAAACTGGATGGGGGAAGTAAAAGGGGAAATGAAGTTTTCAGTCATTTTTCAGAGAATGTAAAATACACTCAGACATTCTAACAGGTACTGTTTTGGCTCTGAACAAGGAAAACTGAAATATCAAGTTGCAACCATATTAAGAGGTAAAAACAAACAGAAGTCTAATAAAATAAGACAGAAAAGACAAATGTAAGCCAGGATTTTGTTCATATTTTCCAATAACACGTATTTTGTTAAGTCCTTCTAAAATGACATAAGTACCTGTTATAAGCAAATAATCTGCTAATGCATCATCACTATCCCTTGCTTTTCCCTTAAAGACTTTTCTGTCTTTGTTTCCACAACTAGAAACACAAGAAGCAGCCACTCTACTAGCTCATAGGAAGACAGATTAAGAAAGTAAGAAGCTCTGAACAGCATTTTAGCCTAACTTCACTTTTTCATAACGCAATACAAGCTCTATTTCCAATATGCATGAAAACTGGCAAGGTATATAAAAAGAAACATCCTTTCAGGCATTAATTACAACATCCTGCCCTTTGGTTCAAAATGCAGAAAACACATTCAAAATTCTAGTGCTTCAGATCCTGAAACTTCTGTTTGCCAACAGCCAATATTTTAATATTAAGTTTGTCCCTAGAGACCTTGTACTGCCAATTTTTATTATCAAGTAGTTAAAGCACTAGAACAGAATTAATGCTTTTATTAATAACAGACTTTCCTAGAGCAGAATACCCTATTTTTAAGAGATGATAAAGGTAATACAATGAACATAATGATTTCCGTCCCAGAAGTTTGCATAGTTCACTTCTCCAGACTATCAAGGATGTATTTTTAAAGGAACTTTGTTATTTAGCAAGTCTTTGTTGCTGATGGAGATTCTGATCCCAGCATCCTTTAGAACAACCATGCAGCCGTTCAGCCACTTGTCGCTCTCAATACCTTTACAGGGATAGCAGCCTTTATGCTTTTGCTTACTATCTTCAACACCCCAATAGCAATTTGTTATATAAAAGAACGTACTTCTGATATCAGATTTTCAATGGTAAAAAATCTTTTTTTTTTTTGCTGTATTCAGAACTGCATATTGGCCTAAAACTTTCAATTCTTACTGTATTTTCTCATGTACATCTCCTAATGTAACACAACATTAATTTCCCTTCAATAATGCTTTAGAATACATTATTTATGCTAATTTCATACACACCAATTTGTGCAGGCCATGTTTTAATTTGAAAAAACTGTACAGCACGTATGTAGGAGAAATTAAAGTTCTCAGTATTTTTTCCAACATTTGCCCAATTTCTAACTAGCCATACAACTACAGGATGGAGGCTTGAGATGTGCATTTTTGTCATTCACACTTCATGTGTTTCTAAAAATATGTTTCTGCAAATCTTTAAGGCTGTATGTAGAAAAGGCCAACAAAACTAGTAAGAATGATGTATAAAATAATACGAACCCAAGCGTGAACTGAAAAAAAGACTTTTTTGTAGAAGAAAGAGCTCACAGGCATGATCAGAAAATCTCAGGTATCTTATTCTGTTACTAAATAGTTATGGTAGGGCAGACTACTGGTTAACTGAACTTTCAATTATCCTGAAACCAGCCAAGTGCAGCCTAGGCAGTCTGCAGATGTTCCACTATAATCCCTCTTGGTTCATAAACAGAAAACAGTAATCAAGCAGCCCTTTCTTATCCTGACCTGAGCATAGTTTCGGATGGCATCGTGATCTTCTTCTGCAAAAAATACACAGTGACGGGTCATCTTGGTCTTGTCATTGTCATCTATGCGTGTGCCTCCAGGAGCTAAAAGAAAGCAAAGGCAAAAAAGTATCAGTACAATTGAGTTAAAAGGAACGAGTGAGGGAGAAACCCATACAAGTGTTGTGGAGCTGTAACGCCACCTGACAGAAAGGACAGCTGACTGATGCTGCAACTGAGATCACAGACCTTGAAGGACTGAGAAATTCAGGTCACACTAAAGAATCTCAGCTGCTTTTGAGAGCAATGAGCAGGATCAAGAAAGTGTAGGTTGAAGCATAATTCTTCCATTTACTTTAAGTGCTACTTTAAACACCATAATAATGTAAATAACTTCCAAAGATAAAAGAATTAATTCTGTTACTAAGTTAAGAACTTAGAACATTTTCCTAACTCCATGAAAACATCCAAACAGTGCCACAAAAGCCTCCTCCTGGGTTATTTTGTTTGGAGCTTTTTTTTTTTTTTTTTAAATAGAACTTCCATTGGCTTTTGTTTCCTGCGTTATCTTAAAACTTTCAAAAATATCTTTGCTTCTAACAAAACAAAGAGCAGGAAGCAGTAATCAAACCAGTGCAACCGGTAAAAAGAGCCAAGTTATCCAAATTCAGGGGAAGGAACAAGTTAGGGAATTTTCCCATGCTGCCACTGATGCCTGGGGAAAATTCCCTATGAACATGCACAAAGCACTACTCGTTATCCTTCAGCTCCTTTAGCAACCTTGTGTTCCTAGGTCTACAAAGCAAACTTCGCAGCAGCTAATCACCTAGAGTGCTGTATGACACCTCCTTAAGCTCATACATTCCTGTTTTCCATAGTCAATGTCTCTCATTTTGTTTGCTATTGCTTTTATGTGCTCTTTCAGCTCAGCCTGAAGGCTTCACAGACCACTACACATTTTTTGTTATATAGGCAGGATGCCTCCTGACATTGTCAAGTCCCCAGGTATTTTGGTGACTAACAATAGGATAGTCTGTGACATTATATCCAAAAAGTATTTAGACAAGTACCATTCTAATGCAGTTTATAATTTCCACTTTCTAAAGGAAAAAAGCATCTTCAAAGAAACAGGGCTAATCCTCAAAATTCTGCATCAGGTACACTGCAACTTACCAAGCATGCTGCCAGCTACCAAAATATCAAAGAGAGTGTCAGCATAGCGGCGATAATCAAGCCGTGAGCCTGCTGAATCCAGGAACTTGGCTATGGCCTCCAGGTCACTCCCAGCTTCATTGAGACCTTGGACAATAGTATCCCTGAAGACTGTGGGTTCAAATTTCTCTTTTTCATCTGGAACAGGAAGGAGAATGTAAAGGAGAGATAGTTTCAAAATTCTTTATCAGCCAGTGACTCAAAATAACCACAGCACCTAAATGTGTTCTTCCTGTTCTGGTCAGGGCAGTACACAAAAGAGTGTTCAGTTGGCTTTTATTGCCTTTGGAAGTCTTGCTGTGTTTACCCTCGCTTTCCTCTCTCATTCATAGCCTCAAAATACCAAAACATATGTGGGGGACAAGGAAATACTGAAATTGCTTTCCAATTTTGTACTCTCACTGGAGATATTACTAAACATATGTGCCACTATATGTTGTTAAATCTGGTATCAGAATAAATTATCTGTCAGTTTTGTGTAAGTAGCATAACTATAGTGATATTATTTAATTGCTCATGTTTTCCTTTAAATAATTACAGTTACATATTTCAAAGGGACAACCTTTGGGGAAAGACAATAAGCTATTCATGAAAACAGCTCTTCTGTAAATATTTAGTATTCTACCACATGGTTTAACCAAGAATTTATCTTTTATTCACCAACCTGAGCTCTAAGGAAACAAATGCAGTGCTAACACCACACTTTCTACAGTCATTCCTGGTTGAACTCAGTTAAGGAACATCCTGAAACCCCACACAGCATTCCTAATGCCAAAGCCACCACTCCCAACAGATGCAACCACAACTTCCAAGTAAAGCTAGATGTTACAGATGTTACACATCTCCTGATACTATTCCTTGCAGACCAATAATAATAATTACAACATACAGAAGTTTCTGAGTAAAACAGGTCCTGACTTTACACAAGGGCACACACGAAACATTCATTACCATTAAAATAAATCTGAACTTCAAAAACACAACCAGAAATTCCTCCATAACACTCAAAAATACTATAAAGAACACACTCTGTTACCACTTGCTAATAAGCATGGATTAAAAACTTTAAAAACCTACGCTTAATGTATCCTGAAACAAATACAAATATAGAGATTTTAGTTACTAAGACAACTAGGTAAAGTTTCTGCCCAAATATGTCCTAATGAAATCAGAAATGGCTGAGATTCTCTCAACTCCATGGATACTCAAACCTACGGTGGTTACCTGTTCCCAACCCCAGCTTGTCACGTAGCAACGAACACCATCACAGTACCATCCTAGCCTCTCTCCTACCATACTCTCATCATTACCACACTGTAAACCTCTCCACTGGACTGAAAGTAGCTTTTACTTCCCCCCAGACTTTGAGATCTTCAGAGTATTTTGTTGTGTTGCCTCATTTCCTAGCTGTGATGAAGACTTAGAGTCTGCCATAGTCACATAACTGTAGTGCTGGTTCTGCCCATTGCAGATAAACCACAGAGGAAGGGAAACTGAAGGACATGTCTTTGCTCTGGGAAACTGTCCGTAGGTAAACACTCCCAGGAATCCAATTGGAGCTATCAGAACAGTTACCAAATACTTGCAGCTCTCTTCTAATGTGAAATAGTAAAACAACTTACCAGCCACCCACAAACAAGCTTTTTTATTTAAGTGTAAGTACTTCAGCATGTGTACCTCAGGCAGTTTTATCTGCACACTAGAAACACAGCTCCACCTATAAATATGTATCTGAAAACAATTCTTTTACAAGCTACCACATATGCAGTATTTATATAGTTAAAAAGCTTGATGACTCTTAAGATAGATGACAATTTTGTCTTAAGAGTTAAGTTAAATAATTGCTATATTTTGTCAAAATATTTAAGATGCTTACGTTTAAACTGAAAAGTTGTGTTTTGCACCATGTCCTCAGTAAAAACAAAAATTGTGATTAATATTTCTTGCTACTTAAAAAGAACCCTCTACTGCCCCAGAAACACTCCTCTCATTTGGTGCACCCTTCTATTTTCTTGTCTATGATAATCTAAAAATTTACACGGGAAGAGGAGGTGAATTCACTGCATGAAAAATGGTTTATAATTTTACTGAAGCATTTTTCTACCAAACTAACGCACTGAAGAATATGCTGACGTAGTACAACAGAATGAGTAAGAAGCCATCATCAAGAAGTGGTGACAGTATGCTGAGCTGTCAAGTACATAATCACTGAACAAGCACAGTTTCTATCAGGGCTAGCAAAGGCAGGTGTAGCTTGCAGATGTACTGCATACAATATTCAAGGCAGCGGTGCTATACATAGCTTTTCATTTTCATCAGGTCCCAGATCCTTACTTCCTTGTAAGGAAATCACAAAGTACATCTGTACCTCCCTCCTTAAGAATCTGTTCCAGCTGCTCAAGAGAAAGCCCACAGCTCTTTTTTCTAAGGAAGATAAATGAGCTGCCCTATTTAGTCCCTTTTCCGACTTCACCGTAACACTGACTTTACTCAATAATTCTCCTTCACGAAAGAAACTAAAATGCACAGCTTAGCTCAGCTCCTTCTTATGCCACCATTTATGTTTTTGCACAGTTTTTCAGCTGTTAATAGCTCTGCGATATCTATACCATGGGGACAAACATGGCTGCCAGGTAACGTCTATCAGCTTACTAGAACAACACTCACTGGTTGTTTCCATTAACATTTAATGACATTTTTTGTCCTTAGGTATTTGTCAACTGCCTGGATACGTACATTTTCCTCACTAACCACTGCCACTTTTGTTACTCCTATTTCCTCCCTTTCTACATCAGACTACACAAACAAGATGTAATGAATTTGCATGCATGCAAGTACAGTGAGGTCAATACATTTCCCATGTACCTGCACATCAAGCACAAACTGTGGCCAGACAACAACTACTGCTGAGCCTCATCAAAAGTCTTGTAACTGACAGGTATACAGATTATTCCTGGAACTAAGCATACCACCATCTTCATTCGGATTGACAGAAACCCGATAAGGATCTGCCTCAGAGGTTTTTTCCTTTACAACGTTAGTTTTCTTCTTTCACATCTTGGAAAGTGACTTCAATATGTGCCACTGTATACACTTCAGAAAAGCTTTATATTATATGTATTATATATATAATATATATACTATATTCTATGATTCTGTAACTCTTATTAGTTCAACTGATAGAAATGGAAGGAGGGGGATTTAAAAGTTGCTATCTCAGACTGCTCTTTTTTAAAAAACATTTTAGTCTCTGAACACCTTTTCAAAATTTAAAGGAAAAAACAAACAAACATTGTCATCTTCCTTTATTGCCTTCTGAAAGCTCAGAAATCATTCACATCTGTAGACTAGTTGCAGCTAGCTGAGCAGCAATGGACTTCATAGTGACAAGTATTTTTTATTAAACGTCTGACCACCATGCCACAGCTCACTTTCTACTCAGACAGCAGCATTCTTGGGAGCTGCAGAAGGAGAAAAGTGCATCCTCTGAAAATCAACTGGCAAGAAGCATTATCCATAATTCAACCAGTTTCCTTCAGCATTTGCATATTTCAGTCCCTCTTAACGGTCTGCCTGTCGCATACACCAGAAAGTCTCTAATGACTGAAATGCCAGAGTCAAACCATACTCAATGCACTCAGTCACAGAGTGGAAGTCAGAACAGAAACAATTAGGATTTAGATTAGAAGATGCTCTAAGTGCCTGCATATTAAGAGTTCAATATTCCAAATTCCATATAAGTTATCTCCTAAAGCAAACACCTCCCTCAGTCTTCCAACCACTGCTCCAAGTCTTTTCCTTCCATACAGTTAAGAAAAATATTACTTATAATTATTAGTGGTAGCATAATAAGAGTCAGAGTACCAAATCAGTGCCAGGACCTCATTGTGCTACATACAATACCAAACAAGGTCTGAAAAGAATGTCCTATCAAAAAAGAGAATGTTCTGAGACAATTTTAGTAAGTAAAATAACTACCAGAACTGACTGAATTAGACTTAACAATACGTATAATCAATCCAACGGTACACATACCTGGTTGATTTGACAGCATTACTCTTTAGGAACTGTTAATTCCATTGCTCTAATTACACCTCTGCTGTTGCTAGCTAATGCTGTTTCGAACCATACTGACAGAAAAGTTAATCTCACTAATTACTGGAGCACTATGACATTTATTTACAAACACCAAAGGTTTCTTTTTCAAATTAGTTATACCTGTAGACATTGTATGTGCATAAATAAAAAGGATATTTTCAACTGAAGAGGTTCCGCTTACTTGTATGAACTGTGCCAGCTAAGACAACAGAGGAAGCAATGCGTGCAAGGGAGGAAAGTTGAAAAACCTGGAACTGCTCTTTAACAGAACTGCAAAAAAAGCTATTTCACAATTCTCACCCAAGCTTCGTGACTTTCCTAGATTTTAATACATTCACTCAACTCCTCAGATTCATGGTAGAATTAGCAGCTTTCTGAGGAAGGCTACAAACTCTTTTTGTTTCTTCCATCCACAGTGAGAAAATGCTCTTATTCACATTATCTGTCACAACAAACTCAGATCAGGTGACAGCTTTTAATGGGAAACAGGAAAGTCAAGATGGAAAAAGTCTGTTACATGACAGATAGGAACTCCATCTGTGCATACCAAAAATCAGCTACTGCAACTGCAACACACTGAAATCTTCATTTCACAAATCAGACATTATCTTCTGAAAAAGTTTATTTTATTATCAATATTTTGAGTGTGTGTATACATATGTTTTTTTTTTTGTTGTTTTTTTTTTTTGCTCTCATCAAAGTGTCAAGCATTCACTTGTCTCAGGCACTCAACCACAGAAAATGAACTCCAAGATATGAACAAGCATGTTAGAAGGACCTGAGCATCCTTCTGGACAAAAGATTGGCCAGGAGCCAGCAGTGTGCCCTTAAGCCCAAAAAGGCCAATGGTTATCTTGGGGTGCATTAAAAAGATTGTAGCCAGCAGGTCAAGGGAGGTTACCCTCCCCCCCCCTGCACTGTGCCCTGGTGAGACCACATCTGGAAAACTGCATGCAGTCCTGGGCTCCCGAGATGAAGACAGACTTTTAGAGAGAGCCCAGTGGGGAGCCACAAGGATGTTTAGGGGCTGAAGCATCTCCCTTTTGAGGAGAGGCTGAGAGACCTGGGACTGCTCAGCCCAGAGAAGAGAAAAATGAGAGGGCATCTTATCAACGGTAATAAATAAGAAAAAAGTGGAAGGCTAAGAGGATGGGGCCACTCTTTTCAACAGTGCCCAGCAACAGGACAACGGCTGCAAACTGAAACACAGGAAATCCCATAGAAGCATGAGAAAAACCTCCTTTAAGTGTGACAGAGCACTGGAACAAGTTGTCCAGAGAGATGGAGTCATCCTCTCTGGAGATGTTCAAAACCCACCTGCACATTTTTCTGTGTAACCTACTCTAGGGACCTTGCTTTAGAGGAAGGAGTGTGGGGGTGGGAAAAGATATTCCATTTCCAGAAGTCCCTTCCAACCCTTACAATTCAGTGATTCTTGCTATATAGGATACTTGCATGATCAGTACAATCAGCACTATCTGTCTCCTTTAAAAATGGAATATATACAGATTGGTAGCCATTTTTGAAGAAAAATCAGTATTACAAAAACGGGGTTCATGTCATGGCAATTAAGTGTTTTAACAATCAGAATCAAACTACACTAACAGAGTAGAAAAACATTTGTTTTTTTGTTTGCTTTTGTTCTCTGTTGTCTTTGAAAAGAGCTTTCTGCTAAAGCAAATGAGTCCAATGAGATTATTTGATGTTATAATGGAACAGAATTTCCTTTTCAGAAGTGAAGGATTCATTTACAGAGACGGCGTAAGTTTGAATCAAAGAAATATGCATAAAAACAAGAACAGGCAATTTATGTAATCTTCACATAAAAGCTCACAGTTTGCTTTCTTAATCAAAAGGGACACATTCAGAAACAGCTAAGACAAACAGTAAGTTTTCTTCATAATACATAAGCCTACTGTAAACTCAAAACCTAATTCTTAAACAATCTCTGCAAGATTTAACAGCAAAGAAATCCAAACTTAAAAGTATCAATGAAGTCCTGAAACATAAACAAAATATCCAAAACCTTACAAATAAGTTACAAATAACATCTATATTCTTAACATAGCAAGGGGAAGAGGAGAAAAATCTTAATCCTATTAAATACCAGACATTGTATCTATTGTTTTTATTCATTTCTGCATGTAGGAAAGTAACAAAATGCAACATAACATACCCCTCTTCCTAGTTTTGAACCGCTGGCCTGTTAGCACCGGCTTCTGATTCTTATTCATAAAATTTCTGGAGAAAAAAAAAAAATATATATATATTTTTACAATGATATTTACAGACAACAGTTTACCTAAAGGCAAAAAAAAACAAAAAACAAAAAAAACCAACAACCCAGCCAAACATTCAATGTTATAAAATCCTGGTATGTGAAAGAGAAAACAAGTTCTTAGTATAATAATAATAATTAGTATTATTCAAAAGATTATTAAAGATACTACTGCACCTGTTCCTCTGCCTCTACCTCCTGTCTTCCAAAGAAAAAACAAAAAAAAAAAACCCAAACAAGAAAACAAAAGAGATGGTCAGCAAACCCAGCTCTCCCCACATGAGAAACAGTTCAAATCCAAGCAGGAACAGGAAGGAAGAAGCCTCTGCCTTTAGTGCAGGCACCTTGCCAGCCCAGAGCACCAGGACAGAGATGGTCCCATCACTGGAGTCACAACTGGTGCAAGGAGCCACCAAACTGACAGCCAAACAGAAAGAAATATTGCAAAACCCTACAGTGTGTCCCAATGGTCCTGGCCCTGTATCACTGCTAGGCTCTGCCAGTCACTGCTGCACACCCTGCAGGTCTTCAGGTCGCTGGCATGGACAGTTTGCTCATCCAGAGCTGAGCTTTACCATACAAGAAGCTTCATCCTTTGGATGTGTTCTCTTAAGAAATTTGGTTTTACATAAATCTGTATTTATGTTTCTCCATCAAGGACTCTCTAGCACAAATTTCAACATGGTATCTAGGTGAACTGGGCTGCAGGCCCATTCAAAAGTATGTCCCTTTGCAAGCACTTGCTACCACGTAAAAAGAGAAACTCGCTGGCTAGAAAGATGCCATCAACCACACATTATTACCTAAGCAATGGTCTCCCCTCCTCAAAAGCTTACACAGCAGTTAGCAGTGCTCTAAGAAACACTGTTCCCATTCACCACTCTCTCCTAGTTGCAGTGTCACCAACAAGCCACTTCAGTAGTGCTTCAGATGTGTAGCTTGGCAAACCACTGCTCTCTAGGGTAGCCCTGTGATTTATCAGCAGTCAGAAAACACCAGCATGCACTGGAATGTGCCAAGTCCACAGTCAAGACTGGTTTTGCTTTCCTGCAAGTCA
This sequence comes from Centrocercus urophasianus, assembly GCF_019232065.1. Taxonomy (NCBI): domain Eukaryota; kingdom Metazoa; phylum Chordata; class Aves; order Galliformes; family Phasianidae; genus Centrocercus; species Centrocercus urophasianus. The sequence goes on from NW_024884711.1 coordinate 19,924,421, forward strand.
TATGAAAAATAGCAACCAAGCCAGTTATACTGAGAGGCTGACATTCATAACCGTGATTTAAAGCTACTGTCTTAACAGAGAGTATTTCAGAACAACCAGCACACTACACTGCCTTCTGGAAAACACTCCCACACATCTGCAAGGAGAGAAAGAACATCATACTGCAATACCACAGGATCTTCTGAAGTGCTGTCAAATCCCAGTCCCTCTTCACAAGGGAGCTCAGACACCTCTTTCCCCCCACGCAGCTGTCTCAGAGGCTGAGAAGAAGTAGGAGGTAGGCTCAGGAAATACACCATAGCCCTGAGCAACAGGCCAGACTTCAGCCATGGACCAACCAGATGTGACACTTACCTGCTGTGACCATTATTCATAGAAGATGGGAGTACAAAATAAACCCAGTGAGAAACACCTGGGAGAGTGTTTTGTCCCCCAACGCCTCAGCCCTTGCCCGTGAGCTTTAGACAGTTTTAAGCAAGTTCTTGCAGCCACTGGACAGGTACCAGCACTGTCTATTTCCTCAGTGAAAAAATTGCAGCTTTGAGAGCAAAGAACTGAACAAAGGCATCTGACCTCAGCCTAGGAATACTTACTATAAAAGACAGAAATGCATATGCTAAATTTCTACTGTTAGAGTTCCTCTGTAACATTGCTAAGACTGGAAAGATCCATCAAGTCCAACCACTGACCCTTCATCACCACATAGCTAAGTCACACCCCTCAGTGCCACATCCACATTTCTTCAACACCTCCAGGGACAGCGACTCCACCACCCCTTTGGGCAGCCTGCTCCAATGCATTACCACACTTTCAAAGAAGAAATTTTTCCCTAATATCAAACCCAAATCTCCCCTTGTGCAACTAAAGGCCATTCCCTTTCATCCCATCATTACTTACACAGGAGAAGAGCCCAACCCCCACCTCACTACAGACTCCTTTCAGGTAGTTGTAGAGAGATGCAAGGTCTCCCTAAACCTCCTCTTTTCCAGACTAAACAATCCTAGCACCCTCAGCACCTTCTCATAAGATCTGTGTTCCAGACCACTCACCAGCATCATTCACCTGCTCTGAACATGCTTCAGGATCTCAGTGTCTTACTTGCAGTGAGGACCCAAACCTGAATGCAGTACTCAACGTGTAGCCTCACCAGGGTTGAGTACAGGAGGATGGATCACCTCCCTGCTCCTGCTGGTAACACTATTCCTGAGACAAGCCAGGACGCCACTGGCCTTCTCGACCACTTCTGATGTATTTTTAAACTGCTTGAAGAGTAGTACACAGCTTAAGGTAGGCTATCAGATTTTAAAACTGTTCATAATTAAAATAATAAAAAATTACGACCTTTAGGACATCCGGGAACAAGAGAGAAAAAGGAAAAAGCAGTTAATGTAAGAATTGCCACTTGCGGCAGACTAAATGACTAGAGGTCAGCGCAATAGAAGAGACTCTCGAACAGTTAATTACTAGGAATGAGAGCTCTGCCTTCTATATTTAGCTTTAAATACACTGTGCTTTAATCTGTTTGAGTGAGGGTCAGGCTTTATAAGGCACTCCCTAAGGCACTGGCCCAGCAAGAGCAAAGGCACAGTCACCAAGAGGGAGCAGGAACATGAGCCTGAGCAAAACGAACCCAATGATCTCTACAAGCCCAGAACCAATCTCCAGTGCAAATGACACCAGGTACTGCGAGCAACAAAAGCTGCTGCCACCACAACAGGTACCTGGAATGATCATTTAAAATTTGAAGTGATTGCAATGAAAAACCAAAAAAACAAAAAAAACAAATAACCAAGGATACACTGATAACCAACTCTGAAGTGATGGCTGAAAGCTGTAAGTTCAGCACGGTAGTGTAAAATCTGCACAGAGCATTGCATTTGATAGACATGCTTAATGTGGTACTATCTGAGGTCATATAGTTCTCAAGCCTTGCAATCAGAAACCTTGAAATTCTACATATGTTTTACTTTTTGAAAGATACAGGATAGCTCAGTGCAAAGGCAAGTTTTGAAATGCCAGCTAGGTAAGTCAGAATGGTTTCTGAGGCATAGATTCAATAAGGATGGATAAGGGTAGGATGGAAACACTGCCAAAAAGAAAGCCTCAAACACTCATCCTGCTGTCCTGAAGTCAAACATCCTCTATGATTTGTATCAGTTGTTAGCAGGAAATAGAGCAACAGATGTGGAAATGACAGCTCCTTACCCTACTTCTTACAGACTCCACTCTGCTACAGCAGATGGGAGAAGCTCTGCAGAAGCCATTTCACTGTTCATTCTCTTTTGTATCTAGAAAATCTCCAGCAGAAAATTCATGTTCAAACTGCACATCCAGCTTCCCAGTGTTTAAGAAGCAGGACACAGATAGCACTGCTATCACACAGCCTGGTACCAGTCAGAATGGGTCTGAGACTTGCAGCTATAAAAGTCAATCAAAAATTAAAAATGATTTGACTTTAAACAGTTTCTCAAACTGCACTTCCACTTTCCTTGAGAGCCTCCTACAAAACAGATTCATACTTAAGAAACACTCAAGTTGCAAGAGTTGGTAATACAGAAGATTTTATAACTGAACAACCCTTGCAATAGAATTATGCATGCCACAGGGAAATTCTTATGATGATTAACTCCTCAATTATTTAAAGCCTCAATAAGGCTGATGTTTCTGCCAATCTGTAATACTGAAAACATTTGGTCTTGGAAATACATACCTCAAACTGAACGTATAAATACTGCAAATTTTTATCCAACTAAATCTATTTTTCTAAGCACCATTTCACACCTCAACAAAAATTTCAGAATCACTTGAGATTCTTCAAATGTGAACACATTCATGATGAATTCAAAATCAGTTGCTTCATAGCAATGAAACTTCCCTGGCAGACATCATGCCACACATCAGCAAAAAAAAAAAAACAACAACGCCACATAAAGGTAATATTTTTGTTTTAAAAAAAAAATTAAGGTCAAGCCTTTCCATACATTAAGAGGTTTTACTGGGTCTTCTTCATCCAGGAAAGCAATTACGCATTTTCACCTTCTCATCATTAAGTCTTAGGCTTAGATTTTTTTTTTTTTTCTTTTCTTTCAGCAACAAGACTACAGATACATTAAAAGCCAATTAAATACCTCACTCCAGCAGCAGGGAAGAAGGGCTGACATTCGTGCCCAAACAAGCAGCTCCCTTCACTGCTGGGAAGGCAGCAGGGGTGAGCCAACAGAACCTGAAGGTAGAAAGCCCTTAAATCATCAGCAGTGCAGAGGAACAAAGCATGTAACGGGACATTAGGACAGAAGGAAACAACGCAGCCTCAAAGTCTTGCCAAATCCTTGTCAGGCTTCCCACTTTCCACTGCGATGCTCAGCCCCTGATGAGATCTCTCTGCAAGTGTTTCACAGCAGCTGCAGGTGGCAGAGGAGGGTGGGAGCACATAACACCAACCCCACAACCCACGTGCTCACCTCACGACCACAGCGCCTTCACTGCTCTAACATGGTTGTCACCCTTGTGAGAAATTCACCTTGGGAGCCCATGTATCCTGGATGTGGTCAGCACGAAGAAGCACTGAGCTTACACCTGAGCCTGGATGGCAGCTTGCCAGGAACACAGCAGCAGCAATACTCTTCTGAAATTCACACTGACACAGTAAGGAAATAAAAGGCTCTGCCTGCCGATTCCAAGGTCCCACGTGCAGAGGATGTAAAAGAAGATGGGATACAGAAACATCTCCTCAGCCTCTTTTCTCTTGTTAATCACAACTGTGTCTCAGCCCTAAGGGAGGGGCACTTGCTGCCTTTCCACACGTTCTCTTGATTTGGGCTGACTTGTACTGCTTCATCATAATTTTCCTACTCTTGCCTCCACTCCTACAACACAATTCTCTTTTTCAAAAGGACTAAATACCTGAAAGGCTGTAACTTCATCCACGAGGTGAAAGAGCCATGCTGGGAGCTGCAGGCTTTATCTTGATACTTTCCCTGCAAAGACCACCACTAAAGTTACAGCATTGAGGAAGCCTTTATCTCAAGGACCTCACTCATCACAAAGAACCAGGAAAGCAGGAGCCAGGCCCCAGCCAGTTCAAAATTCCCCCACAGCTTTACTCCAAGTATGATCTTAATGGCTACAGGCTGGGATTAATAATTAACTTACAGTTGTGTGACTGCTTACCCACCTCCTGTTTCAGTATTTATTTGTAAAACAACACTGTTAATCCACACGTTTATTGCAGGAAAATACATCTTCTGTTACGGATTATTTTTGCTTACGATATTACAGTGGTTGAAGCAACCAGATTCTGACCTTTAATCTCATACTTGGAAGCATGCCATAGTTAACAGCAGATATCATGTTTGGCATTCTTAATATAGTGTTGTAGCAGGTATTCTACAAGAGCACTGAGTACACTCTGCCTTTCCTAAAAGAGCCTTCCAGAAGCTGTGAAGACTTGCCTTGGTTTTTTCATTTTAAATCACAGGACAGAGTTTTTCCACACCAGAGTAAGCACCCGCTGCCATAAAAGCACTTATTTCTTGTTTCCTCTCTTCCATTAGACTTAACAAAGAGCAACTGGAACTTGTTTCATTCTGTAGCAAGTACTCAACTAGTAGAAAACAAGAGTCAGAACAGAATGAAATCACACTAAAAAGAAAAAAATAAAGAATTGCACTCATGCAAAAATTAGTCCAGTCAAGAATTCTGTGTGATCTGTGATTAGTTACCCAGTTGACAAGTACAGAAGTGCAGGCAAAAAAAAAAAAAATGAGAAGACAAAGCTCACTGGAATTTGCATAAATCAGATCACCTAACTGCTAAACTGGGATACACAGAGATATTCTCAGAGAAAAAACCCAAGGAGCCCCACAGCTGCTAATTAACTCACAATCACAGACTGAATTAAATACACAACACAGTGCATGTATCCAGTGCATGTACTGCAGGCTTTTATTTGGTCACTAACCAAGAATGTCTCAAGAAGCTGCTCAGTTGAATAAAGAGGGGAAAACAAAGCAGAAACCTCCCACAGTGAAGCACCCCCAAAGTACTCCACAAAGTCAGAGAATTGCAAATTGAACCACTAAGGAAATGGTTTGAGTCACATCAGCAGCCACATGTAATATGCACAAGTCATGGCACAGTCAAAAAGAACAGAAAAAGATTCTTAATCACTGACAGGTAAAAATACAAGTCAAGCAAATGAAATCATACACTTGGGTTGACACACACAAAAAGTTATCTTTCAGTAACAAGGCTTCTTTCAGCAGCTAGGAGTCAAATACAGTTCTGAGTAAGGTATTATGGGAACTTTTGAGTTGAGAGCTCCCTCCCACTGCTGTGCTTGAACTCAAATACTCCCAAGAAAACAGAGATGATGTATTGCTACAGATCACTTTGGATCTGAATATCAATTTTAAGGTGACGGTATTCATCCAACTCAAAGCTTGCCAGCAGAAAAATAGAGGATAAAAAAGGATTGGCAGAGATTAGAATCAGGTTAACATAGAAAATGAGCAGAACGTAATACTTCTCCAAAGTTAACCAGTATTTTGTTTGTTTGCTTTAATGCAAGATTCCATTTTCAGTGGAATGAGTAGATGTTAAAACAGGACTGATCAATTCACAGAAGCACTGGCCGTGCTATTTGTCTTGGAGAAATAGAACCATCTCAATAGTCACTGTAATGACTTTGCTGAAGGAAAGATAGCCCAGTTGAAGTTTGGCAAAAACATAGCTACAAAGGCACTGCTGCCTCAAATTAGCTCAATTCTCCAAGCAATGTCTAGTAAGCTGTACTGTTGTTCACAATACACTGAGAAACAACCATTCACTGGAGCCACACTATTTCATGCCTTTGCACCAACAGTCTAATTTGCAACAAACCAAAATCTACAAGTATACAGCAGAAATCACATTGAAAAGTTATCAGAGAAGCTTCATTGCTAGCATGAGGCTCGTCAGACACAAGACAATGTAAGAACAGGTTGGTAATGAAGGCAAGTCCAAGAAGAGCAGATTTGTCACATGCAGAGCCAGTCCTCCACTCAAGTCCACCCTGTTTCTCTTTTTTAGTGCATGGTGGCAGCTGAATTTTCCATGTCAACCCTACTCATACAGCTCAACAATCACAACGGTCAAATCAGAGACGTGGTGGTTCTCTCTCTCTTGCTGTCTTAGAGTTTTGAGCAGCAGTGAGAACCCAGGAGCCCATCAGCACCTGCAACATACAGCACTGCAGGATTTGAAAACTCCAAAGCTGTTGTCAACACAATAATGGCTGGAATTAAATACATAAATAAATGCCAAGTGTCAATTCTGCAGAAAGCCATGCCTCCCAGCTGCTAACAGTATAGTATTTCATGGACTAAATACAGCAATCGGAGGAAGAATGTATTAATAGTCGGCACCTCTTACAGACTTGCAAGTGGTAAAGGCCTCAGCTTCAGCAACAACTGAATTTTTAATATATAATTCCCTAATTATTTCTTCAAAGTTTTTAGAAGAAAAGTAGTTCTCCAAGTTAACACAAGACTTTGGGTAGCGAATGAGCTTTCAGATACAAGAATTCAGGCATTTCTTGCTAAAAAGAGGTGGCACCAAGAGCCAGCAGGAGAAATGCACAATGCTTTGCACCATGTCAGCTATTCCAAACACAGCAACTAATGCTGTTAGCAGCATTCACTTGGACAGCAAACAAGCCTGTAACGGACTTGCATCACTGCATACCCAAAGCCTCCTGCTCCCTGGGGTACTTCCTCCTCCCAGCTGACTGACCCCACAGCACACAGTTATTGCAGGGATCACTGAACTCCTAAATGGGTGACACAAGCACTAAACATCCAGGCACCTTCCATATGAAAACAGATAACTGGCTTTCAGGCAGATTGATACAATCCTTGCAGTCTTAGCTAAGCTAATTCTATGGCAACATCACCCAGCAACAGTGAGATACAGAGCGCCTAAATAACCCCATTACCCTTGGCAGGTCAGAAAAATGACAGAAGAAACTGAAGTAGAGAGGGTCACAGCAGGTGCTATCCTACAAAAGTTGGCAGCCAACTGAGAGCTCTCAATCTTACTTTAGAACATAATTTCTTCTGCTGTGCACAGAAACTCTAAAGCTCTTAAGATGAATTCATGGAAGAGGCCATTCAAGAGATAGGCTATCAAGCACAAGGATGATACAACCTCCTACACTGAAAATTGCTGCAAGTGTGACAAATGTATTAACTGAAAACAAGCAGCACTCCTATCTGTTTATTTCTATACACAATATATATTAAAAACAACAGAAAACAACAAAACAACTCACCCTATCCACCTACCATGGGCCATTTTCAGGGACCAGACTCTGGAACAAAGGCCAACTTGTCTCAGTTTGTAAATCAAGCATTGTCAGGAAAGTTACAGGGATAATCTATCCCACATAGCTTCATAACATTATTCCAAGAAAGGCTGTCCCTTAAACCCATAAAGGCATAGGGCAAGAGTTAAACCACCACTGCAGAATAATCCGCTTGGGAATACTACACTTCAGAAGTACAGGGAGCTAGGTGACAAACCAACAAGGCCAGAGAGAGAGGAAAACAACAAAATTTACAAGCAAATCATAAAATCATTTGAGTTGGAAGGGTTCTTTAAAAGTGATCTAGTCCAACTCCCCTGCAAAGAACAGGAACACCTACAACTAGATCAGGTTTCTCAGAGCTTGACGGTCTCCAGAGATGGGACATGCACCACCAAGCTGGACAACATGCTCCAGTGCTGAGAACTGACATGAGTCAGCATGTTGTATTACTAATTTTGTAAGAGGATGTAAACTTGTTTCTTTTAAGAAGGAACACATTTAAATTGATAGTTTTCATTATGAAAAGACCAGAAGCACACCAATGTTACATACATACTTGCAGGCAGCTTTACTCTAGTTCCTCTTTCTCCTACTGTTCCATGTGATGTCAGTCTTAGCATTGTGACATCTGAATTTTCAGAATTGATGTCAGCATCATAAGAATATATAAAGATTAAAGAGCAAAAACAAACTCACAAAATAAAAATATGCCAAACCAATCTAAAGGAAAACCAAATTCAAGCAACCTCTCAAGCTTTCAAAATAGAGAGAAAAGCAGAGTACACACAGAGATGGATAGGCTTCCTACTCATGCTTCAGAATTTTTTTCTCCCCCCAGAAGGCCTCTGGTATTGGGCATTCAAATAAAGATCTATGGCAAGAGCCCTTTTTAAAAGAAGAAAACAACACAATGAGAAGTCAGAGCAATTCAGTTATGTTTCTACCTTCATTAAAAACACAAATCTACACACCTACACCAACTGCTCACACATCAGAACAGATGGAGGTCTGTCTTGGCACCTCATCTTCTCTCATTTCAAGAGTTCAGATTCTCCTTTCAAATTTTTTTTCACACGTTGTATCGGACATAAATGTCACTATGCTTATGTGACAATACATACGTATAAAACCAAGAATGTGTCTGTATTAGTAATCTGATCTTCCATTCCTTCAATATTCAGGAGACTTGAACATCAATCACAAAATGGCCAAGGTTGGAAGGGCCCTCAGAATCTCCAACCCCTCTGCCACATGCAGGTCCACCAACCTCCACATTTAACACTAGACCAGGTTGCTCAGGGCCCCATCCAACCTGGCCTTGAACACCTCTAGGGACAGGGCATCCACAGCCTCTCTGGGCATCCTGGGCATCACACTGTCCCAACAGCACTACAGTGACAACTATGAACGCTGTGTGTATTGATAGTTTTGCTCCTCAAAAAGAATCGTTCATGAGACATTCCGTAATTACAATCAGGTGATTCAAAGCTGCAGGCAGTGTCTTAAAGTTACTTCAGAGTAACTTTAGAATTAAGCACAGTCACAAAGCAGTGGCTGCTGTACATAGTATGAATTGAGAGTTCTGACTGTGGAACAGCTCCCCAAACTGCACCTGAAGCGTTGGGAAGAAATAATCAATTTTGCTCTATCAAATAGAACTCTACAAATCAATCCTACTCTACTCATCCTGGCATCACACAAATACCACACTGAGCCAGCTAGGGATTTCCACCCATGAGCCAGCATGCTGTCAGATATAAAACCCCATTCCACCATATAGACAGAAAATCCCAGCTGAGGACAGGAACAATGACACTGCAGCTGCTCCTGAAGCTGCTTTACGTCCACACACCACAGCTGCCAGCTCTGCTTGGAGCAAAACACAAGGAAATCAATGCCATTATGTGTGAGGACCAGCACCTACTTCACTGTTGATCACCTCACCAGGCAGTCACCAAACTCATACCCACTCTCCTGACTGAACAGCCAACAGTAAGACCTCAAAAGTAAAAAAATAACCAAGAATGAACATCTGAGTGTGACCTTGCAACTCTCGGCTCTTTGCACTATCAGTAGAAAAAAGTAAACATTTCTAGAAAACAGTTTGTCTAAAATATTTTGCTTGTCAACCTTTGGGTAAGATCTAATGCAGTCCTCCATAAACAGGCTTCAGCTTTTTGAACTGGATCAAAGGGACTGGGCCATAAGTTTCCAGCTTCTTTCATCCGCCTCTACAGCTCTACAGAAGTTCACATCTGCCCATTTACAGTCCAGAAGAAAACCCATAGCTCAGTGACAGGTAAAAGAATCTCAGAGCTGGAGTTTCAGTATACAGTCAAGGTTAACAACAGTGCAGTTGCTAATAGCATACTCTCACTTCTATAGGTAAATCAGTAAACTTCATTGCTTGTATTTCTCAAGTGATTCACAGAATTTCCACTGTGTGCTAAGAAGTTTCACAACCACTTCACCACAAACATTCCCAGTGAATGGGCTCAGCGTGAGACCACAAGCACCCACCCACACCCAGCTCACTTTCCTGCCACCAACAGCTAGCACAAGAGTTACTCATTTCTAACCCCTGCATCACAATCACAGGAACAGGTTTAATAACTTTCTGAATGAGCAAAAACCACGCTAGCCAGCACTGCTTCCTCCAGCAGCAGCGTGCACCCGGTCTGCAGTTGTTTGACCTGTATCAGTGTCAGTTCGGCACAATGGTACTTGACACTATTAATAGGGAAATCTATTTTATTGTTTGGAGTATCATTCTTCATGCAGTAGAAAGACCAACATCGGCAACCTACTTCTGCAGGTGGCATAATGAATATTCCACTGGGTGTATATCTGTAGGCATATACATGAAAATGAATCATTGGATGGCCTGGGTTGAAAAGGACCACAACGACCATCTAGTTTCAATGCCCCACTATGTGCAGTGTCACCAACCACCAGACCAGGCTGCCCAGAGCCACATCCAGCCTTGAATGCCTCCAGGGACGGAGTATCCACAACCTCCTTGGGCAACCTGTTCCAGTGTGTCACCATCCTCCGTGTGAAAAAATTCCTCCTAATATCTAATCTAAACCCTCCCTGTCTCAATTTAAAACCATTCCCCTTTGTCCTATCAGTATCCACCCTCGTAAACTGCCATCCGCCCTCCTGTTTACATGCTCCCTTCAAGTATTGGAAGGCCACAATGAGGTCTCCCCAGAGCCTTCTCTTCTCCAAGCTAAACAATCCCAGTTCTCTCAACCTTTCTTCATAGGAGAGGTGCTCCAGCCCTCTGAAACGCACATGGAAGTGAATGTGAATAAAAAGTTACACTAGATTTGTACAGCTGATTCCCTACAGGAATGCATGACACTTAGAATTTAGAAGGTTTCTTAATGAGATAGCTAAAGGATTTCTTGCCTTGAATTGAAAAAAGATGATGAAAGGCTTGGCTTGTTTCTCTGAGGACTTCATAAAGACAGACCAATTAACCCAGGGCTCCTCAACACGGATTTCAGACATCTAGAAAAGTTTCTATGAATTACATTAACTTTCAATGAAAAACAAGCACACACCATATTTCAGTGCTACACCTCATGACTTAATGAAAGAAACAGAAGCTTCTCCAAAACAAACCAAACAGTTAAAAGCCACTGCATCAATTACACTACGAAGGAGAGGAAAAAAGACAAAGGAGACTTTTCTAACTTTAAAAAGTGATCTGCTGCTACAATCCCCAAAGTGTAGACCTGTTCAGTCATGGAGACAGTCTCCTCACGCCACAACACCACCTTTGACAAATACCAAATCAGAATGCAAACCTACTTTGATCAAAGAACTTGTCAGCAGCTGTTAAACACAAAACACAGGGAAATGGGGAAAGGAGCAGCACCCAGGAGGTAGAGGAAACCCATGGAGGGCATTAAACTCCCAAGCTGATCTTCCGACCAAACAAATTTTATCTGTGTTGGCTAACACAGAAAGGGCTGCAGACCGAGCAGCATCTCGTAATCTCCACTTCTTTTCTAAAGGGCTCTTCTCAACCATTTAAAACAACAAATATATTTTGTTTATCTAACTTTGAAGGCAAACAAGTGAGTAACCCTCTGCCTACCACTGCTCAATAACATGCTGCTAAGATTTCACATCCTATGCATTATCAGAAGAATAACTTCAGTGGACCATTTCTAGAGAAGCAGAGGACTTTATTCATAGAAAGAAAAGCTAAAAGGAAGGGACCATTTAAGCCTGCAAGTTGCAAACTGTTGAGGTGCTTAAACCTCTTTTTCTGCATGAAAACATACCTCAAAAAGAACGAAGTCCACCAAAGCACATGAAACAGTGGTTATTACAAGGAACTGCAACCCCAAAGCTGTATTTAATTGTTTCATCTGGAGTAGCTGAAGGAGTTGCAGAAGGGTGTAGCTCACTGCGATTTGAGACATCAGAGGTTTCCTGCTTCTTCCCCCAACTGACCTTTCTGTTCCAGACTGTACTGAGCATTTTTCCTTGCACGTCCTGTCTGTCCTCAATTCTAATGCTCACCAGAGATAATCCATCCTTCTTACAGCTGGCTGAAAGCAATAATCTTGTCTGCTACTATGAGTCTGCAATAACTGCAAACAATTGCTGTACAAAATGTCTGCAACTGACATTAGGAGTAACTCAACACAGAGCAAATGCTTCTACAAGACTCCAACACACGCCTACATATGAAATAATCAATTTTAAATACTGTATAGAACAACCTCAATGCAAACACTGCTCCTAAACCACATTTCTAATTTAAAAGCTCTAAGAAGCATAGAAACAAACAGCTGTTACAGAGTCACTGTTATGGTAGGAATTACTACTAAGAAGTTTCTTGGAAATGTTTTCCTGCTTTCCAGGAATTTGAAAAACAAAACATTACTTTTAAAAAAAAAATAAATGATATAATGTATTTTACACAGAGGAAGCTTTTTGGTTATGTTCAAACATTCTTGGTGATAAAGGCATTCCTAGAGACTGAGTGGGAGTAAGACAACAGGAACAAAGCTGCTACCTACCATATACACCAGCCCTTACCAACATTCCAGCTTCCATGCCTGCTCATGCCCCACTCACCTCCCAACTGCTTCTCTCAGCCTAGGAGGTGCACCAGGGACTCCCTGCCTTCTCCACCCCATGGCAAAACTGTGACCAGATAGATTCTTCTGCTACCTACAAACAGGACTGCCCCATTTTTGCAGCATGCAGCCACACTTCACAGACCGTCAGAGCTGTTACACCAGTCAATGTTAATACTTCTTGTCAATTAATACTTCTTCCTCGAAATCTGAGCATTTCACTCTGCTCTCAGCTTTATGGCATACAGGAGACTCCACATACATTATGCTGCTTTAAGTACAAGCACCACACCACTGCTCTTATTCTCTGGTCACTTGATTCTTGTTTTACTTTAGACTAGCTTTGACCTCTGCAGCCTTCTGCAAGATCTATGCTTTGATTTAAGCATGGCACAGTGAGGCCAAAAGGCTTTTCAGGCACCACGCTCCACACACTGCTTTCTATAGGAAAAAGCAATAGACTGTCCCATTCGTCAGTTTTCTTTTGACATACCAGCATTACCACTGAGTGAACCTTGAGTATTTTAGTCACCCTTGAAGAGATAATTGCTATTTTAAATTAACAAGAGCATACTGTAACAGCTGAGTGGAGAACTCCTATTTAATCACCACGGATCAAGTGGAAAAAGAAATGATATCAGTAATCAAATCCAATCTTTAATAGGTAACCAGGGCAGTTCACAGATGAAATTCACTATAGATGACATAATCAGAATGGAATTTTTTTTACCTCCAGGGTTGGGCAGTGAGACAGACATAACAGCAGCTTATTACCAGATGCACAACACAAACCTAAGAATTCTTAAATCTGAAAGGGAAGAATAAAGTAACACAGGCTGTAAGCGCAGCCACGACAGAGGAATAGCAAATCCTAGGCTGCAACAAGTGAGGTTATGCTCAGTACAGCAGCCACAGAAACAAGGGAAAGAATCTGCTTACCCTTGGAAAGCCTCAGGTACACAACAATCACCAGTGAGATACCCTTGCCTCCACTGCCAGCCCTTACGTGAGGTTGGGGAAGGGGCGAATCCCGACTCCACCCCTGCTGGTTACTCAGAAGCAATATTGCATGCACCTGAGCTGCCCTGGGTTGGCCCCCCTTTCACATGAGGTGCTCAATCAGTGGTTCAAGCTGTGACTTAGCAATTCCACTACAAACGAGAACAGAAAAACTGAGAAATGAAAGTCTCTCTCAAAATAATCAGAACTTAATAGCACATGCCTATTCAATACATAATTGTGCTCATCTATCCTAAACAGTCACCTCAGGCCTGCCAGGTACAGCCCTCTAGAGATGATTAATATGTAAGCAGAGTTTAAATAATCTTAGCTAATAATTTATTTCTAGATTACATCTAATTAGATACTTTTACATAGATGCCTCCATCATCACCATTCTTCATCACATAAAAGGTGACTGAGAGAAAATAACTTGGAGTCTTTACCCTGCATCTGGGTGCACACAGAGGTTCCAAGGACTTTGTTCTTCACTGTTCTTCTACACAAAAATGTATTTCAGTTTTACATAATCATACTTTAAATCTCTAGAATTCTGAATTTATTTTAGCAGCACCAATGTGAAAAGGCATCACAGATCTATTCCTACAGAAGCTGTGGTATCCTATAATAGCTTCACAAGGCATCAGGTGTAGAGCTTAAGTGGGAAAGAACTTAGTTTTACAAAAGATGCTTTGCTGTCTGTCTGATATACATAACCCTTGTATGTAATTCAGAGCTTTTCAGCATATCGTTCGTTACATGTGGAATAAAATTAAAGACTCTACCCACCTGGGGAAAAATAGATATACATATATATGAAACAAATTACTTAAAGGCTGACTTTCTCTTAAAAAACAAAAAACAACAACAAAAAAAAAAAACCAACAAAAACCAACCTTGTAAGTTGGATAATAAAAATTAAAAAGTGATATACACAGTTTGCTCAGATGATATATCAGGTCCACCCAGAGGAAACAATTGAGTCAATCCAAAGTAGAGAAATTAGTTTGGTATAATGCCAAACAATTGTTGATTGTCCATTATATAATTGTAGATTATATAAATGCAATAGGAGGTACACAGAACTGAAAGCAATTTTGATTATTTTTTTATAAGAATCTTTTATCCAGGCAGTAAGTGTGTATTTATCCATGACACACACATTGCTCTCATCATCACCTCACTTCTGCATCTCAAAATCCTTTCTATGTACACTCCCTTCCCAGGGAAGACTACATGGGCTGACCTTGCACGATTTGCAATTACAAATACACCTAGAAATAAAAGCATATATTAAAAAAAAAAAAAAAAAAAAAAAATGCATTTCATGGCCAACACAAGCAAATTTGTGAGAAGTTTTTCCAAAAGAAACCTCTACAAAGATGGTAGCTATGCTACCTGTATTATGGGAGCAAAAACACCAGAGCTGGCTCTGCTCGGCCATATCAGGTCTAAGGGCAAACCATCACCAGACTCTCCAAGTCACACTAATGTGCCCTGTCAAAAGGGATTATACCAGTACATGAACCTTCAAGTCTCAACCTGATACTTTTGCATTGCTCTGTCCAGAGCTGGAAAAATACATCCAATAGTTCAGATCAGAAAGTCTGTAAGCACATTTTGGTTTCCTTCTGTCCTGCATGCTTGAGAATGCTTCCCAACAGCTGGAGTTCAAAACAAGATTAAGCAAGTGCCAGTCTCACCTTGGCATGTTTTGGATACAGCTAGATTTAAGTGCTGGGATTTGCTGCTAAATTTCTAAGTGTACAGAAGATCCAACTTTGTGCAAGGTGTCACAGGGAATTGGTAGCAGGCAGACATCTCTGTCCACGTCTCTGGGTACACCCCAGCTATAGGAATGCACTGCCCTTCAAAGATCTAGCTATTCTGTTTGAGTATATATCATGCATTCCAGCCCATAGCAGCTTTCAGTCAAATACCTTTGAGGTATTTTTGTAATCTACCTTTGGTACAAAATAAGTCTTAGCAGCATTGACAGATCAAAGCAGATTCAGCAGTTGTCATGAGATACAAATACAGAAGAAACCTCAATTAAAAGCATTTACAATCAAAAATATTTAAGGAAATTGAAGTTAAACAGTGCCAATCAAGTAGGAAAAAAAAAAAAAAAAAAAAAAGTAACATATCCAAAGTTAGAGAGGAAAAAACAGAGGATATTTCTAGCAAAAACAAAACAAAACAAAGCCTTGAACCTGCATCAGCTTGAAACGATCTAAATGAATAATCCTGTTAGATACTGTTCTCTTTGGCAGGATATCATTATCAGGATTGGAGTCAGTAGGTCCAGAACTCAGCAGAGATTCATCTCACAGGATCAGCCCTACTTTAAGGAGATTCCCCACAGCACAGGCTGTGCAGAAAGAGGATCCATTTTATGAAAGCGGACATGAGAGCCACGTGAAACAGTTATTACAAAGGAATGACTACACAGACTTCATACTTCAGGTTGGGAAAGAAAAAAAGCCCACAATGGTGTGGGATGATACATGTCTTTCAAGCCATGACTGCCCATCAAGGGTGAACAGGGAATAATTTTTTCATAAACTCTCAAAAGAGGAACTAGGATGCGGGAGAAAAAAAAAAATTGCAGCCATAAAGTGACAGGTTTAAAAACAAATAAAAGGGAATTTTTTGCCTTCTTTTTTTTTTTTTTTTTTTTCCATGCAACTATAAAAGGATGCTGCCAATGCAGAGTTTACATACATTCCAAAAAAAAATCCCCAAAAACACAACAACCCACAACACCACTGCAGGCTATCAAGTACAAAGGCAAAAACAAAGATACCACCCTGTGTTTAGAAGGTCCTTAGATACGACCCTGCAGGATGGAAGCCAGGAGAATAAGCTGTGGGAATACTTGTTTGATTTGTTATTATATTTTTCCCTAGATAAAATGCAGTGGGCCAGTGCAAGTTTCTGATCATCTGGCACAGAGAGAGGGTATATGACCTCTGAGCCAGCAGGAGAGCAAGAGAGGACAATCATCAGAATTCAAGCAAGCCAAGGCACAAGTGATAGTTACTGGACAGAATGGAAGAAAGCTTGAAACCAGTGAAACGAGTTCAGCATCTCCTTTTTCTCTTTCACACCCTACAGCCATTTCACAGCATACTCTCCAAAGAACAGAACAGCTTCTTCTGCCCAACCTTGATTCCCCCAAAATTCCTGTATATCAAAACAGAATGTTACTAATACTCAACCAAAGAAATCCTTGCTATTTTCTTGCACTAATCTCACTCCTCACAGTTGCAGAAAGCATCAGATGCTTAGGATCATCTATGCATTCATCACAATAACCATCATACACACCTCTCAAGAGCAGAAATGCGCACATCAGAAGCAGCAAAGTGGAGGGGGAAAACATGTCACCATTTGTGCCTGCTTCACAAACCAAAAGCATCAGACATATAAATAACCTGATAAGAGAATACAGAATTTCCTATATATGATATATGCTTGAAACCTAAACAACAGGGCATTGCACTGAGGATAACATTTGCTTCCCTCTCTGTAATTCTTAACATGAAATTATTATATTATTTACACAATACCTACAACTTCTATGTTATTTAAAAAACTGACAAAGTTTTTTAAAAATCTAAAAACAAATACATTATGCAGTAAAAAACAAGTGTTCAGAGCTTACATTTTCAGGTTCCAGTTCCCTGCCCTGACACAGACTTCCTGTACTGCTGTGGAACAGTCATTTGATGTCCACACACTTCAAATAAAATGTGCATAAAATGGAGGCAGTAGTACTTCATTTCCTCAGCAGGATATTGCAAGAATAAACAGAAGATTGTGAAATATCTGCTTACCACTGGACTGGAAGTCACAGAGAAACCTTTAATAGGTAAGAGAAAGAAACATTCTAAGTTACTCAGCTTGCTCTGGAAATAATGCCTCCTATTCATTTCCATGGAAACTACAAAAGATACAAAAAGCAAAATAGCACTGTTTGATAGAACAAATTCTCAGCTACAAAACACTCTTCTTCCACACAGCACCACCATTGGCTGTGCATTTTCAGATGTGATGAACAAATGCCTGAATGCCACATTCCTAGAAATTGGCATCCAGTGGAGGTGACCCACTGTTTCACGGTACAGCACCACCCACTGCCTCACTGTGCTCACATCCATTCTTTTGTCTCTATAAATGTTCAGCAAGTGCCCACGAGTGTCAAAAGCTGCCACTGTTTTCACATGGAGGAATTCAATTCCACACCTTTGCTTCATACACGCTTCCACATCTGACGCCATTTTGTCAGACCGTCCCTCTGCTGCCATCTGTCACACAGCAATACAATGTGATGGAATACTGGCAGGAAGGTTCAATCTACTGCCACACTATCATACTATTTACCTCTGACGCTGTAGGCCAACACAGCAAAATAGGAGGCATTATTTTCAGAGCAGCCCTCATATTATGTCTTTTCCTTTTACAGAAAGAGCACTTCCAGCCTCAGCCACCCAATGAGCTCCAGGGAAGAAAAACTTTTGCCTGTTCACCCTGTGAACGAAGTTGCTACGACTGTAAGAACATTATAGCACCAGGAGAACATATTCCTATACGTCATTAATGGTATATGAAAGGAAGCCAGCACGCTCTTATTTTTATTAGTAGATTATCAGAGCACAACAATATCACAAGATTTGTTCACAGAAGGTTACATCAACACCCTACAGCAAACCGACAAAAGACTACTTAAACCCCAAATTCAGCCCTCACGGTGAGCCAGTGACAGCCATCTGTCTACACAGCACAGGGAGATCTTTCTGGACCAGAGTATAAAAAGCACTTCTGCGCCAAGGGCATTTCCTTCAGGGTGTTTTTGGTCTCCCACAAAAAGCCAAAGGAACCTGTAAAACCCGGAGCACCGGTGTAAGCACGCAGCCCCTGCTCAGTGACACGTGTTGATTCAACGCCGCTCGCTGACAGCGCCGTCCCCATCTTCCCTCGATTTTTAAAGCACGCGGAGCTCAGCCGCTTTGTTAAATCACACTGCGCGGAACAGCCGCGAAGATATGGCAGAGCAGAGAGCGTGCTCGGCTCCGGGTCAGGAACCGGCCAGCACCGCTTCTGACACGCACCGAGACACACAGACAAACGCGAAATACAGAACAAGAGCAGTATGTCAGAGACAGTCCACAAATAAACACGTAATAAGCGGCCGGGAGATAACCCGCAAGCGCCGGTCAGGTGGGTGACGAGGACACATGCCTCCGAAAGCCACTGCCGGGAAGATGAGGTCCCTCAGAAGAGCAGGGCGAGGAGCGGGGCAGGGCCGCCCGCAGCCCCACGGGACGCCGCGCCCCGGCCGAGGAGCGGAAAGTCGGAGCCGAAACAAAGCGCGCCGCTGCTCGGGGCTGGGATTTCAGAAAGGCGCTAACAAAAGGCGCGGCGCGGAGCGCTCCCGACGCTCCATTTCCCTTCGAGATTCACGCAAGCCCGCGTCCTTTCCGCGCCCTCGCCGCTCCGGCAGTGGGGCGAGGAGCCGCTCCCGCGTGGGGCGTCCGCACGAGGCCGCGGGACGAGGCCACGAGGCCGCCCGGGCGCGCTTCCCCACACCTGCCACAGCGGCCGCGCCGTCCCCGCGCCCCCCCCCTCCGCCCCCCGCCCAGTACCGCGACCGGCCGCGGGGCGAAGCGCTGCCCGCGGGCCCCCCGCACCTGTCGGGTGGGTGCGCGCTCCGGGAGGGCAGGCGCGGCGGCGGCACTGGCAGCGTCAGACAATGGAGGAGTGAAGGACGGACACATTGACACACGGCGCCGCTGCGGCCGCCCCCTCCGCCCGGCCGTGCCACTGCCGGCTGCTTGCGGGGGGACGGGGCAGAGGGAGAGGGGTGGAAACCCGAAGGAAAGGGCGAAATGCAGAGGAAAGCCGGCCGTTCGGCTTTTATAGCGGGAGCAGAGAGGGACGCTGTCTGTTCTCTCGGCCGCGCCGAGTCCGGACGCGGGCAAAGCGGGAAAGCGGGAGCGGCTCCCCCCGCACGGCGGTACGCGTAGTGCGGCCCGGGGCCGGAACCCGGCGGGCGGGCGGCGGCGGTCGGGCCGGGGTTTGAGGTGCGGCAGTGCCGTGCCGTGCTCGCCTGGCTGGGCGGCGCCGCCCCGAGCCTGCCCTGAGGGCTTGGGGGACCGTCATGGCTCCCCCGCGGAAAGGCGAGTTGAGCCCGGAGGAGAAGGATTTGCTGGGAGTGATCGCTAAAGGTGAGCCCGGCCCGCGCGCTGCCCCGCGCTGCTGCGGGCCTCGGCGGCGCCGTGCGGCTGTTCCCCGCCGGCGGGCGAAGGGCGGGCCGCGTCTCCCTGTGCCCGCCTGCGCGGAGCGGACTCGGGCCGGGCCCGGCTGTGTGGGGAACCTCGCGTGGTGTGTATGTTGGCGTGACTCGTGTGCATCGGCCTGGCTGATGCGTGCTGAGAAAGTGTCCTTTGAAGATCTGCTTGTCTCTAGCCTCTGGCCTGTCACGCTGGCATACGGGATGTCTCTACAGGCAGAGCCTACTAAGATTAACAGAACTTGCGCTTGGCCGGGGTGTCCAGCAGCTCTTATCACTGACGTAGTTTTATTTTGTGCTTCACACGTGAGTTGCTGTTTCCCCACATCACACTGCCCACATTTTTATTGCTGGGAGGGTTTTTCTCATGTTGGATTTCATGGGCCTGCACAGATAATTTACAGCCCTGTTTGAACATTTGTACTCAGAACGCTATTCTGGAAGTTGTGAGAGCTGTTAGCTGGAGGTAAACTGAAGACACCCATGTTACATGCACTTGTGTGTGTAGTTCTGAGCCAGTCTTGTTAACGTGTGCCTCTATGTCAGAGACAAACTGAAGTTCATCACTGACTGTCCTAATGTGGTTCAGGATCAACTGATTGACTCACCAATCAATAACCAATGTGAAACCTTAAGTCTTGCAAACGCTCTATCTTACCACATGCTTATAATTAAGGTCATAGAGGAGTTCAGCTTGGAAAGGACATCAGGAGTCTCCTGTCCAATCTGCTGCTAAAAACTGTCCAGCTGTGAGTCTGCCATAGGTTGCTCAGGGCTGTATGTGATCAGGCCTTGAAAACCTCGAAGGATGGAGACTGCACCATCTGTCTGAACAACCTCTTCCTCCTGGGCTTATAGTTAAATGTTTTTCCTTGCAGAATCATACAGTTGTTTGAGTTAGATGGAACCCTTAAAGGTTATCGAGTCCAACTTTCTTGCAATGAACAGAGACACCTACAGCTGTGTAAAATCATAGAATCCTTAGAGTTGAAAGGGACCCTTAAAGGTCTAGACCCTTATGTCTAGAAGGAACCTCTCTTTCTTTCTAATTCTGCCTATTGTCTCTTGTCCTCCTATCACACAGCATTACGAATGGCTCAACTCCAACTTCCAGAGCTAGCCGACCCTGGAACTGACATTTGCCAAAGTTTAGTGCCCTGTTTGGAAATCCTCAGGTGATTTTTCATACAGAGCTCTGAATTTGTAAATGCAATTTTGCTTTGTATTATCTGCCCAAAAGTATGCTTTGACAATCATTTCTTGAGGATTTGCTCTAACAAACACCTGTCCTGTTGCTAAAATATTCTTCTTAAAACCACGTCAGGCCCTAAGAAGCTTCTTGTACGTTAAGGAAAAAATTGTTTGGGGGAGCAGGCTAGTTGGCAGTGCCCTCACCTTCAGGCATTGTATTTTGCTGGATTGTCATCCAGGTGACCCAGATTACTGGCTCTTTTCCCTCAAATAATTAATTTTCAGCTAGGAGTAAAACTGAGATTGCAAAAACTGCTGAAAAGTTGCTGAATGATCACCTTCTTGTGATGTAGTGAAGTTAAACGTGAAGCCCTTCGTTAAATGAGAGATATCGGGCTTATTTTTATTAAGCAGGCCACTGTTAAAATAGTTTTACTTTACTGATCAGAATTGTCTGTCAATTGGCAATAAATTAAATTTCCCAGTTTGAGACTCAGCGTTCCTTAGTTTCTATTTGCTTGAATGGCTGATGCATATTGAAGAGACATTGCAGGACTCTTCAGCAATGTCAGCGGGCTTTGACTGAAGTTCTTACATCTTTAGTTGAAAAGGTTTTTGTAGTAAAGTTTGATTTGTAAAAATCAAACAAGGTACAGCCCATTCTTTTTCCTTGTACAGATTTTTCAGACTTCAATCTACATGTGGATTTGTTTTTGTTTCCTTTTTTGAAATGTCAGTGATCAAGTTAAATGGTCCTTGTACTCACTTCCTGCCTTTATTCTGTGTTACTGTAAGCAAATTTCATCTACATTAATGGACTTGTGAGGTGGGAAGTTGCAAACCCTGAATTTAAGCACTAAGGGAGATTGAACTTTAAAACATATTTCATTCAGACCAAAAAAGTGAGATGTGATAATTTCCTTCTTTTAGATGTAGGAGATGTAAGGCCTCCAGAAATATGGAATGTGTTAAAATACTCAGTATTATTTTATTCAGTTGTTCTGATACAATTTATGAGGAGATACGTCCTGTTCTTGAGTGTGTGTGTAGATCAGTTACTTCAGAAAAATGAATGCATACTCATAGTGCACTCTTTCAGACTACTCTTTTAAATTGAGACCTTGGCCTTTAAACTTCTAGAACATAATACTGTTCATTCCTATGCCTCTTCACCAGGTGTGATGGATTTATTGATGCTTAGTTACAAAGGTTTTTATTCTAATCCCAATTATTCCCTAACATTCCCAAATGGGACTGTTCTTTGTCCCCTAATTCTTGATTTCTTATTCTCATCCCCTTTTCTCTCTTTCTCTTTTTAATTAAAGGGAATGTTGAAGAGGCTGGAAGGCTGCTGGGCAGCAAGAATGTCCATGTCAATTGCTTGGATGAGGTATGACACAACTGTGCAAGCGTTGTACTGGCTTTAGCAATTGCAAGACTAGGTCCAAAGGCCTGTCTGGTGTTAAATAACTTTGCAATGCAGACTCTTGGAAGTTAAAATTCCTCTGAAGTTTCCAGCCTGCAGCTGAATAATGAACCTTTGAAGAGCTCTAAGCTTTTTCTAAAGGAAGTTTAATGTGACTTTGTGTAGTGCATGCTGTGTATTTTCTCTGAAGTTACTACGTGAGCTTTGGTGTCTATAAGGTAAGTTGAACAACACTGCAGCAAGATAAATGGAGGCATGCCTGGCTTCTTGTCACCCCCTGCCTAACTGTGCAACCCATCTGTTTGTGCAACAGCAGGCAGTGTGAATAAAGAGTAGCTGTCCTTATTTTTTATCCATCTCTCATTTGCACCTCATCTTTGCAGAACCATAAACAGAAAGAGCAAGCAGCTAGGTCAGAAGTGGAAAACGCTGTCTTTTGCAGAGACAGAGGTGATAGTTTGTATAAAAGACATAAGTCTAAAGTGTGACACAAAGATGGGAGGAAATTCTTGAAGAAAAGTCTCTTGTGGCAGATTCATGTCTATTTCCTCTTCTTTCTTTTTACAGGGTTGTTCTAAAGCATACAGCATGACTGAAAAATGTAACATGAAAGCAGAAATGTAATTGTCCTGTATGCATGTTGGATCCCTGAGTAGTTTATTAAATTTAAACATCCAATGGCTTGTGTCTGTTCTTGATTAGGTACTTCATATCATTTTGTGCTTTTCCTGACCTTACCACTTGATGAGATCACCAGTGAGTTTAGGCTAGAAAAGACCTCAGAGCTTAATCTCATTGTCTCTTGCCTTCCCACCACCATAGGTGAAGACTCAGGCTGCTTTTAGGTCCCCTTAAAGCCATCTGCTCTCCAGCTGACCTAACCCAATTCTTTCAGCCTCTCTTCACAAATGCTCCAGCCCCCAGCCTGGGAGCTCCTACCATGCCTAGGTGGTAACTCTGCTGCACTTGCTGCAGTTATCCCTGCCTTTGTTGTAGTGCAGGGCCTGAAACTACAAAAAGTATTCAGGATGGGGTTTCATGAGTGCTGAGGGAAATGATCTCTTCATTACAATGATTACCAGTATCATAAATTGGTTATGTTCCTGGGATGCTATTAGCATTTTTTGTACTAGTGACAGATCCATTTTCTGATTGTTTTTAAATACAGTTTACAAATAAAATTTTAAATGTTTATGAATTTCAAAAGCTTCTGACAAAATAATCATGCTCAGATTTACAGTAAATTTTAGGAATCCAAGATAAATATGTTTGTAAATGTGTTTTTAATTTATGAATTTACACAGCATTTATTTTTGTGCAGTAGCTGAAGTAGTGCACCCATGATGCATTATTAGTGCAACATGTAGGATTACTGCTGAGAGGATATGGTTTATTAATAGGCACCACAGCTGAGTTATGCCTCAGGATATTGTTAAAGAAGAAACAGTATGTGCCTGGGGTATATTTAAACAGCTCAAGCCGTGGACTTCCTTCAGTCTCCTTCCTCCCTGCATCCCCAGCAGTGATAAATGTAATGATGCATGTTCAGATTTATTTAGGATTTTCAATCCAGCAGTTGTCTCATGTCAGCTTTAAATTTTTTTCTGTTACAAATTGTTTTGCCTGTAATGTGTTATTCTAGTAACTGTACATAAATAGTGTACGAAATACCAACTGAACATTAGCTTTCTTATCCAAGGTCGCCACAACTGGAGACTGCTCTGAATGCATCGGTCTTATTTGCTTCCTCCACTGCCCTCGCTGTTATCCTGAACTTCACATTATTACTGTTTTACTGCTGTTATTTTTTATTCAATTTTATTAATTCAATAAGTGAGGAATTGGAGCCTTGACAATCAAATGCTTAGATACTGAAAGGAAAGCATAATTTAGTTGGGAGCTAGGAATTCATTTCCTTCCTCACAGTTCTTTTTCACATGAGAGAGTCCACAGAATGAGCAATTTTCTGTTTGCATTTACAGCAAACATACAAACACAATTTATTAATTTCATGCTCATAACTCACTCTTTGATTTAAAAAATATATATTAATACATAAGACAGTGTCCTGTTAACTTCTGGTTTGAATGTTTCTAGCTTTGTATTCCAACTGCTTAGGTCTACTTTCTTTTAGATTAAAATTACTGGCAGTCACCAGTCTTTTCTCTGGGTATCTTTAGACAAGGGCCAAATCAGATTTCAGTACCTTTAGTCTGATTTCAGTACCTTTAGTACACTGACTTTCAAAGTGTCATACCTAAAGTTGTGCATCCTCCAGTAATTGAGCTCTCTCTGTTTCCAGAGGGGTTTGACCTGAAAAGGCTTCACGCTTTTTCCTTGTTGAAATAATGTTAAGGTTGTTCAGAATCGTAATACAGAGTATGCCAGTGACGTTGGCTGCATTACTTTTTTTTTCTAGTTTGATAATACTGCTGTTCTTCCTACAATGTAACACGTGTCTTTTACAAACAGTCTGCATCTCTGTGCTAGCTACAGAACTGAAGAATTGATTGGAATTGCAAAGGCAGCTTGCCTGCTAGTGTATTCTCTCCTATTAGTTATCTTCTATTAGTTATCTTTGCAGTCACTCTGTCTTGCTACTCCAGTGTGAATTTCCACATTAGCAGAAAAATTTTCAAATACACGGCTTTCATTCAGGAGAAAAAGTTGTGTCTTCTGATCTTTTTATGTAGTACTTCAAAATCCACAAACTGAACAAAATTCAATATGTATTAAGCATTCTGCGATTTTAATGTAGGACTTTGACTAGCACAGAATTTAATTTCTCATTACTACTGTTAAACAGTCAGAAATGTAATGTGTTACACATGTGAAACCAACAACTCAGCAGGATGGCTGAGGAGGAGGAAGAAGAGTGTACTATGAGAGGTATCTGCACTCAGTGAACAGTATTTCATGTTAGAATTAGTTTGTACTTAGCTGTAGATAGAATGATTCATTCATATATCTATTGACTGCTTTCCAGATCCAGCTTGTAGCATATTTAAGTGGATAAGGAGGATCTTACTCAAAAGCTTTAAGGCTGGAAATTCTGAAGGCTTTCACTGAATGAAAGTTCCAGTCATACACTTGCCAAAACCAGGACACAGGACAAGCAGCTTTTCGTGCTATTTCTGTTAAGTCAGAGGCATTTTTACAATTTAATTCAAGTATCTAGCTGAACTGGGCGTCACCAAACTGGCCTCTACAAAGTTTCTGTTTGTAATGTATTATGCACAGTAAGATAGAATGCTTTTCTTTCTATTACAGGACCACAAATGAAACCTAACAAAAACAGTCACAGATTTGTTTCATGAATGCCTCTCGCTTCTCTAATAGCAGTTTGTATTGCAGTGTGTGAAAATATTTCAGATTACTAAAATAAAGTGCTGCAAGAATTGTTTTTAATGTTTTCGTTTAGAGCAGGGAGTAATGAAATTATACTGAAAATTGTTGTCATAATTTTAACTTGCTTGATTTCTCTCACCTCTAGGATTTATTTTTTATTTTTTATTTTTTTTTTGGAAATGCTAATTAAAAATCTAACTTTAGGTTTTGTTCTACAGAAATAAAAATACATTAAGGTTCAAACTGACTATTTCAGAACATCACATCACCCTGCATTTATGGAGCTGTGGTAATAGTGTATAAGAATGTAGCTGTGCACGTTACCCTGACCTGCAAGAACAGGGAAGAAAATGTCAGTTTGATTTCTTTATGGGACAGACCAAATCACACGTCCGTGTGTTCAGTGCTGGAGAATGTTTTTAGGCAGTTACTGTGTCTTGGCTGATAACTTACGTCCTGACTTGGCATTAAGTGAAAATAAACAGCACATTGGAAAAAAAAGTTTATCAAAGTTGAAGAACGTGAATGTAATTCAGTTTTCTCAAAAAGAGCTCAAGAAGATGCTCCCTGCTCTTTGAGAGTAGGTCTGTATTAACCATTCTTCACTGTTTGGAAAATTTCCCCTAGGACTTGCCTGCCTTTGCATTGGTAATTACATGATAACTCATGGCCTTTCCTGCTCAACCTAATCATTTTTGCTCTGGTGTGGTTTATCAAAAGGCAAGAATTGAGGCTGTGTGGTTGTTAAGGTCTAGTTAGAGCTAGGCACAGCTTTATAAAAGGCATTTAGGGCTCTGGCTGATGTAGGACTGCAAACACAGTGCCACCAGAAAGATAAGTGGGAGTCAGGACAGTACAGTTACCAACAACATGACTAACCAAGGTGCGTTTTAGAAACCACAAATCTTTCTAATGGCAAAAACAATAAGACCCTATTCCTAATTTTACTTATCATTTAATGCAGGGGGAAAAGTAACAGTTTAGGAGCGTGACAGATTTTCTAAAACAGGCTTCTACTGCTATGACAAGCACTAGTTGTCTATGATGCTCATGTCTTACAAAGAAGACTAATGTTTAATTTGTGGGAAATGGTTTTCATTTTTTTAAGACTTGTCTGTTTTCACACGTATAACAGTATCATCAGAAAACAGTGACACTATGGAAAATGGAAATAATGCTGCATGTTAGTAACCCCATTTCTTCATCGACATTTTGTGACCTTTTTTGTTCTTACTCCCTGAAGATACACGTGCTTTGGCAGGAACATGCAGTATGTGTGAGCAAGTGAAAATTATCAATGGCATGAGAAACAAGAGATACAACTAATTCTTTTTGCGTGCTTCTTCCTTCCTGTTTTTAGCATGGCATGACTCCTCTAATGCACGCGGCCTACAAAGGGAAAGTAGACATGTGCAGGTTGCTCTTGCGACATGGAGCCGATGTTAACTGCAATGAACACGAACATGGATACACGGCCTTGATGTTTGCTGGGCTTTCAGGTAACGTAGTAAGGAATTTATCTCACTGAATTTTGAGACATTGGTGTATACAGTTTGACTTAATAAGTTGAAGGAATGCGTTGGCACCTTGGTTTGATTCAGGCTTACTGTTACTTACGTGGCTCATGTTAGTGTGTTGAGAATCATCAGGACAGTGCAATAGAGGAGTTGCTGTTTTTTTCATACAAAATTTTTCTTTGTTCAGCTTTTTGAGGCCTATGGCATATCTGTACTTAGTTCTGTTCAGTCACATGTCTAAATTCACTCTGTAACCATTTTAGTGTACAGTAGGATACATTGTTTAATTATATTCTATTATACTGAAAAGGATACTGCACCATGCTGCCTTCCTTAGGACTTTGTGTCAGTAGCTTTTAGTGATACATGCAGCTTATCCAATCAATCCAATATTTTTTCAAACGTTGTCTCTCTTCTACTCTCTTCTACATTATTTTTGCAACTATGTTGTGAGATTATGCAAATTTATTTGTTTTAAAAATATGGTTTTTTTACTTTTTTTTTCTTTCTATTTCTCATCCCTTTTTTTTCTTTTTTCTTTTTTTTTTATTTCTTTTTTTCTTTTTTCTTTTTTCATGAGAGTGCTTATAGTAATATATATCTTCTCCCAGTTCGGGTGGAGCTTTGCAATGTTCCTCTTGCCTTTCTCGTGTTCCTGATGCAAAGAGCAATAATTTTCTCAAGTGAGCAAAAGGCATTACATGAAGACAATGTTTCTTCCAGAATAAGAGTTAGAATTGGAAATGCTATATTACTTTAAGTATCTTTTCTAATAGGCCACTTACTTCCCTAGAACCTCCTGTTTGGGAAGATGTAACATTTGTTATCAGGTAGAGTTTAAACTCTGCTTTCTTTCATTGTAAATTCAGAAGAAAAGGAAAAAAAAAAGGCTTTGATGCCTTCACTGGCTCAGGAGGCTGCTCAAACTTTGGTAAAAAGATTTCAGCATTTTGTGGCATTGAGCAATATCCAAAGTGCAGCAAGTAAATAGGAACAAACTGTCAGGGGCTGTTAAATGCCTGCAGCTTTATTGAAATTGCAGGATTTTTACCATTTTCTCCCAGCTGTGATTTTAATCTGCCATCCTGGGTTTTAATGCTTCTTAATGTTGACTTTAAGATCTGATACCTGTGAGTGCAAAAGGTATATGAGCACTATTGACACAAAGCCTTTCTTTTAAAACCAGAAATATTAATTTTTGTCTACCAGCCCCTTCTTTTTTTATATTGAAATTTTCTTTTCAGTTAGCATGTGCACAGCAACTGTTAAAGCAAAAATAACTTTGAAAAGAGAACCAGCACAAGTGGTGACAAGTGTCCTAAATAGCCTCTAAGGGCACCAATTATGTCATATAATCTTCCCATCAAATTTTAGCTTCATTTTATTTGGTATTTAGCCCAGTCTGAACACCCAGTTCCTGCTGAGGAGAAAGGAACAATCTGTTCCCTTCTCTAAGCTCCTGCTACATAACAGTACTGAGTTTTTTATTCTTAGAATAGCAAACGTTTAGTTGAACTGTCAAACGAGATTAGTAGAATTTGCTTCTGTAGTGCCATCCAGGGGGACCAATTGTTAGTGGAATTGTATGTGTGTGACTCCCATAAGCTCTACAGGGAGCTGAATGTATATTACAGAGGGCAGAGTTTTAACCTGTGTGAATTTAGTTTCTACTTTGATGTAACCCTGTGGGACTTTAAAGAGGGCGGCAGCAGTGTGCATTTCTCTTAGTTAATTCTTAATGTACTTAAAATTATTATTTTTCCTCACTGTTACACATATTAGGTCTTAGTAAAAGTTTGATTTTGCTCTGACATGAAGAAATACAAGTTCTGGTTTGTCTTGCCTAATTCTCCATATCCTCCCCCCCAAATACAGGAAACAAAGAAATCACCTGGATGATGTTGGAGGCTGGAGCTGAGACTGATGTTGTCAATTCTGTGGGAAGGACAGCAGCTCAGATGGCTGCTTTTGTGGGTAAGCTCAAAGTGTGGCATCATTTCCTAAATCCTTAAAGTAAGATGTCAGATCTTGGTGCTTTTTATTGGAGAAATATTGTTTAATGACCTGTTTTGAACTAACACCATTATTCATCATTTTCTTTTTCACATCTCATCCCCTTACCAGAGTCAGTTTGTGTTTTATAAATACCCAAGTGACGGTATCTATAAGAACAAATGCTGCTGTTCTCCAAGTGTGCAAATGTATGCAATGTCATCACTTTTCAAACAGAGGAAACTGGTCACATTTATGGTTAGTCACTTCCTGCTCTTTTCCCTCTGCGTGTGTGAGGGAGAAATCTCAGGACCTGTTCTGAGATAGGTTGGCACTGATTGATCAAAACTTGGTTGCAATACAGAAAGCGTTGTCACTGCCGCGTGCTAAGTGATCCTGGGCACAACATGCAGCCAGGCTTCTTTCTGTTGTTGTGGCTCATTTTTCTTTTCTTTTTTTCTAAACTCCTTTTTAGTTCTTTACCAACGTTGGCACAGTGCTGGAGATTCCTGGCTTAATATTCCCAAATATAACCCAAATGTAGTACTTTTTATTTATTTCCAGCAAAGTTGTGTGATAAAATATAACCTGAAAAAGCAGTGTCTTTTTCAAAAATCAACTATTGCTTTCCAGATGACCTCCCCAGCAACTAAAAATGAACATGTATTTCCATTTGAACCCAGCCTTCTCATATTCTTTAAACATCTGAGAACTCTCTCAGAAGTCCGTTAGTTGTTCCAGAAGAAGCTTACCTTGACATTTCCGTTTACATCCTGTAACAGTGAGTTACTGGGGTTTAAATTTAGATCATATCTGCTTTTATTCCTTTTTGGAGAAAAAGATTGCCAGTACTTGCAGCAAATCCTTAACTATGTACTTAATGTGCTGTAGAAGTCCACTTCTATACTTGGAATTTGGAGAATGGATATTGTTTTTGAATGTGTTGTTGTATTGGTGAATGGGTAATGATGACTCCAACATAATTTTTGAGAATTCTTTAAAAACTCATTGATCACCTCTGTAAGTATTTCCACACATACTGAGGTAGGCTGAGCATTGGAGTCCATTCTCTTTTATTCTCCGTCCAGTCAACTTTAAGTCATCTGTCTTTGTGTGGGAAGTGAGGATGTTCCCCCATCATTTGTTTGACACTGTGCTCTGTTACCTTAGGACATCTCTTCTAAAACACTTAAGGATTTTAAATGCTGGAATTTGGTTGGTTGTCTTCTGCTGCTGATAAAGGGAGTTAGTGCCAAGATAAATCAGTCAGTTTAAAGAATGTGGCCCTGAAGTACAGAAACTAAATGCTATTTTCTTTCAGCCTAGTAATCCACCATTTTGTCAGATGCAGAAAACAAGAAGAGGATGTAACTTTTCTCATCCTATTTCATCACAGTCCTTTTTTTCTGTTTTTTTTTTTTCCTAGGACATTTTCCACATGTTCTGTTCTTCTGGTTAATACACTGCTCTCTGAAATGTATCAGAAGTCACAATACAATTTTTTCGGACTACAAAGCGGACAAAGCTCTTGAGAAATTTTAACACCTATGAGATGCTATTAGGATGGTTGTACCTCAGAGTCAAAATACTGACTTTTCTTATGGCTTGATTCTGAAGACAGTGAATGACTTTGATAAACACTTATTTTAATTCTGGCTTAACAGGGAGAAAAAGGGATGGAATTCTAAAATGAAATGTCATTAAATTGTTTCCTTCCAGAAGCCAAAAAGTCACACACCTTACAGAAGAAAAACAAGAGTTGCTTCTTACCAGTGCAAATCATGTGATGCTTAGCTTCCTTGTGTGTAAAGCTCACCTGTGTTGCTTATATTAGCTTGTGTCTCAGGTCTTGTTTTTTTCTCATTCATGTTATGGTTACATGATTATTTTTTTTCCTTATGTACTTTTAGGTCAGCATGACTGTGTGACCATCATCAACAACTTCTTTCCACGTGAAAGGCTGGACTACTATACTAAACCACAAGGCTTGGATAAAGAACCAAAACTGCCAGTAAAGTTAGCTGGGCCGCTCCATAAAATTATTACTACCACGAATATGCATCCTGTTAAGGTAGAGTGATATGTAAATTGAACGTGTTTGTTGGCGTGGGAACTGGTTTCATTTTTATGCCAAAAGGCACTCAGTTCTTCAGTGAGTCCAGTTAAGATGAAAAGCATTATCCTGTAACTCAGGTACTTCTGAGATGACGTAGAATCAGGCCTAACGTCTAGACATGATTCAAAAGTGAAGCAATTTCGGTGTTCGTACAGGTCAGAATTCCAAAATAATGCAATTTATCAGAGAGATTATTTTTAACATAGAAAAGCATAAATTGTGTGCTTTTCTGGATTTATTTTTTCCTAGCCTTACTTCAAATGGAAACAAGACAATTCCCTACCTTGACAAGTTGTCAGTGTTCTCTCCATGCTTGTCCCAGCATGCACCTTTCTACCTTAATCACTGTTTCACCATAGTAACAGCTGTTGCTGTTTCTGGTAGTATGTGCAAGAAATGTTTATTTTTATTTCCAAGTATGTTTGCTGCTAAATTTTTTTTTTTTTTTTTTTTAGGATTTTTTCTCCTGTGTAGTTCAGAGAAATTAATACACCTAATTTCAAAGACAAGTTCCTTGGGCTTGCTGTCCAAAGTTGGGAATTTGTCAGTGGTTGCCAACCAAGTATCTGCAGCATGTACGAACTGGCAGCTAATTTAGTGGGTGTATGGGCTCTTTTGAAAATGGTTAGCTCAGTGTGTTATCAGTCTACCTAAAGCATTCCAAGTATATGTGAGGTTGGTGTGTTCTTTGAAGCCACTTAAATTATGCAGATCCAGTTTATTCAGGTTTTCAAAAAGGAAATAGATTTTAGGACAGTCTATTGTAGTTTCTCTAAATGTTTCTTTTAAAATGCTTTTAATTCTTCAGGTATCTCTATTTCTTAGATATATATTTTAATACCAGTCTTAATTTTGAGCGTTTCATGCATAGGAAATACAAATACTAAATAATGACACTCACAAAAGAAGGGGAAGACAGCATAAGACTGCAGTACAGAAATAGTAAAAACTCCACTGAAATTTAGCTACAAAGATTTATCTAACAAGTTTAAAAATACTAGCTCTGAATTGGATTACATTTTTTCTCATAGATTGTGTTGCTGGTAAAAGAGAACCCTCTATTGGCCGAAGTAGAAGCACTGCAGAAATGTTACAGGGTTTTGGATCTAATTTGTGAGAAGTGCATGAAGCAGAAAGACATGAATGAAGTACTTGCTATGAAAATGCACTACATCAGTTGCATCTTCCAGAAATGCGTCACGTTCTTAAAAGAGCGGGAGGATCAACTAGATGGATTTATCAAAAGGTACGTATTTCTGCAGGAAGGTCTATGTATGCACTAACTTTACAGATAGCAGAAAAAGGCCACTGGAATAATCGTAGTAGTTGGACTGTCTCTAGTAAAAGCTCTGCCAAGTAGATTTTGAAATTATCCCAATAGCAGTCACTTCAGGGTTGCACTGACTCTTTTTTTTCCAGTGGTATTGTCCTCTCCTGGGGTACGAAGGAAACAATCCTTGGGTTTCAGCTCTGTGCTAAAACTGGTTAGAACTTGGCAATCCCACATACACTGTGAGGTAACAGAGAATTCCATGGTGGAAAAAAAGAGGGAGTGATAGACTTGGAAAAAAGTATTTCTGAGTCCAGTATGGATCATCTGGGAACACTTCTTTTGCCGTCTTGCTCTCTAGCAGTGAGACTGAGATTTCTCTTCAAAACAGTGAAGCAAGTGAGAGCTGCAAAATCCCACTGGCTTTAGATGAGACTTGGGCTCTTAAATCATGTAGGCTGAACCTCAGAATGCAGTCAGAGTTACAAAACTAGCTGCCTGATTTTAAAGTAAGTGGCCTGACCTGTAGAAAGGTCATATCAGAGCCCAGTGGATCTTTAGGTGATACTGAAAATTAATCATAAATCAGTTTTCGTATACTGAAATCAAGTTGTTCATCACTGAACCGCAGGAGCCAACCAAATAAATATAGAAGCATCAGGACTATAGCTTGTTACTAAATGTAAATAAAGCAGAATTTTTATTTTAAAGTATTGCTGTTTATTCTTTACTTTTTACTTTCACAATGTTCATTTTTAAATACAGCAAAGAGCTTTGTTACTTGTCCACCTATAGCTGGTTCTCTTTCACTGGTAATGGAATCTGTAAGCAGGCTTTTCAGAGCGTACTTTTAGCTAAATGTGGGATAGGACAGAGTGAGGAGGGCAAAGTACTGGATGCTGTGTGTTTGTCCTTGTCCCTAAGCAGTTACTGTGTGATTTCTTATTCTATTTTGAATTCTTTAAAAAATTTAGTCTCTTGAAAGGGAGAGATAAAGATGGTTTCCCTGTATATCAAGAGAAGCTAATTCGAGAAAGTATCCGAAAATTTCCTTACTGTGAAGCTACATTGCTCCAGCAGCTCGTGAGGAGTATTGCTCCTGTTGAACTGGTAAGTTTTTTCTATCAAGATAATATTTTCTAACAATTTGCATAGTAAATTCAGCTTAAAATAAGCTTTCTTACTTTCTCTCAGGTTCTTCAGTGTCTTATATTAAGCAAAGGCTTTGGATGTCCCTGAACTTTCTGATAAGCTGGAATTTTATTTTACGTGTTGCAGGAAAATTCTCTAATACCGAATGCTTAAATGCCTGAGCTGAGTCATTTCCTAATTTAATACATTGATTATTTATAGTGTATATGGAGAAAGTGGTAATACATGGTAGTAGAACATTCTGTGAAGCTCCCTTTATCAGAGGGAGAGACGAGAGAATGCCATCTACTGTACAGTGTGTATCTGAATTAGGAGATCCTAATTACAAGTAAAATAGCTAACTTCAGCTTTTCATCTTTGCCAACTCACTCTTCAGTAGCTTTCATTAGTTTATAATAAATCTTACACAAGAAGTTTTGTTCTATTTTTTTTTTTTTTTAACATATGTTTTCTCTGGTCTCTGAGAGCAAGATATTGTATGTTCTAACACTTGGAAAAAGGCAGAGTTTTGTCTCATACTTGGATTATGCTGAGTGAGTTAAAAATAGCATCCATCTTAAGTGGCTCCAGTGAATGAAAATGTCCTGAGGCTTAATGCAATGCCTCCTGTTTGTCTAAGCCAGAAAAATAAACACAGTGTGAAAACAGACTTTCATGATGCATTAAGAGTTGCTTTAGAGTAAACGCTTTCCTTCCTGTTTCTTCTTAGAAGAGCTTGCAGTCTTTTCTGCTTTCTTCCTTTAGTTAAACTGTATTTCTGTCCATTATGCTAGAAAGGAGATGCACTAAAGATTGAATTTCCTGGAACCCTTGACCTTCAGCACATACAATTACTTGGATTCAGTCTGGGCATCTCAGAGTTGCTGCAGTCATTATAGCCCTGCATGTTTCTGCTGGTCTAACTGTTCAATGATTTATTTAGAGACAAGGCAACCTGATATTTTCTTCCCTTGTTGTTTACATCAAAATAATCCGTAGTTTATGTTTACCAGTAAAATATAGTAAATCTTATTGCTTGTGTTGTACGGGAAGGATACTGTAAATAATATCTAAATAATAATAGGCAAATAATTGTCTTGAAAATTCCAAGTTCTGACCATTTGGTCTGTATTCTGAGTACTCTGAGTACAACAGTGTATCAGTGCTAAATAAAACCTTTTTAAAAAGATGTAACTGTGTGCCAACACAGAGACTAATTTGCAAAAACCTGCTGCGTAGGATCTACAAGTTGGTGACTTTGAAAAGACCACTGAGTTCTTGAATGGGATTGAGTATTCATTAATAGCATTAATTATAGCATTAAGAACAGGTCATTAATTCACTCAACAGACACATTACAGTGACATTCAAATACAACAACAAAAGGCTGTGGGATATTCCCATAGCAGAATGGCACAAAGAACAGACAGCACAACAGTGAGAGTTGAAAGTGAGAGGTGAAATAAATGTGCATGTTTCAGGTGTTATTTCAGATGAAAATGAGGGAAGTAAAGCTATCAGTAATATGTTTGCTAACCTCAGAAGGTACAAAGCTTCTGAGCTTTATTTCCATGTTTTAATGTGACTAAATGCTTAATTTGGAGATCCAGGCTTATAACTTACGCAATTATCTTCAGGACTTGACAGAGCATTAAAAGTAGAGCCTGTTCTCTTCACTGAATGGAAATCTACTGCCTAAATGCAGTGACATCAGTGGGGAATATTTACACTTTAAATTATCTAGTTTGTCTGTCCAGGAAAATAACAGGTTTTGAATATATAGACTTAGACAGGCACTTTGCATCGTATTATATTTGTTGCATTTAAATTTCTGTCTGTTGTACCTGAAAGCAGCAGTTAGTGTATCATTTAGCTGTTACTTGGGACTATCCATTAAATGAATCACCGCTTACATCTTAGGTAGTGCTGCTGTTAGTCCTGCAATAATAACACATTCTTCCAGAATCATTTTCTTAAATGTCAGTATTTGTTCAGTTAAGGAAGGGGTAAATTCTTTATAAAGGACTTTGCAGCTAATCCCACAATATGCAGTTATTAAAAATCACTAGTATCTTCGCCTTCAGATTTTAGTTTCATTGCTCTGTGCTCGTGGTTTTGATTCAGAACAAAGCTACAGACTGTGGAGCCATTCTGTGCAGCCACTGATTCTTCAAAATGTAAGCACGTGTTCACAAGCTGAGTGCTAGTCACCTTCAAATAAGACTCATTTTATAAATAAAAAAATGAAATGTTTTTCTTCCTTTCTACAGGAGCTAAGCTCTAAGTTCACTCTGTATACAGAATGTATGTAAATGTGTACTTGCAAAGCTGTGCATGTTACTTGAAGTTGTATGTTGTAGTTTCATATTGTGCTCCACAGCACCTTGAGTGAGAGCACAGCTGGCTCCATGGAAGCTTGAATTGCTTTTTGTTGTTTTTCTCTTGTTGTTCCTCTTTGTGATAGTGCTTCTTTTTTACCTGAAACATACTGTACAATTGTGGTATTTCCTGTGTTTTACAAAATTATTCTCTTTACCCCTTCTTGTCTTTCAGGGTTCTGACCCTACAGCTTTTTCTGTACTTACACAAGCTATCACTGGCCAAGTGGGTTTTGTGGATGCTGAATTCTGTACCACATGTGGGGAAAAGGGAGCAGACAAAAGATGTTCAGTGTGTAAGATGGTAAGGAGCCATAAATTGTTTAATGGATCACAAAAATTATTGGCATTGAGATGATGAGGATTTTGAATGTTTGACTACTTACTGTGTAGATTTATGAGGAATTTCACACATGCCTACGCTGAAAATGTGCATGTCACCTACTTCTAGGAGAGATGGCTGCAGTTCACAAGTGGGAGTACTTGCATTTCCAAGTGTGTATGTTTAAGGATGAAGAAAGAATAAAATTTCTGTATGTTCAGAGTTAAGCAAAACAAACTGTTCCTCTATAGCTTTATATAGGTTGGAATCCCTGTATGATTTGACAAATGGCTTACAAATATCATTAAGTAGTATACATAGAGATTTAACTTGTTGCACTAAACATTTAGGAGTAGTGTACATTTTTCTAGTACATCATGACAAATTGATGGCTGTGGTAACTTTCAGGTGATGTACTGTGACCAGAACTGCCAGAAAATACACTGGTTTACCCACAAGAAAGTCTGCAAGACCTTGAAGGAAATTCATGAGAAACAAGAACTAGAAGCTGCCAAAGAGAAAAGGAAACAAGAAAAAAAGCAAAAGAAAGGTTAGAATTTTTAGTTTCCTTGCTGACACTAATGTAGCACAAACTGTATCAAAAGGAACAACAGTAACAAGCCTTAAAATCTGTAACAGTTGAAATATTTTTGTTGTCACATAACAACATACTTGCATTTGCTGGAATTCTACTCTTCCATTTTGGAGGTGCTGAATTACACTGCACTGTTTCAAAATCCAAATTTTTAATCAAAGTAATGTGTAAGTTTCACGTTAATCAATTTTGTTAGAGACATTAGGACAAACTGGATAATATGACAGCAGATTTTTCCTTCTAGTTGTGAAGGCTAATGGAAAGATTAATTCTCCCTTAATAGTTTCTTCTTCAGAATCACAGTATAGAGTTAACTGCATTGTGTATTTTGAAGGATGGGTGTTAAGGAAGTCTGCGCTAAGGAGGTTGTTAGCTCCATAGCCAATTGGGACCATGGTAGGTTTTGGCAGGACTGTGGCTGGTTATGATAGTGTTTACAGCTGGCTACCAGTCATAAGAGAAAATGAGAAACCAAAATTAATAATTTCTGAAGGTTTATTTGGCTTTTAACAAGGCCTCTTTCCTTCCAGAATTGCTACAACCCAACCCTACTTAGCGGAATCAGAGCAAAAAGTCATTTAACACTTTTTTTTTTTTCTCTAAAAAAAGTTATTTGAGAAATAAAGTTGCAGTTGCTGATTCTTTTCTGTATAGTCAGGTTAGAAAATGTGGGATGACTCATTTAAGCTAAAGTTCAGTGTGGTCAAGTGTTAATTAGCAAAGAATTTCTTCAGTATGTTATAAGTACTTCTTACGTAATCACATAAATAGCTTTTTTTTTTTCCTTACAGAACACCTGTATTCTACATTTAAGTAGCCTGCAGCCATTCTTTGAAAGGCTAACCATACTGTCAGTAAAGCATATTTGAATTGGAAGTTGAAATAGAGTCCTACTCTGCTCCTTTATGTATTAAAAGGAACTGTGGTGAAATTGTGGAGAAATTAATGAGAGCTTTGTGTAGGGTTAGTTTCAAAATAATCTTATGGAAGCTTAAGCAGAACTCTTACGTCTTCGGCCTTTTTTTGTTGAAGCTTGCTGAAGCTAATCACTTCTGTAACTGATGCAATCACTTCTGTAACTGATGCAGTTTCTTAGCGTTTATTATTCTTCCAGAGGAAAAAATGGTTTACTTGCCAATGAGTTCCATGTTTACTGGTGATGAGTTTTCTCTTTTGTCTAGATGAAGCGCAACCAGAAGAGGCTGGTTCTACAAGCGAAGAACAGTCAGCTCCCGGCCCAGATGCTACCAAAGAAGCAGATCCAAATCCATGGATCCAGACTGCCCGGACAGAAGAAACTGAACTTACCAAAGAGTCAGAAGCACGAGTCCCACGTCCTGACAGCCAGCTGGAAAGGGAGACTGGCTTAGCTGACATTGCTCTTCAAAAAATTCAGGATTCTGAGGAATAGGAAAGCTGGGAAGGGACTGAGTGTTCTGGTAAAATCCCCCTACCCCAGCAGTCGTAAAGAAATCTTTATGCTGACCACGTATGAGTTCTTTACAGCATGGCTTTTGCAAGGCTTCCTGTAAACGACAGCATAGCTTTGTTCATCTTGAGATGAAATACTGGCTAGTTTGTCTTCAGGTTCTGTTGTAGATTGTAAAAATAGATATTTATTATCTGATGAAAACTAGAGTGACATAGATCCAGCTATATGTATACCAGCTGTAAGCACAGTAAAATCTATGAGCATCTGGTCAAACAGCCACTTAAGTTTGGGAGTATTCATGGTTTCAGAACCTGAAAATTATTTTAAATATAATTTTTAAGACTTTTTTTTTCCCAAGAGTACACAGAACTACAGCTAAAAGTATTGGGAAGCCAGAACCCCTTTATGAAGCTTTATTTAAAGGAATTCAGTAGCAGTTCAGCTTCTGAAGATACTCATCTGAATTCTCAAATTTTCATGAAATTACTGTAAATACTTTGACTATAAGTGCACAACAATAGTGTGTGGTGGCAATTTTATTAAGTGATGCAGCTGTTTTGTAAGTCTCAGACTGACTGTGAAATGTGTGTGTTTCAAGAGATTGATTTCATTATTTATTTGCTCAAATATATTCCAAGCTTATTAAAGTTTGATGAAGGGAACATCAGTAGGATTTTAACTATTGTGAATGTTACCAATAATGGTTTCCAAATCTCTGCTTTCTGGTCAAGACGCCTTAGAGCACACTGGGATGTATATGAATGATTTCATAAACATATGAGATGTTTAATATTTTACATGCTGAACCTGATCACAATTAAATGGGACCATTTATAAACTACAATTGGTAAATTGTATCAATGCCATTTATGCTATTGATGTTTCACATTGGCTTTCAACTAAATACTATATTGTAAAAACCAGCATCCCTTAAATGTTATGTTTTTACTCAGTTTTACATTTTCTCATGAAAGAAGGGAATGTCATGACCTGAAATACTACTTGCTGCATAAAGATGGTAGAATTTTATATTCTCCAGTTGTTGGATGAACAATGTGTTTGGAATACAGCAATATCCTTCAACATAGAGGAATAAATAAGCCACCTTCCACATAGAGGAAAAATGCTATTAATTTTTTACTATTTAATATATTGAACATTTTTGTTTATTATTCTTAAAATTTTAAGAGGATGTATAAATGCAGGGAATGTACCTTTGGTATGATCAAGAGTGTTTTCATTTCAAGGATTAGAAGAATAAAATGTGAATAATAAAGGGAAAGTTTTCAAAGACGAGAACAGAGTGGCAGTTCTGTTTACTGCATCTTTAATGCCTACCAGGACATGTTGTGATGTTCCCACTTGAGATCTACGGGCTTCCTGTAGCTCAAGTGTTCAAGTAGAAGGCAGAAAGCAAGAGAGGCGTCTGGAACACAGATATGGAATCATGATACTTGGAGCTGGGAATCAGAAGTGCTGCTGGTTCCTAATTCTTATCATAGTAGGGCCTGACTGGGATATATTTCTCTTCAGTGCTTTTCTGATAATGCCATTTTTTGGGGACAAACAATTCAGGTTCCCAGAAGTGTCATAAAATCCACCACACAAATTCTGATTTCATTCCATTAGCCAACACCTTTTCTTGGTGAGAAAAGCCTAAGCAACAAGGTAAAGTTTGAAAATTGGAAGTAGTTGTGAAGCACAGGCTACCACCCAGTGGAGATTGTGCTTGCATTTGTCCTCATTCTAACTTCAAAAGGCTTCAGAACCATGAACACAGGATGCCATGCTTCTTTTTGCAGTGAATCTCAGAAGAGAACAAGTGCAATCTAAATGAGGGTCTCAGTGCTTTGCTTCAGCCTTCCTCAGCTGAGATTGTTACATCGTAGACTACCTCTGTGAGAACAGTCAGCTGTAAAAGCACAAAAAAGTTAGGTAAACTAGGGATTGCATACACTTAGTGAATCCTAATGGGTCTTAATTTAGACAGGACTGCGTTAAGAAAAAATGTTAGCCAGAGTTTCATTTAATCTGGCTTGTCTTGAAACCTACCAAGGTGTTGATCTCCCTCCTAAAACCATGCTGATGAGAATGACTTCAGGGCATTTACAAGATGCGTAAATATAAGCAAGAAAACTAGGAAAGCTGAAATTAAAAAAAAAAAAAAGGAGGAATCTAACTTTGAAAAGGTGAAAGGAATTACAAGGTTTAGCAGAGATGAAGTCACATATCTGGGATGGAACAATCTTAAGCAGCAGTACAGGCTGGGATCTGTCTGGGTCTGATGAAACAGACCCAGGAGTCTCGGTGGGCAGCAAGTTGACCCTGAGCCAGAGGAATGCCCTGGCAGCACTGATGGTAAAGACAGGAACATAATCAGCAGATCAAAGATGTAATTATCTCATTTGGCTTGGCACTTGTTCAGCCATGCCTGGAATACAGCATCCAGTTTTGGTCAACCTGACTCAAAAAAAAAAATACCAAAAGAGGTTCCAGCCGAGGTGCCACCATGATGATCAGAGAGTTGGAGGAAGTGAGCTCATTAGCTCACAGAAAAGCTCAGATCTAATCACAAAACTTACAGTACCTAGAGGTTGCTATAGAGCAGATGAGCTATCTTCACAGAGATGCATAGTGACAGGACAAGAGCCAACAGGCCCCAGTTGTTGCAGGCAAAATTCCACCTGGATATAAGAAAATTGCTCTGGAGTGCAATTAAACAGTGAAGGAGGTTGCCAAGAAGTGGTGGTCTCTCCCTCACTGGAAATATTTGACTTGCCTTGACAGAGTGCTGGATAACCTTATCTCAGGCTTTCAACAGCAGTTGGGCCAGATAAACTCCAGGAATCCCTGCCAGCCTAGACCATTTCATGACTCAGTGCTAACAGGAGAAAAAAGAAAGAACTCAGAAGACAAGCCCCAGGCTGCTGAAGGACTTTGATATAACAAATAGCACTGACTGAAACTCAGCCTTTGGCAGAATAGAGAGAGAAAGTTGTGAAGAAATGTATTACTTTCCATTTACATACAGGTCTGCTACCTCCTTTAGTGATAACTGGCTTTAGAAGCCAAAAGTGTCAGGTGCAGTGCCACAGTGCTGTCAGCAGTCCTGGCACAGTGCATTCTGTATGGCACATCTTGTCTCCCCATAAAGCACCAGTAAGCAGAGACACGTCATGGAGAGTGTAGGCAGCCTCGGACAGGAACCACACTGCAGCACCCTTACTTGCCTGTGCTTCTGTGGGCAGTGAGACACAGTGCAGTAGTATCATAAAGCTAAGAGATTCCAGCACATTAGTGTAGCACACAAATTACCAAATTGGAACTGCTCTTAGAAATAAGAATGCTATTCACCTCATATCTTTATTTTGAAGGAAGAAGATATATTATTGGTAGTGAACATCATAAGTCTAATTATGCAGTAGAAACTATAAAGAATGAAATAATGTATCCTATAAAGTACTTGTTAAGAAATTAAGATTTGAGATTAAAAAAAAGTATGATAGAAATTGCATTTCAAACATTTTTTTGTTATAACATCACCACTGTTTAGCATTTGATTTCTTAATTTGTTGACCCTAGATATTATATATTTGATGATAAAAGGAATGTTACACTAATACTACTTTTTTTTTTTCCTGGAAGATCATTTAATTAGATGCATGTTTGAGTGTAGTTACATTATAGAGATAGTAACTTACGTAAGATGCTTCCATCTACTTTAGACAGGGGAGCAGTGTTTTTCTTAAGGAAGAAAGAAGTCATCTAAATTGGATTGTCAGCTTCTCAGGGAATTCCTCTGCTTTGTGTTTAAGCCCTCTGTCTCGACAGGTGGGTACTTTGCTCCAGTCAATAGAGGAAAATTCCATTATAGATCTTGTCATTGCCCGTAGTAAAACAGCATCTTCTGGGTTCTCAAATGGAACTCTGCAAAAAGAACAAAACAAATGAACATTATCAGAATGCTCTCAACCTACTTTGGAGTTATTTCACTAAGTGTGCTTTCTATAGTTAATGAAGTTAGAAGTCAGGAGTGAGGATTGTAAATTGTAAATTTTTAGAAGGCTTCCTTCTGTTACCAAATTTTAGAAAGCAAAACAAAACCTGAAAAGGTCAGCATTCCAAGATTCTAAGGAAAAAACATGCAGTAAATTATTTAAAATGTATTTAAAGCACTGTTGTCCACTTTAATGTTCTGATTCTTACAAGTATCCAGTGGAAATCATAAAACTGTGCACTGCATGATTTCATATTGATTTGATTTCATATTGATCAAGCTGAGTGGTGCAGTCGATACGGTGGAAGGAAGGGAGGCCATTCAGAGGGACCTCGACAGGCTGGAGGGCTGGGCTCGGGTGAACCTAATGAGGTTCAACACGGCAAAGTGCAAGGTTTTGCATTTGGGCCGGAAGAACCCCAGGCACCCGTACAGGCTGGGAGGAGTGGTCCTTGAGAGCAGCTCGGCAGAGAAGGACCTGGGGGTCCTGATGGACGAGAGACTGAACATGAGCCAGCAGTGCGCTCTGGCAGCTCGAAAGGCAAATGGGATCCTGGGCTCCATCAGGAGAGGGGTGGTCAGCAGGGACAGGGAGGTGATTGTCCCTCTCTACTCGGCTCTTGTGAGGCCCCATCTGGAGTACTGTGTCCAGGTGTGGAGCCCTCAGTACAAGAAAGACATTGAGATTTTGGAAAGGGTCCAGAGGAGGGCGACTAAGATGATCAGGGGGCTGGAGCACCTCCCCTATGAGGACAGGCTGAGGGAGTTGGGCTTGTTCAGCCTGGAGAAGAGAAGGCTGCGCGGTGACCTCATTGCAGCCTATCAATACCTGAAGGGAACCTACACCCACGAGGGGAGTAAACTCTTCAAAAGGGCTGACAACAGCAGGACTAGGGGAAATGGATCCAAGTTGAAGGAGGGAAGATTTAGGTTGGATGTTAGGGGGAAGTTCTTTACAAGGAGAGTGGTTAGGCCCTGGAACGGGCTGCCCAGGGAGGTTGTGGATGCCCCGTCCTTGGATGTGTTTAAGGCCAGGTTGGACGGGGTCCTGGGCAACCTGATCTGAATGTGTGTGTTTGGTGGCCCTGCTAGGCAGGGGGGTTGGAACTACATGATCCTTGAGGTCCCTTCCAACCCGGGTGATTCTGTGATTCTGTGATTCTGTGATGCCCATTAACGCAAATGCAAAATTTATTTCAGTGTGAGTCTTTTAAATAGTGACCATGCAAGAATCCAGGACACTGAATCCAGAAATCTCAGTTGATGTTGTTCATGTGTCCTGATACTTGTGAGAGAGAAGTGGCAGACTTGCAGTATCAGTTCCAAATCAACAACCAAAACTTTAAGCTCAGATACAATATTAAAACCCTAATTTGTAAAACTTATTCCCTAGAGGTGTAGCTCTATGTGACACACAGTGCTAGGAAACTAACAGAAACCACGTGACTGTCTCCTTGTCTCCTCTGTGTATAACACAGACTGTCAAACACTTGGGTACCTCACCAACTCTAAGTACCTACACAATTCAGATGGAGTGGAAGCTGCACATCCACTGCATCAATGAATGAACTCCACGAAAACAGGAAAATCATTTATAAACACAAATTAAGCTGACTGTAAAGAGCTGTACTGAAAATGAATAACTACGTAAAAATCAAATTTTTAAGGGAAATCATCATATACAGGCTGTTATTATTTCCTTTAATAAATCTGGCAACTATTTTCATACGTGAAACTCAAAAGTCTGCTATCTTAAGATTTTAAATATCTTATAAAGATAGCATCTAAAAGTGTCAACATATTAAAATCCATTAAAAACCACCTCAATCCAGGCAGATATCACAGAAATAAGCTTTTCCATTTATTTCTGACGTCGAAATTTTAACAGAATAAAGTTAACTACATGCTTAAAACATTTTGTTCTATAGCTCTGTAATGCTTTCCAGAGAGTATGTTCTTCTGAGCAACCAGAAAGCAGAATGCTGTCTGTGCCACAATACAGAACAGCTATTGTGATGCTCCAATGCTTCAAGCACACTTTTTCTAGTTATTGCTATTTGATCTTATAAAATAAACAGCACTTTTATAAAATAAATAGCATTTTTATACACCTGGAATACCTTTTCATATCAGAATTAATACAGCAGTGGGTTGGCTATCTTATCAGAATGATACAGCTTCAACTTTTCAACTGTGTGAAACACAGAACACCAGGAAATTTGTCAAGAAATTATTTTTACTGTTTTTTTTTCTGAAAAAAGCACACACACACACACACACACACAAAACAAAACCACAACAAAACCAACAACAGAAAGCTCAGAGAAACACTTACTTATTTGTGTGATTTCCAAAC
Source organism: Centrocercus urophasianus (assembly GCF_019232065.1). Lineage (NCBI taxonomy): Eukaryota > Metazoa > Chordata > Aves > Galliformes > Phasianidae > Centrocercus > Centrocercus urophasianus. Next base: position 19,969,233 of record NW_024884711.1, read on the forward strand.
TCCCAACCTGTAATAAAAAGTTCAAATTTAGACATCAATGCGCATGCAGCATTTTGATGAACTAAGGATTATCATCCTGAACCCAAATTACTTGTTCAAATGAGTCAAAAAATCAGCAGATTTGATACATGTAAAATCTTTTCAAATTCAGTTACTCATGTTTAATTTTCCCTAGACAAACTTTTCCATGCATTGGTTTGTAGGTTTTTCATAGAAGTACATCCAAAAAGCAGACAACGTTGTGTTTTGCTCTGGACTGCCTCATGACAGAGCAGTCACAAGGTTATGGGTACTCACTGTGCTGTCTGACAGCAGTAAATGTTTTAAGGACTCTTTAGAAAATGACTTTATATGCTATTATCAGACATCATGAAAATATTCTCAGCTTGGAAAGCATAAAAAGGAATCTGCTTACAAAACTAGGCAAGATGTACAAAATCTACAACAGTAGGAGAAAATATTTTCTTCAAGAGATCATTTTATAAAAGCACTAGAGGGCATCAAAACTCAAGGATGCTGATCACCAAAACAGCATTACGGTGTACTGAGATGCTCTTCAATAAAATTTAAAAAATAACAATGTGATATATGTTGAAAAAATAAAATGCTGTTTGTTCAGCTGTTAAAATACTTGTTTAACTACAGGGTGTAGCAGGAACTACAGTTGGACTAGATGATTGTGGTGGTCTTTTCCAACCTTTACAATTCTGTGACTCTATGAACGTATTTGTCATAATGCACACAGCTGAGGATTCATTCATCTGCTGTTCTGAGTGCTGCTCCTGGCTCTGCGGAGCAGTTTGGTTGAGTTCCCAATGCATTGATATTTTACTAACTAGGACACCAAGTTTGTATTGGATGAATGAAAAGAACTTCAACTGAAAGCACCCCCAAATGGTTGCTTTTGCTCTTATGGTTATGATTACCTGGGGGCACCACCAGTCTCCTGGCTGGCCAAGGGCCCCTGCTGCTCCTGATGGCAGTGCCTGGCACTGAGTCCACTCTCTTCCCAAAAGCAATCGACTCCACAGCGCTGGACCTTTCACAGTTACAGACAGGAAATGCCAACTCCCGTTCTCTTCGTGTAACTGCTGTTAAAAGAGATATAAAAAACTATTTCCTCTATCAACTAAAAAGGCTGGTGCTAACTGCATGCAAACTTCATTTTGTGCAGGTTTATAACAACAGTGATGTAAATCTGCATAATTTCACAGAGATTCAGAAGAAGATCACGGAGTGATGCTTGCTACAGCTCTGGGGCACAGCCCCCTCTAACAAAATAAAAGTATTTATTTTGGATGCAGTAGGATCAGGAATTTTAAACGAAGAAACTACCAGACAAGGCTTTTCATTACTACAAATGACATCTACTCCAGAAGTCAGTGAAAACTTGGAACTTTCTTTACGAACAGCGTGAACAAATCCCACTTCAAGGTCAGTTTAATTCCCATTGCTCAATTATGGAGGAAACTGAAGGAGTGCAGTAAAAAGAAAAGCTTCACACTTTCTTGTTTTGTGCTTGATTTCAAAAATAACTTCACATTTTTAAGAAAGAGTTTGAGACTGTAAGTTAAATGAGGGATTTTAACTAATGATATGACCTGCATACTGATCTAAAACTTCAGATAGGAAAAAGGAAGAGAGCTGTAGGTTTAGAACCTAACTCTGGCAGGAACATTTCGAATTCGGGGAGTTTCTAAGTTGTGGTATCTGGGGGACTCATTAGAAAGGAGCTGCAGCATCCATGTCTGGAGGTAACAAAGTGTGAGCACGTGTCCTGCATAAAGACGCCAGCCAGGCCAAAGCTGTCGGAATGTTCCACAGATGGAACATTTTCCATTCAAGATTGAAAGAGGAAATATTTAATTTCACATTACAGTCTTTGTAACGTTAAATAAACAGTTCACTAAATAGAACACCCAGGGTACAGCTTGATAGAAATTAATGCTACAAGTCCTGCTCCAGAGCTGAATACAGCATAACTGTACTGAAGACAGGAGTCCATGAAGTTTTGTGGAATTGTTTTTAGAACTGTAAAGGCAGCGTGTATTTCCCAGTAGATTTAGCTTCAGACAGCCAAAAGTGACTGTTAATAAAACAGTCTGAAGAAAGTGCCCCAGACCAAGTACTGAAGAGGCTGGAGGTACACAGGAAAGGTGTTTCACTTTCCAGTATAGGAAATGAACGTACAGCCATTGGCAGATGGCCACGTGGTCAACCCAGAAGCTCAATAACCCCTAACACAGACCATGCCCATCTGCCAGCTCTCCTTCATGGCAGGGCTGCGTAACCTGCAGCCAAACAGTCATCCTGAGGCTGCCTTCTCAATTCCCGCACTGTTTCTCCCACAGGCTCAGAGCAGGTTTCCAAGATGACAGTTTCCCCTCACTGTTTTCCCATGAGGAGAAAGTCAGGTACAAATCAATACTTTTCTCAGCACTTCACAGTAACGTTCAATCCTTTTGTGCATCACAGCTCACCAAACATCAAAGACACAAACACCAAAGCTGATTTTCTGGCTCCACTGTGGCTTGTTTATTAAATTGGTTTGTCTTCAATATATTTACTGATACATATCTATATATTTGTTCTCAATATAATTCTTTTCTTTTTAAGACAACAAGTGAAAGATCTGATGATTCATGAAGATTTCCATCTGACAACTTGGTCAGCATGGATGTGCATACATTCTAGAAACGCACAGAAACACACAGTTATCTGAGAACATCACACCAAATGGAGGCACGTGTTTCTAAATGCAGGCTTATATCTCTTACCCAACAACATATAGACCAACTACAAGATAACCATACACAATTTAAATAGAAAAAGATGGAAATTAACAGCGCTGGGTGAACCAAAGGGTTTATGCCAAACAAAACTTTCAAAAATGGTTATAGCAAAAGATCTAACAAACTGGTATTAACAAATGTACGTAAGAAACGGACAAGAATAATTCACATATCTTTCCAAACTTACTAAAAATCAAAAGCAACAGTCAACACTTTGTGAAAAGAGAAAAATAAATCCTTACGCTTCCTGTCCAGGAGCTGCACTGAAGGGAGGCTGTGTATCACATAGAGACGGTAGCCTGCATCATATGCCAGAGGGTTGTGAAACAGGTCTGCAAAATATATACAAAACAATGCCATCACCAAAACTACAGAGAAAAGTAACAAACTCAGCAAGACAGGAAAATTAAAGAGCACTAGTAGACAAAGATTTTGTAGAAAATGTTTTTAACTTCAAATTATTTTTACAGCAGGTAAACAAAGCTTGGTTCCCTTATACTCACAAAATCACTCAATTGAAGACAGACTGCAAGGAACTGGCTTATTGCAGAGCGTGCAAAATACCACAGGCAAGATTTGAGGAAAGGCATCATTGTGCACTCGAAGCCTTTGAAGTTTTTTTGTATTTTTTAAGACATACAGACAAAACCGCTAAATACTCGCCTTTGATTGCCTTGAGTATTTTTGGTGATGCCTACTTTAAATTGTAGCAGGTTTTTTGTTTTTTGTCTGATGGCTTAACGATAAGACACAAAATTTGCAGCAGGAGAGAGTTAATTAAAAAAAGATGAGCTTTAGGACTCCTAAGGCTTTATCAGAGCCGATATAAAGGTTTTATCCCATAAATGCAATATAAAATAAAAATGCTGCATTTTCTGATTTCTATATGGATTATGAGTTTGAAAAGTGAAAAACTTGAAGATTAAAATGTGTAAAAGGACCTGTGCTTCTGGAAATGAAGTGCCACACACTTTTATTAAGTTATAAGACCCTAAGTTCTAAAAGCCCATTAGCAACTTGACTGAAATACTTATTATGCTCAGGTTCACATTCCCTGAATAACCAAACCTTTGCAACACAGACAAGCATCAGTCCTCTGTTACTGCTTTGGCAAATGTGGAACATCCACCCAACTCACACACCAGACTTGGTTTGGTTCACGCGAATGACATCTAAAGTTGATTAAAGTAGAAACTGGCTCAGATAAAAAAAAATAGAATGAAAAAAAGTTTATTTTCTAAATTAAAAAAAAAAAAAAAAAGCTATTTTTCTCTTTAAAGAAATACTGTTTTTCTTAAACAGTACAAAAAAAAAAAAAAAAAAAAAAAAGATCAGGATACCTTAAGATCACAGCAGGCAAAAAAAAAAAAGTTAACAGTTTTGACAATTTCTACGAAGATCTACACTGATCTGTTTTGAAAGAGCCTGTGGCCAATATTCCCTGTAGGTCAAAAAATCCCCTGGTATACCTAATCTTAACAGGTAAGGAGGGCGAGGTGAATGGCAAATAAGAACTCTTGTATTTCAGAGATACTAAAAGACAAAAAAGATTGAGAAATATTCTACAGCGGCTTGTGAACCACAGGATTTCATATTTTGTTCACCAGGCTACATTTGAGTTTCACAGAGTGCTCAGAGTTCAGTGCTACTAGCTGACTGTTTGGAGGCTCAGTAAGGCTGGAGTGGGCAAGTGGAACCTTGTACGTGGAAAATGCCTGCTCAGGTATTCAGAGAACAGAAAATGTTTTAACGTTGTAATGAATTTTCAACAAAACCACCATATTCAGGAGTAGTAAGCAGCCCACAAGGTGGCAGCAAAAGAAAGTTCTGTGTTTTTACTGCATCCAAGACTATAAAGCCATTTTTGCTAGGAAGCGTTAATCAGAAATAAGATGATGTGTTTGTCTCATGAGAATGCTTTTGAGTCAAGAAAAAAACACTGTAGCATTCCACAGAGAAAAACTTCTTAGAAACTTCTCTAAAAGCAGGTAGGTTTGTTGTTTGAGCAGTACTAGAATGGTGACTCAAAGAGAGATTTTTCCAAGACAAAGGGAGGAGCTGATACTAAGTTCTTCTGAATCTAGATGCTGCTTGGAGCATGTTCCTCATTACCAGCACTGATTTTTAACAGTATACAAATTTTTCTGCTGCTTGATCTTAAAGTAAATCCAGCCACCATATAGATCAAGATGGTCTTATTTAACAAAACATCTGGAATCACTTTTTGGCTCTGCTTTCTAGTCAAGATAACGTAATTTTCCTTCTACAAATTAGGGATAATGCTTTCTTCCTCCACAGGTTTGTCTCTTTTCCCAGTTCAGAATGTAGGAAAAGAGCGTGCCTACCCTACGCGGGGTAGAAAGGAACTATTGTGACAGAAGCATAGTGAAAGACAAAATAACTTTTTTTGAGCAGGAAGATGTTATCAGATGTGGACAATAAATCAGTTGAGGTAATGTGCAGAGTACACAGAAATCTTAGATTCCAAGAGATGTAGAACAAGGTGAGCCTATAAAGAAACCCTATGCATCTCCCAAAAGTCTGCAGTTGTGAGCAACCCATCCAGTAAATCTTTAGAAACTGACTGTTTTCAGTTAATGCATGATGAAAAATGGTGTTATGCTTCAAATCCTTAGCAGTGCAGTGGCCAAAAATCACAGGAGAGCTTTAAGAAAAAAGAAATGCAACATTCTGGTAGCTGAATATTGCTCCCAAAGTGAACGATAATAGTGTACCCGACTGCCTCAATGTAACAGCTCACAGGAGCTACACAATAATAAAACATTGTTATATATCCAGAAATTCTATTGATGCTTTGCAAGATATTTTGAAAATCAAATTTTCCAGTGATAAAATAAATAAATTAAAAAAACAAAAACTGCCTCACAACAGTGAGAAGCTTCCCATTTCCAAAACACTTTTTATTTTATAAAGATGGATCACGGGCACAGGCCTTTTTGAAGTTACGCAGCTGAAATGCTGTGCTCACTTCCCAGTCCTGAATACTGCAAGCAGATGCTATAGTAATACAATTTGATATAAATCACTTTTAAAACACATTTTGTTCATTTCTTACTGACCTTTATTTCAAATACGATGAGGCATTTTATTAAACTAATAGACTCCTGGCAATTTGGGAAATCATTTCTATTAAATTTCTTTAAAATGAAGGCATTGAAGTTTGGGGGTTTTTTTTAATGATTGTAAAGGTTAGAAGGGAATGAATACCGTAGAGTAGAATATTACACTTCTTCTACCTATTTATTGTCATATCTTTGAACTGAAGAGCCTTTTTTAAAAAAGTTATTCTAAATAATTGCTTTTCTATAATGGTGGCCAGTCCAATATTCATTCAGTTTTCACAGAGTCTTTGTGAACGTCACTCATAATGACTCAGCAGCACTGTAACTATCTGCTATTCCTCTCTATTTCCCACAGTCAACTGCAATGAGCACAGACTCCCTGTGCTTTCTGAAGCTCCATATTAATTGGTAGAGCTATAACATTCAATTCAAGTGACAGCACCATTCATACATACAATGTCTGAATCTGTCTGAATCTGTCCAGACTTTGCCTAATCACTTCAAACAACTGCATTCTTATGTGAGCTCTTCTTCATTCTTGCACATAATGAAAAAAGAAAAAGAATAATTTTGCCAGCACGTTGTCTTCCTAAAGACTTGGTTTGTTTGTGAATTTCAGACCAACATCAATTTCAATTAAAATTGTACTCTGCAAGCCATTTTTTCCTTTCCTGTCATTAAGGCAGTCAATTTTTGAATGTGTAAGGAGGTATGGTTTGATGATATTCACCTTCAGTGATTGTGACAGCAAGACAAGAAACTTGTTTCCTGTGTTCTCAAAGTACTGAGAGATTGGCATGATCTATGACAATATTCTGTCAGGAACCATGCACAAAGACTTCCCATGCTTTCAATAGCTTAATAGCATTGAATTTTACTTTCCTGTAGGCTGCTAGCATAGTGGTGCCAGCACCATCTTGTATAATGTAATTTAAAACTTCATTTCCATCTAGTATATCAAAATCATGCCACTTAGATACTATTATATCAGAGTATGTTTATTCTCAAGACTCTAAAAGCCTGTATTTTCTGCATCTTTCTGAGCAGATTCTAAGTTCTACAAAGAATATGATTAACAAGACAGGAATTTCTGTTCCATAACCTATCACCTTCCATGCACTCTCAAGAACAGTGACACCAGTTTCTCATCTCCCGTCACTTCTATGATAATATCAGCACTCTCCCATTTTCCCCATACAAACAGGGAGCAGCACATGGCTTTGATTGCCTCCAAGCTACTTAGGCCAAAGGCTGGTTAGCTAGCAGCCAAAAGCTTAGTAGCAGTAGTCTCTACGAAATTTTCATGTGTTACAGGTTGCTTCTGTCAAATTTGGTTGAAATTGGTAATTGGCTTTAGAAGCTATTGGCAAGTGATGCACAAGCAGACAAGAAACATATCCTGGTAAGATATTCTTAAAAGCTACTGCTCACTGTTCTGCAAAACAAAAATAAGGTATTACTTAGGGTCCGCAAGCTTATCATTCCTTTTAATTCCTTCACTGTTTCACCAAGTTGTTTTAACTGGTTGTTGTGAAGCAACAGAATCTGTAATGAATGCAAGTTTTTCAGAGCACCTGAAATGAAAAATAATTATTCTCATTATATGTCATTACATTTATCTAGATAACTATTTTGTTACATCGCACGCTGAATTTTACATTCTTGTTAAAATTGCTCACAGTAGAAAACTCCAAAAGGAACAACCTCCAGAAAGAGATCTTTTCCCAGAGGCAGTCAGCCCTTAAACGGGTCTAGGAGAGGTGCAGCCAGGCTCCACCCCTTCCGGTCACACTGCTGAATTGCCTTCACCTGTGGCTGGCTCCGTGCTCCCCTCAGGTGATCAATCAGTGGCTCAGGCCACGACTCAACAGTTCCCATAGACTCCTATATCCCAGTAATCTTTAATTCCACTTCCTTTTATCCTGACCTAACATTGCCTTTGCCTCTCAAGCAATTCATAGATTATACCTATAGAAAGTAGCTCCATTTCAAGCTATTATTAATGTATGAAGAAGTTATTCCAAGCATGGCTGTGGCTGACCCAGACTACATGTTCACACTGTCATACCACAGTTGGTTTCAATAGCTCGTTTTCCAATTTCTACACAGTTTTTCTCATCCACATTTCTCTGCTAATGACCCCCACGCTTTGTTAAACCCCTATGTTGGTGTCTACTGTAATGTCTCTTCTGCCTAAATATTTTTCTTTCAAACATTCATTTTTCCACAAGATCTCACAGAAACTAATCAACACAATTTCTCATTTTAATAATTTATAGGAACTGATAAAAGTCAAATAGTAATATTTCAAAAATCTAAAATCCACAAATGTGTTGATATGCTTTGGCCTCTTCATTCAGAAATTCAGTGGTGGTCTGGCACAGCTACTGAAATCTACAAGAACATGCGAAATATATACAGATTTATAAGTAACAAATGGAACTTTGTGATAAAAATGTTTTTCTGCAAAACACTTCTGATTATAAGTGTTACTACACAATGCTGAAACTACAGGAAATGAGACAACTTATTAATCAAGTCTCTTCCATTTCATGCTAAGTCTATCAGCACTACAGTTTTTCATCATCTAAATACGAATGGCTCCCAGGAGATTCTTCTATCTGCTTCTTCAATGCCTGGTCAGCAACAGAACTGAAAATCATCCAATAGAAAAACAACTTCAAATATTCATTGAGAACATAAGATATGGTCATGCTGGATCCAAAATATTTTACAATTGCCTGATATTAAAGTGTATGATATTTCACTGCCCTCAAACCAGCACTTGATCTGAACTTGTAGTCTATTGCCACTCAAGTATGCTGGAACAAATCAAATCCCTAAGAAAATAATTAACGTTTATGCATATATGTGAGCTTTCAACCATTAACTTACTGGCTGTCATTCACTGTTATAAATTTGAATGCCAATACACAAAAAAGAAAGTACAGCTCAGCAATCTGAAAAGGGAAGATTGATACCTGATATATCTGTGAGTTCATTGTTGTTGAGGTAGAGCTCAGTCAAACAGTAGTTTTTTTTTAAGAAACTTAAATCTTGAATCTGAAATTAGAGTTAGAAAAACTATTATGTAACAGTCTAAATTTAACGGTAGAGAACATAGCCTTTTAAAAACTGTCTTACTATAGGAAGTTTTTAATCTTGCAGTCTTGATATGAATGCAAGGTTAATATCTGGAAGGGGATGCCTATCTGGCCCTTGAAACAGCTGAGAGCATTAGTGTCGCACAGCTGCTTATCCTTACAGTTTAAACACAAAGACAACAAATAGAATTTGATTCTCAACACTATTTTGATTTCTGTAATATAATTTGCTGGTGCAGGAATGATTTTAGATCTTGAATTATACCACTGACTTTAAGACAAACGTGTTTTGCTCTATGTTGAGCAAAGTTGAAAGTTCTGAAAGTTGAAAGGAAGAGACAAAGTAAGTTTTCCTGTTGGAAATTAAAAGTTACTTTAAGGTTCAGAAAAACAACATGGTTGAGTGAAAATAGCAATCTGAAAACATTCTTTGTTCTTTGTTCATTCTCAATTCTTTCTCACATTCTTTGCAGCGATTACTGTACCTTTTGTAGTGTGGGTACACACACACCTGTAATACAGCATGGCATTTCTCCATCTTTGTCATGCTCACAGTCAATAGGCCATTTCTCCTTACTCTTTAGTGCCTTTTAGAAGTAAAATGGAAAGCCTTATACTGTGATTTTAGTTCAACCTCTTTGCATATCCATGGTTTTGCTTTTCTTTAAGAGCAGTTGGATAACCACAGGTCTTTCAACAAAGCTGACATAAGATGCTATATAATTGATGTTAGCCTGGGGCAGCAGATACGCATATACTCCTCAATTACATGGAATGTAAATTTATTTTTTTCTCTCCTCACAGAGCTACTTATTGACCTGAGCAAGCACTTCTGGTGTTTTAAGAATTCATGTCCTTTGTGAAAGTTATGTAAATTACTGTATAGTAAGGAATTTAAAAGCAGGTTAGAAAATAGTACCTTTTATAAATTTCCCCTTTTTAGTAAGGTTTGGATTCAGTCAGACACTTGGTAATTGTTGGCTAAATATTTGCAGATTTCTAAATCACACAATCCTCCTACTGCTAAGTAGCTGATTTTTTCTAAAATACAACATGCTGAGACTTGGTTGAAAACTGTAGTGTTCGGCTATTTTTACAGAGCATCATGTTAGAACTCATACAGGACATAGTAATTATGATCATCTAGACTTGCAGAGGTGGAGCATGTGCAGCATACGGCTTGTGGAATTGTCTTAGGACCATGCTGCAGAACTTAATGTGGACATTGTCATACTGAACACTCTCCTGGGAATGTCCCTTAATTCAAACATATGTAGGTGACACTACAGCTTTATTACATTACCTTATTGTTGTTAATCCACAAATACCTCAACCTACGAAACAGTGACAGACTTGGAATACTCCTTAGTCCTCTAGTGGAAAAAAACAAAGTGGTGCTTAATCACTAGGTAAGCAGTGTGATTTCTGGTAGCTAATATTATGTAAGCACTAAAAAGCAACAATTCTGTAGAAAACAAAAAAAGCACAAAAGGGAGAGATAACATATGCATGATAAATGTGAAAGCATAACAAAGCAGCAAATGGTAAAGAAATGGGAACTCAGTTATACATTAATTTCTTCTTCCATAAAAGCATATATTTTTTAGTGAATACAATATTTCATCTACTTTGCAGATGGTGGAAACTCTACTGAGAACACAGAAGGAGGATTTTTGCATTCTGGGGGACACAAACAAAGGAAAAATGTTGTGAAAGGACAATATGGATTCCTTGGCCATGATGCTAAGAGAAGGTAGACAACAAGCACATTGCTGTCAATTCCTTATCTTTTTTATTAATGCATGTTGTGAAATCTTCTGCCCTTCTTCAACATTTTTCTCCTATAAACTTAGTATTCACATTCATTAGCAGTCTTGTTTTAAATGAATACCTTGACTGAGGTTGGATCTCTCTCCCATGTGCTTGTAGGGATTTTAGTTTAATTGTGTACCTTGCACTTTGAAGCTGAGCTTGCTGGTGTGCTCTAAATAACAAATTACCTACTAACCAGAGAATATGGGTGAGCTGTTAAATAATTTTCACTAATTGTTGCTGTTTTTCACTGCTTTAAATAAATGTTCTTGATTTCCTCTCAAATAATTGTAGACAATCTTTACAATTTTAATTGATATAATAAAATTTTCATGTCAGTTTTGAACATTCTGATGACCAGGGCCAGTGGTCCAGAAAGAATTAACCAGATTGGTAGGAATTAATCTCACACCATCAGCCTAATCCGCTCTGCTCGTGTTCCAGCTGTGAAGCCATGTCCCTCTTCCCAGGTGTTTTGTGTTTTTTCTCCAGGAACCCTTCCAGGAAGGAGTGAGCACCTTTTCCATCTTGCATTTGGAAAAAAAAAACACCAGGAGCAAACACCACAAAGTTGATGTGATGTATTTTAATTCATGCATTTTTCTGAGCATGAGCTTATCCCAAGCAGCTGCTCTGGATAACTGGCTATTTGGTCTCCTCAAATCACCTCTAAAAACTAAGTCTGCAAGAACATTTTGTATATATGTGTTTATTTTGTTGTCACAAGCAAATACATTTCTGCAGGTAATAAAGATAAGTGCATGAGAGCTGACAGAAAATGCAGAGCTCTTCCAGAGTTATTTTTTCTTTTTTTTTTTTTTTTGTAGACTTTTACCTACATACTGCCAAATTATGTTTCACATAGCAAAGCCAAAATTTCCCAATATTTTGTCACTGCCATTCTACACAGGTTTACATTTTAATTGGCTTTACTCCATTGTAACAGCCAAGATGAGGCTGTCTATCTCCAAGTTCTAATCTGTGGTGTTTTTTTTTCTTTGCAGTATTAAGGCATTTAATTTGCCCCAGGTAGAGCTTAATTTCTCTAACATTTTAGAGGAGCACGTCCCTTTCTGTATGCCTTCCAGCCTTTGCATGTCTCTTACAAACTGATACTTTCTGGCCTCCAGCCCTCTTATCCTACCTACTGCTAAGTTAATCAGTTTTCCTAGGATGACAGCTTTCAGTGACCAAATGTAAACTTTTTGACATGCCTTTAACAGTAGTGGTTTAAAAGTAAAATTTGATTCCTTCAAATTTGAATGACTTTATTTTTTTTTTCACTTTCTTCCTACTTTAGCCAGTAGAAAATTATGTCAAATTAACACTTGAGAAAGCATATTCTGATACTGAGATTGGCTGAGGTTCAAGGTAATTTGGGATAGAATAAAAGAAAACTCGTTCTCTTCAATCATCAAAGAAACAAGCTTGCATCATCTTTCTCAAAATGGTTTCATGGGAAGACAGATCACCTCTATATCTGTCTCCTGATTATTTCTTTTTATTCTTTTATTCCTTCTTTATTCCATAGCAAGGAGTATTTCAAAGCCAGCGAGAATATACTTTTAAGTATTTAACATCAGAAAATACACTTATTAAGACTCTACACACCATCTCAGTATGTATATATCTTCCTTACTAAGATTTTCTATGCTTTCTTCTTTCTAAAATAAATGTTATAATAATTTAACAGTAACCAGATGTTTCATACTTTCCTTCCACTGTTGAGTTTTGAATTCCTTCCTGGTGTTAATCAGGAGATGTGCTAAGGGGATACACTGAGACTTTCAAGGCCACCTTCCACGAAAAGCAAACGAAATAATTCTCAAATTCCCTAACACCTGTTTTGTTGTTGTTGTTTGTTTGTTTTTTGCATTCAAAGGATTTAGAGACCTTGAAGGCCTCATGGCTGAATTATTACACTATGTTAGCTCTTTACACGATATCAACAGCACAAACTAGACAGAGCTGTGAGGCTGCAGACAGGTATGCAACACTTGGAATTGTGCCCTGGCCAGAAATTCAAAGTATGCTTTTCAAAAACTTGGAAGTATGTCCTGTCATGTATCCATCTTTCTGGTAGCCTCTCAGCATGTTCATCCTACAGCTCTATCAACCCAGATCACCCACAGGTTCATGAAAACTTTGCCTTCCTTTCCTTCACATGGTTTCTTCTCATCTGCCCCATCTCTTCAGCTGCTTCACAAAGCTCCCAGAGATCAGTTCTCTGATCAGTGCTGCCTACCTCAAACAGCTCTTGTACTCACTTCATGTTGCCCTGCCCTCCCTTCAGTTCTTAACAGCCAAGATGCAAGCAATATCAAAGGTGCTACCATTTAGTTCTGCTATTGCAACAACAGATTTCTTCAGGGAGGTCAGAAAATTGGCAGTTCTCAGACTGGGCAGGTCCTGTGTTTCTTCATTTGCTGTTTTGATACTCTTTCCACCCAGACTTACAAGCCAGTTAGAACAGGTAGAGATCAGCCCATTAAGCTTCATGTCTCTGTTCCCTGTGGTAGAAGTTCATGCAAAACTCTGTGAACTTACAGACCCTCAAGCAATGCTGGGTTGCTAGAGAAGGACCGCATGCCTAGGGCTGAGGCATTTAACTACTTCACAGCTCATGCAGCTCTGCTCCCTGTGTCCCTATGTTTCTTTGCCATTTCACACAGCATGCACAGACTAGGTGTAAAGCTGGTATTTCACATATAAATGATGTTCAGGGACAGTTACAGAAAGCACTGTGGTTACCATGTACTGTGTGTTCCACTTCTAGTAAAAGTCAGAAAAACATTCTACTTACTGTCCAGCCAGATACAACACCAAGACATCCACGTTCCTCTTAAAGCCACAGATCTTCAGCTGTTTCTCTACTGCCTGACAGTACACAATACATTTTTAAGTACAAGATCCTGCATAAGTCATTACATTGTCACACATACATATTCAGGCTCTAAATTAATACACATGCCAAAGTTAACCGATGAATCATGGCCCCTCACAAACTATAGCAAAATTTAAAACAAAGAAATATTAAATTAATAGTTTCTACTTTAAATTGATAAAAAAAAGACACCAACAATTATGTTACGCTCACTCTAGATTTTTGTTTTTTAGGTTTTTTTTCCTGTTGAGAATCATAGTTCATAGATGTGAGATAGCTGTTCAAAGAAGGGGCTCCTCAGCTCATGTCAGGCAAACTGTACAGCTGACCACCAGGAGAACAGCTTAACTTGCAATACATTTGCAGATTTATTTTATGCATACGATTTTTTTAAAGTATGTATTCAGAAAACTGTATACTTAACTTTGAAAAACATAGAAGTAAATGAAATGTTCAGAGCATGTTAGTGATATGCCATAATTTGTAAAGGCAATTCTTTTAACATGAGTATTAAGATCTCAGTGACAGCAGTTAAGAAATGTTGTCTCCACAGAACAACATGGGGTTAGTAATACTACGCCCAGCATCAGTAAGATTTTTGCTTACAACACAAAATTGCAAATTGTTGAGCTTGTTTAGTTTGGATAAGAGAAGGTCCCTGGGAGATCTTGCAGCCTTCCAGTACTTGAGGGGAACTTACAATCAGGAAGGGGAGTGGCTTTTTACATGGTCTAATAGTGATAGGACAAGGGGGAATGGCTTTAAAGTAAAAGAGGGGAGGTTTAGGTTAGAGGTAATTCTTTATTCAGAGAGTGAGAAGGTCTTGGCAGAGACTGCTCAGCGAGGTTGTGGATGCCCCATCCCTGGAGGAGTTCAAGGCCGGGTTGGATGGGGCCCTGGGCAGCCTATCTAGTAAGTGGCAATCCTGCCCATGGCAGAAGGTTGGAGCTTTGAGGTCCTTTCCAACACAAGCCACTCTGTGATTCTATGACTCTATAAAATATTTTTGCAAATACAAAACAGCTTCCAAGTACTGATGGTACGATTAGAGCAGCCTGTACTAGCTGCATGATGAGTCTGTGTAGCGTGTTCTGGAGCTTAAGATAGATTTGGGTGCAAACACAAGTGCATGAAACCTGCAGTACTTTCCCAGGGGATCCAACGGGGCGTATGGTGTACACTGACTCAGAACAGCCGGTGGCCAGACATTTGTCCACAACTTGATATGGCTGCAGCCTGATTGCAGCCGTCAGGCAGGGAAAGTCCTGGACAAACGGCCCACACAATCTGCCAATGGAAAAGGAAAACTGCCTGGAGGAAGGCAGCTGTACCCGGGGAGAGCAAAGGAGAGCAGCTGCCAGGCACGCAGACGGGAGCATTCCTACCTCCAAAACGGAGCTCAACAGCCATGCTTAAGGGAAAGGGCAGTGCCCGAAGTGCCCGAGCACTAGCTGGGCTTTCCCCATCTCCTCAACCCAGCCGAGCCCCGGCCCTCTGCCACGCCGTCCCAGCGGACCCCCCAGCCCGACCGCGGCACGCCGCCCGCCGGAGAGGCGAAGCGGGAGGGCTACGGCGGCGGGCGGCTCCGAGGGGCCGCGCCGGGGCGGCAGAGGCGATGCCGTCCGCTGCGGCTGCGGGCGCCGCTGGTACGCGGAAGTGCCGCGGCTCCGCTCACCTGCCTGCCGTCCGCGTCGGCAGCTGCCGCCATTTTAGAGTCGCGTTCCTAGGCGACCAGAGCGAGGGAAGGGGCGCCCGGAGCGATGTTTATGACATCCACATGTGCAAGCAATTGTTGCCGTGTTGTTATTTTTAAAACCATTTTATACACGGCACAAAAGCTGAAGAATAGAAAAAGCTTTTTCCAGGGTGCGTGTGTGCTGATGTGCGTGCAGGACAATGGAAAACGTTTGATTGAACTACAAAATAAAAAAGTCTGAAAACTTGGAGCTTTATTTAGAACATAATTTACAGAGAACACTCGAATTAACAGAAATAGCCATTGTAAATGACGTGCAACTGATAGACAAAGAGCAAGAGCTGCAAGTATATGAATAAGCTGTCCCTCATGGAATTAATTATGTGCATGCCTTTGCTTGTTCAGACCGCTGAAATGACATCGATGGAGTGCGAATGATGGAGGAATGGAGCTGCAGTGCAAGTATTATATTGCAAATATCTCATTTTCATAGAAAAATGGTGTGGGTGGCTTCCATTTCAGCTAGTTAGATTTAAAAAGTAGAAACCTCAAATAAGAAAGGCTTGACATCTTAAAGGTAGAAAACTGGCAACAGAAATGTCTTTAATCACTTATTTTAACTCCTATAAATATCCCTAGGGTGTTAACAAAAAAAGAAGAGGAAATGTGCTGGAGATGTAGAAACTTGTACACAGATCTGTAGTTCTTATGTTGCACTGGAATCTTTGGATTTTGGAAGGTGAGGTGGTTATTAACGAGAAAGTCAACCTTAATATTAAAATTGTTTTATCAAGTAGCCAAATCTGAATTTGCTTGTCACACCATGTTTAAGTATGAAGAGCAAGGGAACCTCTAGAAGGTATTTTGTTGCATTCCTGTGTGACATCCATTGGTTGAGGTTTGTTTTCATTTGTTCTGTTGAGATGCTTTTCATTATTAATAACTGATTGATACTTAGTCTGGATACCTACACGTATAAAGCTAAGTATGCCCAAATGTATGAAGTTGTTTAAAGTTAACCTCTCTTATTTTTCCTGCTACCTATTGGCACCTAAAATTTCCACTAAGTTTAAAGAAATTTGGGTGGAAAATTTTTGGATTCACATTGAGTTATCAGCATGCTTTCTTCTACCACATGTTGTCCTTTTCCAAAACATATGACCTATTTAATCTTACTCCTGGATGGCTGTGCATAAAATGAATAAATGATCACTTACTCTTCTGGATATTCACAGTAATGGCTAACTTACTATACATATCTTGCCAAAAAAATCCCCGTTATATTTCTATACTAAAAATACTTTATTTGCTTATACACAGGTGTAGAGTCACAACAAGACACAATGTGATCTTACAGATATGATAATAGAACATGAAAAGAGGGGAAGCACACATCTTGTTTTCACCAGCAAAGGTGGTAGGCCAGCTCTGGAAATTGTTCATTTTATGAACCACCCAAACTGCAGGTACTGCAATTCATCTGACACACAGAGTTACACTGTGTATTCCCTGAGGTATCTCAGAGGCATTATTGGGTACATAAATATGACTGTGATTCAAGCCCACGCCATGGCTAAGGGGGATTGCCATTGCATTGCTGTAGAGACCACATTACAGAAACATGTTTGATTTGGATAATGAAGTTCAGGTTAAACATGGTTTAGAACAAAACCCATTTCTATATATATTGCTGTACCCCTGCATATGGGCTTTCACGTCCTCAAATCCAGTTTCCCACATTCTCCATCTTGTCTGAGGAAGATGCAGTGGAGAGAGTATTAAATGATAAGGACGTTCATCCCAGGAGCTGGGAAGGGAAAAGACTTCTTCCCAGAGCCCAGACAGTTTCCAAGACTACTTCCTTCCTGCAAATGCAAACAATCACTGCTCTGCTTTCAAGCTCAGTAGTGGGGAGGGGAACTCTGTACTCCAAGTTCAGCCTTAGTGAGTGAGTCTGATTACCAGTTGAGACCCCTGAGTGACAGCATATGCACCAGTGTCAAGTAACCTCAGTGGTTTTGGAGATGGTGTAGGTTACAAAGCATAGTAAGGCTTAGCCTAATTAGCCACAAGAGATGGTCCCACACTCTCACTTTAATCGTAACTATGGAAGTATTTTGATTTTATTTCTCAGTTCATGGCATTTACTTAATTCTGCTTGCATCTATAGTTTGCCAGGTATTCTCCAAATAAATAAAAGACAACATGCTTTCTGGAAGTGACCTTGGTAAGTTTCTTTAGGAATTCTATTTCAGCTACCAAATTTACCACCCACCTTTTTTTCCTTCTCAGTACAGCAAGAAGAAAAAGCTACTGTTTTGTATGTGTATACAAATGTAGTGCTGTTGTCTAAATCTCAAGTTTTGGGTTTATCTGGGTTCTGACAAAATTAAGTACTTTATGATGAAAAAGTGTTAAAACAAGAATTATGCATGATGTCTTCTTATGGAAATCCTACTATATGTGAGTTGAATATACTGAAAAAATGTGTTTTTTTTTTTTTTATCTTATGCTATGTCCCTGTAAAACTTATAGTCCAGTGAGAATTGTTAATATGTACAGCAAACAAAGACAGAATCTTATGCCAAACACTCGTCTTTTCTAGCAATAAAACAGCAGGCTCTCTGTAACATTTCTGTCTCCAAAACCCTAAACATTCTTCTTCATGGTGTGATTTGCATAGCCAAGATGTAAGTTTTGTGGAGCTGAAGTTAATCTAAATCTAGCTATTCTGCAATTACTGTTTGGTAGAGATAGATATTACATGAATTACAGAAAAGATTCTTATGTCTTTGGTTGAGCTTAATTATTCCATCAGAGAACAAGCTATGCTGCCATCCTATTTTTTTTTCCCTAAATCATTTGTTTTAATGGGCTGTAGTCACTAGAATGACCTCCTCATGTGTTTCAGCTTTAATTTTTCATGAGGTTCATCTAGCAGGTAACACTCAAACACTTAATAAATGATGGATTAAGCCATTCAGTTTTTTTAGTTCTGATTTTGATAGTGTATTGAAAAGCTGAGAGCAGAACACAACTTTGTAATTTAACGTATTGTTCAGTAGGTATGAAAGATGCAAAATGCAAATAACAGTGTCTGGTAAACAACATTTTAAATTGCCAAAGTATAAAATATTCAAAATTCATTTTTTTATGCCTTCTGTATTATCAGATGATGCTCTGTATTTTTCAGGGTTTATTTTCAATTTCTGTATAATTTCACAGAAATACAGTTGTGAAGGTCTACATTCCTATACTCATTATACTACCAAGATTTATTTTTTTTAAATAGAATTTCGTGCAATGTTTATAAGTAAAATTATTTATGTTTTCATTTAGGTAATATAACATATTTGCATGTTAGTCTCATCTTTGTAGTCTTGTTGACCTCTGATTTAATTATGTTACATTACATCTTCCTGATGAAGCTGCCTTTTTACAATGTATTTACAATGTAAAAATAAATACTGAAGAATAAAATAGTGAGATTGCACTCACCACTTTTAAAAAGAAATCAGTGCAACATACATCATTATAGTAACAGTGCTTGCATGGTTCTTTCATTTATTATTGTCTACAATTAAATACTTATCATCAAAGGTACTATGGTGTATGGCTTTTTCACAAAATATATTTTTAAAAATTGCATCTGCATTTTATAGAATCAAGTAATTTTTGTTGGAAGAGATCTTGAGTTCATATAATCCAATGCCCCAGTCAAAGCAGATCCCACTATTTGCTTTCACTTCCATGTTTGTACAGTTCTGCATGTTAACTGAACATCCATAAACAATAAGAAAATTATCTGCAGTTTAGTAACTGGGACTATTTTAAATTGTTACAGCAATGCTATGCACAGACTGATACAATTAAATTGCTTTTGACATTGTACAAAAAATTCACTTGAAAAGGTGTGAAGTAAATTCAATATATTGTAGATTAGTGCATATTTCCTTTTTTCTTCTTGTTACCGGAAATATTTTATCAGTGTTTATCAGGTGAAACCTGGAAGCCTGAGGAAAGATCAGTAGGATATCCCACCTGCATTCCAGCTATAGCTCCAGAAAAGCACAGGTCTCCCGCAAGCCCAGTAGCTGCAAGCCCTGTGCAGATGTTTCAGATACTCCACTCTAAAGCATTCAGGCATTTGCATGATTTGAATCACACTATTAATCTTACTGATAGCACTGATGATATCTCAGTGACCTTAACAACTTCAGAAGCAGAACTGTGGGAGAACAGTTATTTTTCAATAAATACTAAAAGCTTGACGCTATATTGAAAAAGTTAACAGAAACATGGTATTATCCCAGGTTGGAAGGGATCCACAAAGATCACTGAGTCCAACTCCATCCAAAAATCTGACCATATGTCTGAGAGCACTGTCCAGATGTTTCTTGAACTCTGGCAGTTTGGCACCATGACCACTGCCCTGGAAGCCTGTTCCAGTGCTTGACCACCCCCAGTGGAAAACCTTTTCCGATATCCAACATCACTCTCCCCATTGCAGCTCCATGCTGTTTCCTCAGGCCCTGTTGCTGTCACCAGAGAGCAGAGATCAGCACTGCCCCTCCACTCCCCTCTTAAGGAGCTGGAGATGCCATGAGGTCTCTTCTCAGCATCCTCTTCTCTGGGCTGAACAAACCAAAGGACCTCAGCCGCTCCTCTTATGTCTTCCCCTCTACCTTCTTTGTAGCCTTTCTTTGGACACTCTCTAATAATTTTATGTCCCTTTTGTACTGTGGTACCCAAAACTGCACACAGTATTCAAGGTGAGTACCAGTGCAGTGTAGGGTTGTACAATCCCTTCCCTCAGCCACCTATCCATGCCTTTCATGATGCACCACAGGATACAGTTGACCTTCCTGGCTGCCTGGAAGCACTGTTGACAGATGCTCAATTTGCTGCCAGTGTTGAACCCCACCACAAGACAGATCACATCTTAAGCGGACTGAGAGGTGAACATCTTCCTCTGTCAGCTTTTAAAAGAAAATTAAAAAAAAAGTCTCTGTGTTATTGACAAAGCAGTTGACAAAACAGCCCTTGCTGTTTCTTCTGATCCCAGAAGAGGCAATAGATTCATAAGTTTATTTCCACGATCAGAAACCAGCCACTCATGACAGTGCTAATAAAGCAAGCATGGGCCTCAATAAACAGAAGATGTAATTCGTGTTTTTCTAATAATAATACAATCAGGTCTAGGCCAATTTTGTCACATACTGCCAAGCTCCAGCTACAAATCATTAATGTTAGTTTGATTTTAGGCAAGTGAGTTGTGTCTTCAGACTTCAGATTAGTTAGTCTGAAATAAAAACTATTTTGTCTTGACTACTTTATATGGGACAACTCAGATCTGAGCTCCTAATTGAGTATTAGATTTTGAAATCCTACTCAAGGCAAATCTTAGATAAACTAATGCCAACTAACCTAATGCTTATCTTCCTGTAGTCAAACACACTGAAAGTCTCAGCTGCCATTTTTCTTTACAAAGGCTTTCACAGTCAGTTTTCACCAGCTGTTTTCTTGACACTTCCCCCTTATGCCTTCAGAGCTCTGTGAATTCTATCCTTTTTTCAGAACTGAAAATTTACTGCTACTCATGGGTAACAAATAAAGCAAGTAGCACTTACTTTTTGAGCATCTCCTTAGAGATTTTTTCTTTTCCTGCATGCCATTATCATTAGATTGAAAGGAACAATTTGGAATAAAGAGTCAAAAAAAAAAAAAAAAAAAAAAAGCATGTTTTTAAGTCTGTGAAAAACATTACAGAGAAAGTTGATTGCAGGCTTGCAACCCACATGCAAAAGTTTGGCCACCCAGTTTAAATGCATTAAATGCTTCTGCTAGGTTTGTTACATCTCAGTCTTTCTTTAAGAAAGTGAATAGGGCTTCATCACTCAGTGAGTGGAACAGGTTGGAACACGAGATTATTCCCAAACTGGATTATCAGTTATCTGCACCAGACACTGGATTATCAGTTATCTGCACCAGACATGCCACGGTAAGTGAAATTAGCGCACTGTAAGAGATTACCCGTGCCAGGAAACAAATGGAACTGGACATCATGGCTTCCTAGTTTTGTAGATATAAATGACTAGCTGGAAGATTAAGCAATAGAGTGCCAAAGGCCTTTAAAATTCTGAACAAGGGTACATGACAGTAAGCTCACAATTGCTATCCAGTCTGAATGTTAGCGGCCACTTCTCCCACATTGTCGAGGTGCAACTATCATTCAAATGCTGATAAATAGTCATAGACTTGGGAAAGTTCCACAAGGCAGAGTCAGCTAATAGTAACAAGGCACTGAAATAAAATACAGGGTATATTTGTGGCTGTCATGGGAATTAAAATGAATGTGAGTAAAGTGAAGGCTGTCCAGAGCTTATCCTGAGTAGGTGACTTCTCTGTTAAGTTTCAAGACAAAGAGGATCTCGTGTTCAAATGCTTTTTTTCCCCTTCTTTCTTTTCTTGACAGTTTGTGTCCTCAGGACTTGCTCCACTGCCCCCAGTGACAGCAATTATCTCCTACTTTTCCAAAGAGCAACTGGGATTTCTATGAAATTGCTCAACTCTACTGCTATGGCTTTAAGAAAAACAACAACAACAACAAATCACAGACATTTCTAACTAATGAGAAAAATGAACAAAGCTAGTGTTTTGTTAAGAACGTCTCTCATTTAGAATCAGATATTATCATAGTTCTTAACAAAAGTCTAGAAAGAAGGATGGATTGTTTTTTGTCAGAATTATAGAACTTGGACATAGTGCTTTGCAAATATGAACCAGTTAGAGGAGGCATGTCCAGCCTGTGTCCCAACACAGCTTGTAATGCAGCCTGCCAAGGGTGCCAGGCACACAGCCATCACTCAGTAGCAGTCAAACCATCAGTGTGGTATTAATGTTGTCTGAGCTGAAACCAGGACAGGGGGAGGGCTCAATGCAGTGTTAACTCAGGCTATTTTCAGTTTGAAATTGGTGATTAATTTGAATGGATAGACTATTGCCTGGGAAATAAGAAATATGGGGTTTTTTTGTTTGTTTTTCTAGTTTCATGTGCAGTATAATTTGATACGCATTGCACAATATTAAGGGAATAAAGCAAAACAGTTCACATGCGGGCTTAGGCAGAATAGTTCCACGAGCCTGCATGATGTGCATGAACTAATACATTCAAAGCCAGCTTCAACCTGATGACATCTGAGTTCTTCTCTGGAGGGAAAAGACCACCAACACAATTGTGAAAGACCTCATGGAGAAGCATTCAGACAGATACATTCACTCAGCATTACCTCTCAATCAGCAAAGTTGGGATGTATCACTCATTTCAACATACTAACTCATTACATCATTTTTTTCCTTGGGAAGCCTGATTTAATAGGTGGCAACCCTGCTCATGGCAGTTGGGTTGGAACTTGATAATCTCTAAGGTTCTTTCCTACCCATTCTATGATTTTATGATTCTACTTTGTTTTGTGACCATTTTGTGTGCTGGTGTGCAGTGCAGCCTCCAGTAAAGCATGGAGGAATGAAGATAGCACAATTTTTACTAAGAAGGAATCAAACTAGTGGGAGCCTGGGGAAATATAAATACAGTAAGTGAACTGCAAATGCTTAAGCTAGCGCTCAGAAATTGTTCAGTCACGAAGTACTTCTTTTTGTCTAATATGAAAAGACGCAGCTGTGAGAAGTTAAGCTTACTGCAATTTTGGAACAATTACCAAATATATGTAGAAGAGGAGAAATCTGTATTATGCATGAAAACAGTGTTTGTACACCAAACTGTAAAAAGGTAGAAGAGCTCCCTGAGAAGACAAATTCCTTTCAAGGTCTGCAGGTACATTTTATGGAACGTATCTACTGCTTCTTTCTGCTCTGATCACCTTTGAAGACCTTGCAGTTGTTCTTAATGATGCAGCTTCTCATTATGCTGTGGCTCAGCAGATGCATTTGTATCAGTGGTCCTGTGTCCCTTTTGCTGTACAGTCTATGTCATTTTGTGTCACAAGAATAGTGGAGAAATGGTAGACATGAAGTAATAAAAATTTTAGATGGGAACTCACAGAAACATTAGGCTTAGAAAAATAATTAGAAATAAGTGCTCCTTATCCCATCAATCCCATCAAACTCTGCAAAACTGTCAACAATCAAACTCTGTGAAAGCAAGAGGAAAGGAAGGCCTTGCTCCAGTGCCATTTTTCACCCAGGAAAGATTCTGTCCTTTTTATTTAACACTCACAAGCAGAAGACCTTAGGCTAGATTTAAAAGGGCAGTATGTGAGTAATGAAACTTTGTAATGCTGTGCCTGACTTCTGGAAACCACATTTCGCTCAGAGGAGCTCAAAATTTCCAGTGAGTTTGTTATGCACAAAGCTTTGGAAATTCAGGGATGTGGGAGGGGATTAATTGAGATCAGTTTGCAGGGCAGAGTGTGAACTCAGCTAGGCAACAGAAAATGCAGCAGTTTGTAGTTGTGACTTCTGTGGGAGTGAAATGCCCAAACCAGCCTGGTGCTCTTTGCCTGTGAGGAATGAAGAAGAGAACTTTCAGAGATAATTTCTGGCCAGGGACACTGTGCTCTCTTTCTGTCCCTGAGACCATTCAGCATTACCACAACATGCCAGTAGCATTGCTCTTTTTGTCTGCACTTTATCCTGAGAAGGTCTTCTTTCTATACTCTAACTCCATTGACTGCAGAAGGCTGCCAGTCACTCCACTGCCCAATTTGCTTCAGGAATTTCAATCAAAACCTTCAATGAGTGTAACGTAACTACCCACTGAAATGGTGAGGCTCTTCCACTTAAGTAAAAACTTGCCACACTTTTCCCTTCTCCCAACTGTTCTAGGGTACTTAGATGTCTTAAAGATTCCTATACGCCCAGCAACCAAATTAATCTCATACTTTGTTCAGAAAGATGCTTTAATCAATAAATCCTGAAGCTTTAAACAAAGGAAGTTATTTTTATCCTTGTTTTACTCATTGAGAATTCAAAGCACAAAATTCTAAAAGCACAAAATGGCAGGGACAGAAATAAAATTAAAAACTACTGACTCTCAATTCTATGCTAAAATAATAGGGTTCCATGCAATTAGAAAGAAAAAAAAAAAAAAAGATTCAGAGAAATCTTAATAATGTGCTTTTACGATGTTTTAAAATGCAACCAATGCAACTTGAGCAGAACTTTTTGAAGAAAAATATTCAGTGTCTGAAAATCAGTCTACTAAAAGTTCTCCTACATTCCTGCTTGACAGAGACACTCAAATGTTCCATCAAAAAAATTTAAATACTTTTTTTATTCCAAATTTTGTCTCTCTGGTTTTCAGACAGAGAAGTAGTTCCATATTAACACAAGGAAAAACTTCTTTACTGTCACTGGGCTCAAGTGGGTGCCTATCTGTGCAAACTGCTGTAAGGAACCTGCTTTAGCAGGGGGTTGGACTTAATGATCTGTAGAGGTGCCTTCCAACCACTGCCATTCTAGGATTCTGAGATTCAGGCTGTTGTTGGTCAGAGTGAATCTGGTCATTCTTGATAGATGTCTGCATGTTTATTACTACCTTTCAGAACAATTTTTGAATGGGAACATTGCTGCATTTTCTCAGCCTCGTAAACTAAGAAGACAATTTCCTTTATACGCTTTGTATCTTATTTTGAGAGGATATATACAAAAAAGAAAGGGAGTTGAATTAAATCCAAGTCCATACTGTAAGAACACATTTTCATATCTATACGATAAGGACTTAGACAAATAAGCGATTTTAATTGAAAAATGCCAACAAGATGCTATCTATTTGGATTGTGCAATCTGTTTTTGATTTTGGACATAAAAGAATCTTAACTTTATAGAAAAGGCATAATGGAATTGTGTATTATTCAAAGTTCTCTATTTTCAGTATAAATATTATGATCTTACTCAACAGTGAAGGAATTGTATTCATTTTGGCAATACTCAAAATGCAGTCAACCATAGATTATGAGTGCCTTTAGACACCGTGCAATGATGCATAAAACCAATCAATTATCCTTTCTGGCTAGGTTAATCTGGCACTGAGACTATAAACCTGTTATATTGTGAATTGTATGCACCTCAAAATACATACAAACTATTTTCTTGTTTCTGTTTGCTTAATTAACACGGCTTCCCTAGTCACACTGGGCATGGGAATCTTAACCACTCAATTTTCAAATGTCCTACTTCTATGAAATTTATCTAGGAATTCAATGTACCCAGTTTATTTATCAGTCTTTAGAACCTTGTTGGATGTATCTCCTTGTGTCAGTCTCATGTGGTACATTACTGCCTTAGGTAACTAAGATGTTAATGAATGCATTTAGCACGGAATTCACAACTGCAAGGTTGTCACAGTTAAGCCAAGTTTGGCCTGGTTCCATGACTTGGGAGAGAAGGGAGCCACAGATCCATTTCTCGGGAAGGCTGGGGAGCAGAGATGAAAAAAAGGTAGAGGGATGGGCCTAAACAGGGAAAACAGTGGCAATGAGCTAAGGGAAAAACTTAATTTACTAAATATATCAGTGCAATGTGAGATGATACAATATAATACAATATGACTGTAATTGAAGCTCATAAAACAAATAAAATGTGAAAGAAAGTTTCCAAAACTGAAGTCCTTACTCTAGTGCTGTAGGTGAAATGCAAAAGAGGAAAAACTCATGACTTCCAGTCACTTTTATCTTTTCCTCAAAATGGAAAACAGAAATGGAAAAATGAAGTCTGGGAGCTGTTGTTCATACTTCTCTTCTGAGACCAAGGGACCGGAAATATCAACTGTCTATGGAACTGCAGCATTAACTTTTTAACTCCCAGTGCACTGCATGATGTTATGATGTGGAATATCGATGAAAACTGTACAACCATTCATAAAATTAAAACTGTAAAACCAGCATACAGCAGGGTTTTTGCAAAGCTTTGAATTCCATATGAAAGTAAAGGACTAAGTGTGTTTGTGTTCAGATTCCCTGGAGAATTACTTGAATTATTTTGTCAGCATAGGTCAGCTTGGATCTTTGCCACTGCTGGTATTTGCAGTCCTGAACAGAAAGAAGACAATTGTGCCAAACTCCGCATCCTGTCAGTCTCCTCATATGGAACTCAGCAGGATGAAGGAAATTTCTTGAATGCTGTAAAACGGCCTTCCATAGCAGACAGAGTCAGAGAAAGATACCATAAAATCACAGAATTACATTATTAAAGAATGGCTTGGGTTGGAGGAAACCTTTAAGACTCTTCCAACCCCTCTGCTGTGGGCAGTGTTGCCATTCATTACATCAGTCTGCCCAGGGTCCCATCCAATCTGGCCTTGAACACCTCTAGAGATGAAATATCTGCTTCTCTGTGCACCCTGTTCATTGCCTCACCACCTTCTGAGTGAAAATTTTCCTTCTAACATCTAATCTAAGTCTCTTCTCTTTTACTTGAAAACCATTGTCCCTTGCCATATCATTATCAGACCACGTAAACATTCAGTAGAGGGGAACAATCACCACCTTCATCCTGCAGGCCGCCTTCCTTTTCATGCGGCCCAGGATACTGTTGGCTTTTCAGAGTTGCGAGCAAACACTGTTGGCTTATGTCAAGCTTTTCATCTACCCCGACCCCCAAGCCCTTCTCCACAGGGTTGCTCTCAGTGAGTTCTTCGCCCAGTCTGTACACATATCTGTGATTGCCTCAAACCAAGTGCAACGCCTGGCACTTGGCCTTGTTGAACCTCATTACATTTACATGGGCCCGCTTTTGAAGTCTGGCAAGATGGCATCCCTTCCTTCTATTATATCAACTCCACTACTCAGCCTGGTGTCATCTGCAAACTTGCTGAGCGTGCACTCAATCCCATTGTCAGTGTCACTGATAAAAATGCTGAAGAGCACTGGTTCCAAGACAGATCCCTGGGGGACACCACTCATCACCAGCCTCTGCCTGGACAAAGATCCATTGACCACAACTCTCTGGCTGTGAATATCCAACCAATTTTTCATCCACTGAATAGTTCACCCTGCAAATCCTCATCTCTCCAGTTTAGAGATAAAGATGTGGTTGAGGACCATGTCAAAGGCCTTGTCATATTCTCTGAGCTTTTTATGCATCATTCTGCTTTATACAAAATTGTAAAAATCCCTCTCTTCTTGGCTAAATAGGCCAGTTCATTTATTTTTGATTGCAGTCAGTAATCCAGTTCACCATTATATTAAAAATGGCACAAGCCATTTTATCACAACAGTAAGGCTTAGAAGTTTTCTCCACATTCCTTACAACGTATTGCATTTAGAGGATGCTCCCTTCAATCATACTACTACTATCTTGACAGTTTAGTCATTGTTATTCATGAGGACTTCTTGATGCTTATCTGCAAGATGTTCAAACTTGTCAAGAAGATCACATAGCCATGACCTTGAAATCAGAATGAATGAGGTCTCTGTATTCTATAAATCAAAAACATTCAACACAATGCTTGTATTTTTCTCCTGGAAGAAAAGAATGTTGCTATCTGTGGCCAGAAGCTTCTGCACTCTTAGATAATACGCAGAACTAACTCCTTACACTGAAGAAACACTGCTGTAATGAAAGGGAAAATGAAACATTTCAAAACTAGTGTTCAGCATAATTTGTTAGAGCAGGAGAGATACTGAGTAGCAGAAAAGGCAGATTCACAGTCTTTGAGGAAAACTTTAAAGACATTCCAGAAAAGCCTAACATAATTGAAAGTGCTTTAGAAACTTTAAAAGAATAACCAAATAGCATGTAAGAGGGAAACATGTTACTGAATCACAGCAAAATATATTAGCTTGCTACAGCAACAATAAGGTACTCCTCAAAATTTTAAATTTGAAGTTAATAAATACCATTGAATATAAAACAGTAGCTTGAAAATAATAAGGAGAAAATCAAACTATACTCCTCAGTAGAAACTCGAGTCAACCCTTATCAATAAGCAATAAAGAAAAGTAACTTCTCTTACTATAAAGCAAACATCACATTGATAACATAGAAACAGTCACTATTTTTTTTTCAGCAATGTAACAATTGGATCCCCAAATATTCTGAAAAGTTCTCAAAATTATTTAAAAAGTATTGGCATTCTGAACAATGTACAGCTCTAAGGGCAGTTGAAATGAATGCAGAATTGAGCTGCTATCTTCTGAGGAAGACTAAAAAATTTGGGACTCAGCAGGGAAAGAAGAAGGGTGGGGAGAAAAGTGATGGAAATACAACATAAGGTGAAAGCACTGCATCCAGTAATATGAACATTTGATGATAATGGTAGAAGAGAGTTTAAAAGATAAAATAAAGCATTTCTTTAAACATTAGTTAGTGGCTTCTGGAACTTGCTATCACATGAGATTGAAGAGTCAAACTGTAACAGGAGGTTCAAAATACAAATAAATGGGCATTGCCATAAGGTGGGGATGTACGTCTTGTGTCCCTAACATAATAATGGAAAGTGATGAGGAACATACGACTGAAAACCATGGGGTCTGTTATTCCCTGTGAATAAAGGCTCCTATATTTAGTACTGAAGACTGAAAACTGAGCTGGCTAGACCATTGGACCTCGAAGGCAAATGGCATGCTGGGCTTCATCAAAAGAGGGGTTGCCAGCAGGTACAGGGAGGTGATTGTCCCCCACTACTCTGCTCTTGTGAGGCCCATCTGGAGTACTGTGTCCAGATCTGGAGCCCCCAGTACATGAAAGAAACAGAGATGTTGGAGAGGGTCCAGAGGAGGGCCACAAAGATGGTCAGGGGACTGGAGCACCTCCCCTATGAAGACAGGCTGAGGGAGCTGGGCTTGTTCAGCCTGCAGAAAAGAAGGCTGTGGGGTGACCTCATTGCAGCCTTTCAGTACCTAAAGGGAGCCTACAGACAGGAGGGGAATCAACTCTTTGAAAGGGTAGATAACAGCAGGACAAGGGGAAATGGTTTTAAGTTGAGGGAGGGGAGATTTAGGTTGGATGTCAGGGGGAAATTCTTTACAGAGAGAGTGGTGAGGTGCTGGAACAGGCTGCCTAGAGAGGTTGTGGATGCCCCGTCCCTGGAGGTGTTCAAGGCCAGGTTGGATGGGGCCCTGGGCAGCCTGATGTAGTATTAAATGTGGAGGTTGGTGGCCCTGCATGCAGCAAGGGGGTTGGAGATTCATGATCCTTGAGGTCCCTTCCAACCCTGGCCATTCTGTGACTGACTCAGTTAGGTCTTTCTTACATTCTTAATATAAAATTAAGAGCTAAATTGCAATGCATGCACCAATCTGATAGACATTACTAATCCTAAAAGTGAATGTAAAGCTTGCATATTTGAATTTGTTCTTAAAGTAACTTTCTCAATGTTACTTATCTTGGCCTCATAAATGTCACAGCTGGGTATGCCTAGTAAAACTATCTCAGTAAACGATTTCCCCATTTACAGGAATACTGCTGATTTCTTAATTTTAAGCATTTGTGCTTACTTCATTTTAAATATATGGCTTGTAGATTTTAAGGTTCAATATTATATCACACAAGGTGAAATACTACATGGTTACATGCACTTACAAATTTACAGCCAACTTTAACTTAGTAACCAGCATACATTTATTACAGCTCATCAGAAATACAGTTGGTGCAAATAATATTTACTATGAATAAGACATTATTTTATTTTTATATTTATTCTGTAGGAAAGTCCAGGCTATAAAATATCTGGATTTTTGGCATATAAATGGGGTGACTGTGTGAAGTTTTGCTGAGATGAACTTAAAAAAGATCAGTACATTTTTAGCACATTAGCCATCATAATTCACAGACGTGATTATTTCTCTTTCTTCCTCTACCATTTTTACTCTTAGAAAAGACACCCTATCTTTTAATTTGGTCGCTTCATGAGGAATGTTAAAAATATATATAAAAATATAAAGGTATAAAAAGCATTTTTTTCAAGTGAATATGTAGCATCTATCAGAATGTTGCCTTCCAAATGATAAGAAACTCAGTAAAATAACCCTGGATTCAAAGGAAATCTCTCACCAAATTCAACCTTTTGCATCACAAAAAAAAAAAAAAAAAAAAAAAAAAAAAAAAAAAAAAAAAAAAACAAAAAAAAAAAAAAAAAAAAAAAAAAAAAAAAAAAAAAAAAAAAACATGTTCTAAAATGAATTCTTTGGACTCTTTTTGACTAAGGAGAAAAGGCTGATCTGGAACACTTTCTCAGCTACTAAATTACCTTAGAGCCATGTTATGAACCTCAAGCATATAGAAGCTTGCCCCGTCTCCATTTTGAAGTTCATTTTGTGATGGACTGAAGTTTCTAGTTAGAGCCACAAAGCCCATCTATATAGGCTCTGTTCTGTAGGTAGGTCCCAGTGGGTCATATGAACAACATCTACTTTAGCAAATAGTGTAGGCTAAGAAGGAAGGATCTGTGGCATGAAAGTTTGTGCTGGGAGCCCAACATCCACACCACAAAAAGGCCTGGTCCTGTGGCTGGAATGCATTAAGTGTACTTTTGGAGCATATCTTCTATTTTAATCTCATACTAAAGGAATCTAGTTTCTCTGCTTTGGGAATGCTCCTTGATGTGAATAAAAGCACAGTAAATAACTCCAGAAGTACATTCTACAATGCTGATGCCAAAATGGACCCATGGGTATCTCAGCATTCAAAATGTGTTGTAATTCAGTACTTAAAGCACAAAGCTCATTCATGGTTGCTTTTTGAAGACACCATGCTGGTGAAGGATTTGCATTTGAATAGTTCTCCAACTTCCCTTTATTATGAGATTGGATAAGGCTAAGGAAATTGCAGGGTATCTGAGAAAATATGAACCTTATAGAACAAAAATCAACTTATTTGCACCTATAAGTATCTGCTTTAGCTGCATTTATCCACCAGATGGTGTCCCACAACATAACGTTCAGGAGCTGCATGAAATAATGATGAATGGTTCCACAGTTACCACCAATAGATTTGTGGAACTCAGAAATATTTTTCAATACTTGAATGTTCAAGGGCAAATGTTATACTTTACCCAAATGCCATATCTGTAAAAAAATCACTCTTTAATGTTACAGTACATTTTGACCATTTTTATCTTTCAATGAGTCACAGAGGCAGAAAGCTGTTAGGAATCCATATTTTATTGAAAGTATAGGAAAACTACATGATTTAGAAAATACTGACACTAAACTAATCCATTTGGGCTGATTTGGGAAAAAGTCGGGCACACATAAATAGAAAATATTCAACCGTCTACTAAGTATCAAAATTTTGTAAGATGGAGACTACTAGAAAGTAGAAAAAGTTGTTTTGATTAATGACTCTGTTGTTGAAAAAATTTGCCCATGTCCATCTGTGTCCCAGACAAACTGAAAGAGATGCTTTATATCCTGCCAGGACAAAAGTCAGCACAAAAGAAAGATCTTACAGTGAAGAATTTTGGTGAATTTTCACTTATGGTATCCCACGGAGTCTGTAGTAACAATAGGGAAAGGAAACGTGACAGACTAAAAGAAATGGAAAGCCACAGAATTAGAAATGTATGCACCCCTAGGTAGCCTAAAATGTCAACATCTTACTACTTTTATTCTGTAGTATGCACCTGGGCGTAGCACTCCTCTGCAATGTGGAGTATCCACATAATTTTTAAGGCCTTCTTCAGATACAAGGGTTTGCACTGATGGAATACATAAGGAACATACCCCTAGGGAATGGAAATTTTGGTCTGTAATCCTGAACTCACCCAAACATTTAACCTCAGTTCATATTAAATGTCACTAGCCTTCAACCCATAAGTTCAAGGAACACATTAGTTACATGTCCATGAAAGAACCAGCCTCCTGATTTATGTATAGCTTTAGACTCATTTTTTTTTCAAGGTCTTCTAAGAATCAAAGACAACATCTGTATTATTTATTCATAAACCAGTACATTTCAACAAAACCAATGTAAAGACTCCGGAATTTCTGCTATAAGATGTTTCTAGAGAGAATGCATAATTGGACTGAGCAAACATAAACAGCCATTATCCAATGCAAAATCATCAACCAGCCTGAAAAGGGCACATTTCTTGTTATATAAACTTTATTATGGGTAACTTTCAAAAACAGGGGCAAGGGAGGTTGGGTTCCACCTTAATCAAGTAAATAATTTTCCATCAGAATCTATCTGCATGATCAAGCAATGCTTGTAAAAGCTGGGGGCACATATAATTGTTATTATTGAGCAATGATTCATTTTGATACTGCTGGAAAGTTGACAGCATTGTTCTTAAATTAGATTTTTGTCATGAATACCTTGATGTTTTTGCTCTGTATACAGCAGGCCTTCTACCATATTCTTAGAGACAAAAATAATTTCTTTGTGTTCAGCTGAGTAGCTTAGGAAGGAACTTTTTGAGAGACTGAATGGTGATAAAGAAGAGAGAAGTAAAAGAAGATTTAGACAATACTGAAATCTAGTACACCTGTACATTTACAAGGCAAAATATTGTATGGGCCAAAAGATGAAAGCTTAAACCTTCCAAATATAAGTGAGATATACATACTTAATGGCAGAAGTAAACGTCCAAATGAACAGAGGAGATGGATTTGCTGAAGTCTTTCTAATTTCAGTGCCACAATGAAACAAATGCTTCTCAATTATAGGTTTAGGAAGTTCCATAGAAAAGTACCTGGATGTGTTGCATATAATTGCCTTAACATATTGCACATAATGGTCTGACAATCACCTCTGGCCTTTCAGTATTTAAAAAATCCTTGGGAAATGCAATAAAATTGGATCTATGCTCTGGTAATTATTCCATTTTAAAAGAGTAACAATGTTTTAAATACTTTTATCATGCACATAATTTTGCCTCATTTGAGCTTCCAGATGCATGCATGTTTTTGTGTGGCTTCCATAGCCTCAGATTATTGGGATCTAACTAAAAATAGTGTCTTGATTTAGAGGCTGTCATTTTATAGAAGTGTAAGGCTGATAGAAACTAAACCATCTCGGTGAACCAGATGGAGAAGACAACTAATTTTGTCTCTTTTAAAAACTGTAGCAAAAATCAGTTTTTCTTTTCATTCATGCTTTTCCTCCAACACAGTTCGAGGAACAAGAAAAGTTTGCATTCGTTCCACAGAAAAAGAAACAGAGTGCTTTCCTTCTGTTTTTCTAAACAGATATCTTTGAAACAAAGAAATTCTATATGAAAGACTTTATAGCCTGTGGCAGAGAACACACAGCTTGGCCAGTAGACTTTGTGTGGAAGAGAAACAAAAAAGATTTGTATGAACAACAGATCCCTGGAAGCAACATCAATTGTTATAATGACTTTTTAAAAATTAAAATAGTCCTATTTTAAGAGACTTCTTCTAAAACCTCATACACAAGAAATGGAAAGACTGTAGATTATAGTCAACTATTAAAAAGAAAAAAAGACAAACGTATATTTAAAGTATTTTATATTGTTTATATATATAACTTATCTGTACCATATGAGTTATACTTTGTATACAAATGTTCTACTGATAATTTAATTAAAATACTTGGACAAGGATTGACCATTTGGCAAGAATGAAGTAGCACGGATAACGTAAAACAACAATCTGTCATCTATTTCTTCTGGTGAAACAAATTTTTATTTGTTGAGACTTCTTTCTCAGTGTAGTAAGTGCAGTTTCAATTTGATTTAATATTTTTAATGCTACATACTAAATCCATTCTTTTTCCAGTCTTTAATAACTGCATTTTAGTGAATGACGCAGCTACTTCAACAGCAGTATTCTTCAACAAGCTAGATCCTGCCTCACAAAGGCAAATTTCTGTTGAACTCCAGTTGAGCACTTTCTTGTAAAAAAGTAAATATTTGAGTTCTAACTTGCATTGAGCATTTTTGGACCTTTCAATATGCAAGATGCCAAAACATAAGGCTATATGACAGTTTTGTAAGCTAACAAAATGAGCATTCACTATATCCTCCCTTTTCTTTCCACTGTAATGAAAAAGCCCACATTCTTAACGTAAACATTCACCTAACATATTACTTGCCTTAGTTGCTTGTATGCAGTTCTTTTCTTTCTAATATATATAGTGTTCTCTGATTGTAAAGAAGCCTGCCAGTCTGGGAAGTGTAACTTTCAGTCTGTCACCCTCTTGCAGGAAAATGTTTTTGTTTGTCTGCAGCCTCACTACAGTTTTGTACCTGAAAACTAACTCATCTGCATGCAGCACCGTAAAGAGCTGGAACAAACATCCAGAGATATCCAACAAGGAAAGCCAAATGCAGTATTTATAAGATACCCCAGCTATAATTATTCCAGTCCAACCAAATCACTTATATGCTTTTACCTTCAAATCACTCAGCTGAGTGATTTGAAAAATCCAGGGTCCTGCACATTTCATGCAGATAAAAATATGTAGGCTTTTCAACAGTGATGAGATTTTAGTACAGTGTTTTCAGCCAAAACTTCCATAGCCCATTGTGTGCAATGTACCTCCATGTCTGGCTGTTGTTCCCCATGCAATTCAGTCACATTTAGGTGATGGTGAATGAATGCAGACTGCAAAGCCTGTTGGGATTTTTCAGGATGAAAAGCACTTTATAAATACAAAATATTGTATTATTACAGCTGCCTCCAAGAGAGAAGTTGTGTTAAGCAGAATATTCAGAAAGAACATTTACAGAAATTTATTGCAAGTTTAATTTTGTTTCCAAACCACAGTCACTAGAGATTCAAACTATTTATCTTGAATTATACCTGCCAAATTTTGATGAGATGAAACTCCCCCTTCCCCATTCAAAAAAGCAGGATTGACCACAGTCATACTTTAGACTTTAAAGTAACCTGCATTGTTAGGCTTTCTCCACATTCCAGCTCATCTGCCTTAGGGTATCAAACCCTACTTTCATCTCTGTGAGGTTCAGTGTTTCCAAATCCAAGCCATAAGGCCATGTCTAGACTACAAACTGAAAAGTGGGTTTGACTGCAGACATGCGCACACTCAGCCACAGGTCCCACAAATTTTCCATCTGTACATTTGTATGTAGCCCACTCACAGCCTGGTTTTAAATAATCTACACTCTATAAGGAAAAACAACCTCTCAATACTAACTGATGAACCATTACTATGATTGATTTTGCCTGGGTGAAGTCCAGGCAGCTTGCCTGAACAAAAGCCTGGCCCACACAAAACCACTGAGTGTAATCAGTTTCTGAGTATTGTAAGTGTTTTTCCACCTTCTGGCACTTATGCTAAAATAATTCCTTGCTATTAGTTTAAGGGTTTGTGGTGTGAATTATGGGAGAGTTAGGTCTTGAGAATATTCTGAGATCCACATATACTTGACAGTACAAATGCAAATCCTAGACATAAAAACCATCGTAATGGCCCCAAAGTCACAAGATTAGATTAATGAGATGTTTTCAAGCACACTACCAACATTTGATGCTGGGGCCCAAACCAATTAAGGTTTGGGATACGGCCTGAACTTTTACCATGAAAAGACTATGTGCACCACAAAGCTGAAAGCTGAATTTGAAGGACAAACTCAGTGCTCCTTCTTAGATGTTTTGCTGAAGGTAATAAAACAATGACTGACTTCAATCCTCTGCAAAATCCCTAGCCAAAAAAGACCTTAATAACCAAGAATAATCCTGAAGTATGATTACATTAAGCAGCCTCTGTATTTCTGGGACTATCTTCCTTCCTTTAATCTTTGTGTGTGGGATAATTAAGATATTTTGAAGTTCTTTCAGGTATGGTAGTTTCACAAAGTAGTGTTAAGTCTTATGTGGTGGTGTGGTATCAAGTCAGTGTCACATTACCTATTGTATCAAAATAAAGAATGGTTAGTAATACAAAAAGAAATCAAATGGGACTGGAAGATTCCCAAGTCTCCTTTTCAAGGAAGCCCTCAGATTTCTTACATTGGCCTTGAGATTAAAATCAGAGTCTTGGTGCTGAACATCCATAGGAAGCAGTGCATCTTGGAGAGGAAAGGTGCTTTTAAGAAAAAAGGGACTGTATTCACTAACGACATTTAAGCAGACTAACCTTTTTGTCAGGACGAATGAGAAAAAGTCAGGATAGGATGGGATAGGATGGGATAGGATGGGATGGGATAGGATAGGATAGGATAGGATAGGATAGGATAGGATAGGATAGGATAGGATATCTCGAGCTGGAAGGGACCCAGAAGAATCATGGAGTCCAACTCCAGGCTCTGCACAGGGCCACTCAAAATTCAACCCTTGTGTCTGAGAATATTGTCCAAACACTGCTTGAACTCTGGCAGGCTTGCAGCTATGACCACTGCTCTGGGGAGCCTGTTCCAGTCCTGCATTATACATTTGGAACAAAGATTTGGGAAGGACTGCTACCATATTATAAACATAAGCGTGCTGACATTAGTAATAAACATTAAGTAATGGAGAAACTGAAAAATGTGACCTATTTCTAACTAGATGGGTAAATCAAATATTTTATAACTGCTATTCATAAATGTGACAAGTTCTTTTTAACATGGAAATGTGAATCTAATAACGCAAATTAAATAAAAGCTAATAAAAAGACCACATTGGTTTCTGCATATAGACTCTTAAAGTTCATATTGGTCCTTTGGATGTAACTGATGAAATACCATTTTCCTGGGTTGGTGGTGACATGCCATTGCTTTATTACGTTCCTGACTATGAGATCTCATATGCCACCTACTGGACAGATGTTTTAAGTTAATTTAATGCGCACACTGTGAACAGAGATTATAGGCACACTGCCAGCCTGTCTCTGTGATTGTTTTACTGCATGGAGACTCAAAATCCAATTCCCACTTAGAGAATTGAAAGATTTCCACTGACTTCAACGAGGTTTGAATTTGACCAAAAGTCAGTGCTGTAGGAAAAGCACGCGTTGTTCTTCCTCTTAATTATTTATTTATATAAAAGATCTATTTTAACAGCTTATTGTAAACAATTCTTGACAGCAAGTTAACTAGAACATACAATGAAAAGAAGTATTTCATGGCCGTATGTATCACTGCCCATCATATCCATCATATTCATTCATTTTGTCATACTTTTTGACTAAATGAATGGTAATAAAATAACTGCTTTCCTCACTTCACTTAAGAACAGAAAGTCTTATTAAATGATTTCCAGTAGTTCCATTTTTGTGCCTTTTAAACAGACTTCATAATAATGCTGACTACATAAAAAAAATTTAAATAATAATAAAAAATAATGTCAGCAGAGATGCCCTCACAATACTGTTCATTGCTAAAGGTGCTTCCTGTGCAGAGCAGCCCAACAGGCAGACATGGAAATGCCCAGCAGTCATCACAACTCTTACATTCCAATAGCCTGCAATGGACAGGATGAAGTCAGTATGTGACATCCACAACATGTGGATGGAGGTGAGCATCTGTGATACAAAATTCAGAAGGGAAACCTGGAAGGCAGAATTTTATGGTGTTGTCCACCCAGCCAGCTACAAGAGGTAGCAGGGCAAGAGAAAAACAAAAATTAGGTCAGAAGCAGATACCAAAACACCATCTAATACTGGATGTTTGATACAAAGCTGGATGTTACATTCAGCTTTAAGAAGGACAATGCATCCCCTGGACTTGCAGGAGACAACTCTAGCACCCACCAGGGAAGAATTATGCCTAGGGATTTTTCACTTGCAGGATTTTCCATCTACAGCAAAAATTACTGTGTTGTTCTTATCAGGCAGGCACGAGTGTGTGAGATCAGAGCTATGTTTTAAATGAAAACTACCAGAAAGGACACTACTCTGTTTTTTTCTGAGTGTAAATTTACTGGAAGTACCCCTCCTGGAAAACAAATTCAGATGTTGACAGTTATGAAGGCTTTATTTGTACAGTGTTTCCATGAGAGGATCCATTTGAGAAAAGGAACCCTGCGAAAAGCTTTGAGGAATTACAGAGAGGCCAAGTGAGCAAACAAAATGTTCTGAAATTTCCTTTTTTGAACAATGTTAATATATTATTTAAACCAGCTTGTAATTCCCAATGAAGACTGAAATCTCCAAACAAATCTGCCTCATGACAACCATGTCTTGCTTTGGAAAATTAATGTCTTAATTGCCTTAAGATTACAGGCATAAACAGTGGCAAAGCCTTAAATGGGGGTAACACATGTTATGGAGCCTATTTGCCTTCTTATTGTTGATGTCATGTGCAATAATAATGACAAGAACTGCTGTTATGGTCAGCATGGACAAAGCTTAATCTTCGGAGAAGCAGCCATTTTAAATTCATCACTGCTGATTATCTGCGCTGACAGGGACCTCGTTGTTTTGTAACTATATTGCTTTAACTACGCTTTAATTCTAAATGCTAATCTATTGTGATCATATAGATAACTAAGAAGAAGACCGAACAACCCACTGCACTTCAGGCTAGAGGATGGTTTTGCTTAAAACTCTGTGAATAGGCAAGTACAGCTAATATCTGTTTATTACCATAAAGATATACTGAGAGACTTCCAGGCTTAGATAAGATAAGATAAATAATCCTTTAAAACCTAATGTCATGCTTAA
This sequence comes from Centrocercus urophasianus, assembly GCF_019232065.1. Lineage (NCBI taxonomy): Eukaryota > Metazoa > Chordata > Aves > Galliformes > Phasianidae > Centrocercus > Centrocercus urophasianus. The sequence continues at coordinate 20,008,133 of NW_024884711.1, forward strand.
GGCAGGGATTATCTTGCTGCTGTTAAACTGCCATTATATTAAATTCAAAAAGTCAAGATTAATCAAAGGAAAAAATCACCACTGAGCAGTAACATCTGGTAAGATTTTCTTTTTATCTTTGGAATTTCTTCTGTAAGGAGGCTGAGAAAAATATGGTGTTTTGGTTTTTTTTCTGACTTGGATTGGAAAAAAAAAATTGAAATCTCATCACCTACTGCTGCAAAGAATTTCCATGTTTCGTCCTTCCCTGAAGAGTTTTGGTACTAGATTTTATGTGCAACGTAGAGGATAAGTAGACTGTACTGAATATTTATTCCCATCACTCAACTTCATGGCAATAGCATTTTCAACACTCCTAGCCAAACTGAGTGTGTATGTGTTTCTGTACATTTTGATAGCGTATGTGAGTCAACAGCAACTGCAAAATGTTCTCACCATAAAAAAAGCTTAAAAAACTGTTAAATGTTAAGTTTTAGCTCAAGATTTTGCAGTCTTGACTCTCGGTATGGATTCTGCCACCTCATTAGCTAGGGCTGAGCTGCAGTCACACACCAGTAAAAATGCAGTTTCATTTATTTAAGACAGATCCTAGAGCATTTCAGATAATAGATCTTCTACTGGCAGGGTTCTATTAGCTTTTTTCCTGCTAGATTTTCTTTTATTTGTGAACTCAGGGCCCTTAAAATTGCTGGAAAGGAAATCTGTGTAGACAAGGGATCCTCAGTTCTGTGTCTTCATTTCAATCAGCCTGACACACTCATTCATTGGATGGAACAGTTTGGGACTTAGTAGGTAACTGAAACCAAGCTCAGGAGGGATGGACATGTCAGTAAAAGAGAATAAAGAAACCAACCTGCTGAAATGACATTCTTATAGACATATATATTCTTACTCTTTGAGAGGGAGACAAAATGAAACCCTTAGTTTTCATTTTGTGAGGTAAACACAGTGTACATCAGGTTCCCAGTGTTTAAAAAGGATTTGGGGTGAAAATGGAGAAACATTCTCCAGATTATGGAAGTTCCTACAAGTGCAGCAAATAGAGATTTTCAGTACTGTACAAATGCACTGGGATAATGGATGGGCTCATTTTAATAAAATAAGCTGCATATACTCTGTTCAATTATTTTCTGGTTTGTGTGTTATGAACGAAACCCTGTTACCACATGCGTGGTAAGTCTGTGAATGCGTTGTGCAGGATGGGCCATTTCTGTCTCTTGGCAGGGAACAGATTACACAGTATTACAATTATTAAAATTCTAATTTGGGGCCAGGTTTTGCCCTCAGGTACTTCCTTAATTTCAGGAGGAGTCGTGCATATTTATCTGATTGAAGAATTTGGACATTAACATTCTTTTATTCTTTCACAAGAATATGCACTAGCCAAACCTAAAATCTGAATACAGCGGGGATAGGATTCCAACCAGGAGACAAATGTCAGTAACTGCTCTGTTTTGATAAGGTAAAGTGATTTCCTTGTAAGGGAGTGGGAGATGGAGCAGAAGGAAGGAAAGAGGGATCTTCTTCCAGATCCCTTGTAGGCTTGTTTTTAAATTACAGCTTCGGATCTAACAACAGGTTTGGCAAGTGTTTGCTTAGCGAATGCTGAAACTATGCCAGGTTTTCTTTGCTGGTTTGTTGTAGAGTGTGCATTTTTAAAATACGCTGTAATCATTTCAGACCACGTAATTAGAAACACAAAGCAGTTTACTGAAACATAGTGATATATTAAGAGTTCAGTTAATTACATGTAAAGAAACAGGATAAACTTCAAAACCTTTACGCAGTTGCTATTTTATTTGCAACTGGGGCATGTTGATGGGACTTTGCCTGCTTAACACTGAGTAGGAGTTTAGAATTTTAACCTGAGGGTAAAATTTTCAAAAGCATTTAAGTGACTGGCTCAGTGAAAATCTATAGGACTTTTACTCCTTAGGGCAACATTTTAGAAAGTATGTAGACACCAAAGTCCAGTTTACTTCAAGGTCTATGTATATAAAAAAATGCCGCCTTACTGCCTCAAATATCTTAAAAAAAAACCACACGACATTTCAATGCCATCTGAGTTACCCCAGTGTTACTCCAAATAAACAAGTTGTTGCTCTCATTGCTTTATAACTTGTAAAACCCTCTTTTGTTTTTATTTCCTCCTCAGTGTAGGCAGAAAATCACAAAACATCCTTTGGGGAACAGTAAGCCACACTGTCTTCAGTCTGGTATAAAAATCTACTTTACATTTTCTGATAATTTCCAAATAAACTCAAATATTTCCCTTTTCAGTCTATATTTAACATTGTTTTTTGATGGAAGTGATGAATTGCTTCCTTTGAAGCCAAATCCTGACCTAAATTATTCTGTCTACATTACGTATAAGAGAAAGTGGAAATAAATAAAACTGAAATGCAAAATCTTAGGGAGCGGAAAAAGACATAAATCAGAACTAATTAACCACTCTCATTAATGAAAATATACGTTGTGCTTTCTGTTGAATCTCTCAAATGTAATTTACTGAGAAAATGAAAAAGAGACATTTAATTCTGAAAAAAAAGTCAGTATTCAAAAATTCTTTGGTTTGGGAATTTGCGGGGGTTCTCCTCCTCCTCTAACATGTTTTCTGCGTGAGCTTTAAAAGTATGCTAACTTGTTTCACAACAGCTTACAAGTTCTCAACAGTTACATTTATTACAATTTTACCTCACTTTCAGACAGACTCTCTTATCATGCTCCAAATCACATTTTACACTGCTTTGAAGTCTGTTACTAATATGCTTACTGCTTAACAGAAAATAGCCTGACAGTCATCTCTGTTTTAAGGTGCAAAATAATAAATGTCAGTCTGTTTTTTGAGCTTATATTTTGGAAACAAGTCAGAATTGCAATGCTCTAATTGTCTTCTCTGTGGGTTTAATGATAAAAATGCAAAAATGAATTTTATTCCTTTTTTCCCATGCAGCCTTCATTCTAATCCTTGCCACTCCATGCCATTGTTAACATAAGACAGGTCCAAATTACTGAAAAATTGTGAATTCCTTCTTCTTTTGTGCATGTTCAGTGATTGCACGGGTTGCAGTGACAAGGCTCTCTGGTAGTCGTTTGTCATGTCAGTGCATTCCCTGCTATTCCCTGTGGCTCTTCTACGCTGCCAGACAGGTGTGTGTGCTCTGCACAAAACTTTGCCCTTTGGACATTGTTACAGTGCCTAAGAGACGTGTAGGATAGCACCCTGTCAGCCTTAGAAATGACCATGGAGTCATCTGTGCAGAAGGGAATTCTCTATGGGTACCTTAGCAGAACACATGTATTGCGTGTCATGTATTCTACACAAGTAGAAAGAAGTATGTGTTTTTCCATCACAGAAAATGACAAACACAGGATTGAAGGGGTGAATAACTCTGGATATCATTCTCTGTAAGAGTGACGAATTATTTTACCGCTATATTCAGATCTATGAGAAGCAAGGCTGTTAAGACACAAGAAGCAGTTAAGTAGAAAAAAAAACCAAACCCACATAGTTAAGATGTACCTCTTTATCCCTGGTACATGTACAAACATTTACATTAATCCAGTTAGCAGGTGGGAAGCCTTCCCACAGCCACCTTTCCAGGATCTGAGTAAACACTGGGCTTTACGCCACGCCAAGCAGCAGAAGGGAGCTCTCATGGATCTTTAAGAGCTGTGAAATCCAGCCTTCTGTGCCCTTCACCCTGAGCATTCACCCCTCCCGATGCAGATACAGCCACTGTGCCCTGGCTGATCTTAAGTGTCATAATGACAGATAAAGAAGAGAGAATTTATTGCCTAGGACTCAAAGCATATAGGTTTTATAGATCAATAAGAACATCCTGAGTTATGCCCAGAGGCAAAAAGGAAGCCAGTACAGACTTCAAAGACCTTGTGTAATATATTCCTCATGGCCAATATTACAGATTAAGCACACAGCAATGTTCTACATGAATCTGACTGGAATAAGGACAGACTATGCATTGTATTAGTCCTTTTTTTTTTTTTTTTTTTGGAAGCTACAAACGCATAGGTAACTTAGAGCTTTCACCTTGTCACAGTTATCTAAACAAAGAGAAAAAATTGCTGTAAGTCTAGGAAATGTTCATCAGCTGAGCATTTTGATCATTGGTTTTGCTAAGGAAGGGCATTACAATTTGATAGTCCAGCATTTCTTCCCCTCATGCGACTTCTGATCTCTTTCAGGAAAGCAAACAAAATGAAGGACTTCAAACTCATGGTTTGACAACACAACGTATAAAGTCAGTGAAATGACAAACTCCTCAGTAGCCTGCTCACGTCTCAAAGAGGCAGGCTAACAGTACTGACGTGGGCAGTGAAATCATGAGATTTTGTACAGCATTTGTACTAAGTAGAAAATACAGAAGAAATTAAAATAATATCTGCAGCCAACTTGTGCACAGAAAAATGCTTTCTACAAAGGCTGTCTTGAGATCTTCCTTCTCTAAGTAATAAGAGCAAGAGAAGCATGTGACAAACTTTATGCTTGTATATAACCCAAATCTGAAAGGATGAATTTTAGCTTTCAGAGAAAGCTGAAAATGTTAAGCTGTAGCAAGATGCAGTCCTTGCAGACGCAGTCCTGCGAGCAATCCAAGTTCCCATACTTTTTTCCTGGAAGAAGATTATATGCCTTATTTCAAAGAACACAACTATCAAGGAAACTTCTGACTTTCCCAAGTCCTGTGTAACGTGGGAAAAGCTTTCTAACTAGGAAGAGGTTCCCTGGCTGGTATCCACAGGTACTGCAAAAACTGGAAAATGAGTTCCATGTTTTTAGTTATATTGTGTCAGTTCAGCACAGAGACTATCCTACAGAGCAGGTGAGATATGTGAAGCTCTGTGAACATGAGAAAAAGTGAAGTAGAATGTGAACATACACACAGCAGATCTTTGGTTAGCTGCTGCTGAAGATAAATAACATCAGATATTAATGTTCTGTAATGTAATTCCTTGACAATTTGTTTAAGGAATCTTTCATTTTCTACTTAATTTAGAGGGAAGGTAACATTCATACCTTCACTTTGGTGGCTAAATAAGATGTTCCACAAGATCAGGGGGTTAGCATTGATCCCATTCCTCCACACACTGCCCTGCTGAAGGATGTCTGCCTTGCAACATTCTTGTTATTCCAGAACTGGGTTGGGCTAGTCATAATAGATGCAAGCAATCAACTCACTTCCCCACACACAGCTCCACCAGTCAAACTCACTTCACTGTGCAACACTCCTGTTTTTCCCGTGTCTTCTAAGCAAAAGCTATTAATTTGGTACTGACTAGATCTGTCCTTACTCCTGATTAAAGCCATGGTAACTTCTGTAGTGATGCAAGAGGAACGTAGTGCCGATGAAGATGAATTGTGACTAGGGGGAAACAAACTTGTCTTTGAATTTCTAGGGTTTTGACCCTGTAGAGGTGACTGATCTGTGTTCCAGTTCTGCTTTCATTACAGCTAATAAAATACAGGATGACTCTGTAGATAGCAGTGAGATTAGATGCTAATCTTTACATGATGTTGACTCTTGAACAGTTGTGCTTTTTGCAGAGAAAAAAGTTTCCATTTATTTAGAACACTACAGCTTTCAGTGTTGATCACAGTTGTTTTATTTATAATGAAAATCTATAGAGCATTCAATACTGATGCAAACAAGCAAACAAGCGCTGGCCTACTGACAGCATCTCAGCTTACACCAGTGTTTGGATTTGGGCCATGAATTTCATGGAAAATCAAATAAGTGTGTGACATAGTAAAATCATATGTCAAAATAAGGACTATTCTTTCCTCTTTGTTTTCCTTTTTACATGAAATAATAAATTTAAAACACAACAATGCTCTAGGCAATGTACAAAACGACAAAAAGATGAGTTTGGTGAATGAGCATAGCGTGAGGCTATGAATATGGATATGTTTGCACTACAGCCTAGAGGAGATGCTTTTTATGCGTGGTGATACAGAACTACATACTTGTAACTGTGCACACCAGGGAAAGAATATTCCCCTAAAACAAGGAGTTTCTCTAGCAGTGCTCCTTGTTGATCAAAGCTGCATAATTTAAAGCAGCTAGAGGCAACTTTTAATTATTCACAATACATTTTTTGCGAGTGATCTTGGTATATAGCAGACAGCTTTTGGGTTACCAGCAGTTTCCTGTAACTTCTGTAAACTTTGGCATCCTTACAGAACCGCCGAGTTTTCTGAAAGGCACATTCGAAAAGAAGGGAAGTCACTTTGCACAACAGTAGCCGAAGGGACCCATTCTGCCACTTCGTGTTAGTCACATCGCACGGCGATGCTGCGCATGCAGGGCGACACGGGACGGCGGGCAGAGCCTCTCGGTCCCAGACCCAACGTTGCCGTGCGGTTCGCGACAGCTTCCCGATACCCTCAAAAGCCCCAGGCAGGAATCCTGCAATTAGCGCATCTAACTCCTCCTTTACTGCAAGCTTCTCTCCCATTGGTAAAAGGTCTTCCAGGCTCATGTGGGGATCCCACCCCTTTTGTGGGTTTTCATTCTGAAGCTATCCACAACTTTACACCTGAATGAATGCCAAGCCTTTCTGAATATATAAAGGAAACCTTGAAGAGCAATTTCAGAGTTACCGAGAACAAGCAGAAGAACAACATTTCATCTGGCTCCGTCAGACAGAGACTGAACCAACCATGCTTCTCCCCGCCATTCACTTCTACGGCTTACTCCTAGCTTGCACCTTCACTAGAAGCTACTCGGCTTTCAAGAACGATGCCACGGAGATACTTTATTCCCACGTCGTTAAACCTGCCCCCGCGAGCCCGAGCAGCAACAGCACGTTGAATCAAGCCAGAAACGGAGGAAGGCACTACGCCGGCACGGGCTCCGACCGTCACAGTGAGTATCCCACCGGCCGCCCCTCCACCGCGGCCTTTGGTCCCCGGCCCCGGAGCCCTCCGAGCGCAGCGCCCCGGGGAGCGGGCCGAGGGAAGATGCTGCTGCCGGTGGCTCTGCTCCGTCTCGCCCCCGAGCACGCCGGCCCCTGCAAGTCCTGCAGGACCGGCTCTCTCGGGCAGGTTGCGTCCTGAGGGAAGTTCAGCCAGATTTGGTGGGTTATCCGGCAGGGAAGAAAGATAAAGGGAAAGGAGCGGGAGGCACTTCCAAAGCGCTCGCTTTCCTAACTCGCGTTCCCGCTGCGGGCAGGGGAGGTGTCTGGGCTACTTCTCAAATGCAATAAAAAACTCTAAATTTTGTTCCCGCCGTTTAGTTTTACTTCCTGCTGTAGCACTCACTGTTTAACACCTCCAGCAAAAGTAAACAAATCAGCTCATCATTTACCTATGTGCTCTGCTTTAACTTGCCTTTTTGTTTCTGGTCCTTTCCCGTGAGTTTTAGGTCTGTATGTTAGGTACATGGGGATCTGAAAACATTCTGCTTTCTGTTCCCTTCTCTGCCCGCCTCCTTAAAATGAAAGAAATCCAAGCAGACACACCCACCCACCCACCCACCACGATTTGATTAAAAATAGCGTCATCCCTGGAAAGTGAAGGTAAAAAGTGACACGGATACCTTTCAGCTAAGCCAGGTGTGTCAGCTTCTATGAATGCTAAGGGTTTAAGTGCACAGGAAACATCTCATCATTACGAGATTACTGGTGCAGCCCAGTAGGCATTCACTGTCAATGAGCTGTCACTAGAGAAAAGCTGAGCCAGCAAAGACATAAAAACAGGAGAGGCAAACTCAAATCTTTTACTGGCTGCTTCCAGGTACATTCCTGAGTGCAGCTGCAGGAAGGCAAGCGTGAATTTCTTCTGTGAGTCAGATAAGAGGCCCCTGCTGCAAATGGCCCCTCAGTTCAGCCCGCAGTCTGCAGTCCCCACTGTCTGCCCATCCTGAGACACAGGCCAGGGTGAAGTAAACTCATAACCTCAGCTCTGTGCCCCAGTTCAGAACCTGCTTACAAAAATCCAAGTAGAAACAGAAGCAGCCTGTAGCAGTGATATGTAGATGTACCTTCAAAGCGTTTTATGATTCACTCTGAAATGTTTCTAGTAATTACTCCTATTTTAAAGGCGTTAGTTAATTGCATTGTGTGTAGAATCTGTGCCATAATTGTCCTTCAGAAAGAGGGAGAGCATAGCCAGTAAAAATTGCTTATTACAATTAAGTGCACTGTGGGCGTTTATTTCAAAGTGTAATTACTGAAATAAACAGTTGTGTTTATTGCAGGGTGCAGAGCTGCACATACAGACGGGTACAAACTTGCCTGTATTAGAAGCTCTATGTTTTGCTTCTCGGTCGATTGCCTGAGAGAATTTGCAGGATCCTCTATGTTACCTATAATAAAAAGACTACTACAAATAGAAAGATGGTGTTTCCCTGTGGGCAAGTTGGTCACACTGAAATCACTGCTGCTAACCATTCAAACTGTATGCAAAACACCATTCCCCGGGAACTTCAGCTGTTGTCACTTTTACAGAACCTGTGCTCAGAGCAGTAGAGCTCATGGGAGACTCAGTCTGCTGAAACTGTGGAATGAGAAGAAGCCCTATTTAAAATTAATTTAAAAGCATATAAACAGTTTCCAAAGCACCGTTTCCCACTTGCTAATGATACAACATTATTGTTGTAAACATCACAGAGCAAGTTCCCTAGACTGAGAACAAGGAGGAAACATTTCTTCCCTTGGGGCATTTTTTCTCTTCCAAAAGGTATGTCCCTGAGAAGAAGAACAGAGAATAAAATTGCCTCTTCTACCACAACTGCTGAAGTGCATATAATTACCATTTCTTTATACTGTGGTAATACCTAGAGATATCATCAGCGCTCAAGGCCCTTGTGTTGGGGGTCACAACACTAAAAAGATATCCTAGCTTACTTTAACTAGGGGGAAAATGACCGGTTAAGGAAATCTTTGTGTTCTGAATCTCATTATTTATTATTGTGTGCATTCTGCAGATCGCGTTCAAGTTGGCTGCCGGGAACTGCGATCCACCAAGTACATTTCAGACGGCCAGTGCACCAGCATCAATCCCCTGAAGGAGCTGGTGTGTGCTGGTGAATGTCTCCCTTTGCCACTTCTGCCCAACTGGATTGGAGGAGGTTATGGAACCAAGTACTGGAGCAGACGAAGCTCGCAAGAGTGGAGATGTGTCAATGACAAAACTCGCACCCAGAGGATCCAGCTGCAGTGCCAGGATGGAAGTATAAGAACCTACAAAATAACTGTGGTCACAGCCTGCAAGTGCAAGCGATACACCAGGCAGCATAATGAATCCAGCCACAACTTTGAGGGAACCTCTCAAGCAAAGCCTGTCCAGCATCACAAAGAGAGAAAAAGAGCCAGTAAATCCAGCAAACACAGTACAAGTTAGAAGTCAGAGGTTCTCTCCTCTCCTGCTCCTCCTGCCAAAACTGAACTCACCTGTAACCATTTGCTTTACAGTTCTGACTGCTTAAAGACAAGTCTGCCATTGCTTTGTTCTCAGATGATACTGCACGCTTATTGTTTTGACCAAAATCAAAAGGGGCATTCTCAGCATAAGGACCATTTCGGGTGATTTTCCAAAAGCTCAAGATGGGCAGTAACACAAGCCATCCAAACCCTCACTTCAAAGCTTTACATTCCCTCCAGTCATGGAGGCAAAGAAAAGTTGCCATGAATATTCACGGAAGTCTGTTTTGTAAAATGATGCTTTGTTGTATGTCTTCACAACAACAGTTTATTATCACGCCTACTGTCTTCTCTATCATGTTTTAGGAACTTCTGACAACAGCTTACGAATGCTACACCAAGTATCTGCTTTCAGATTCATTCTAAAAAAAGAATGCCTTGCATGCTGATCTTTCTCTTGTCTCAGTATACCAAAAATGAAAATATGCATGGCAGCAATCAAAAAGTAAAGCTGAACAAACTATTTATTTGTTGTTGTAATTATTTAATGAGCTTTTGTATGTGTTATTTCCCTCCAAAATGTTCTTGTGTTTATAGCTTTTCTCATGTATCAAAGTATTCTGCTATGATTTGTGGCTGGATTAGTACACACATTTTGTAGATAATGTAAAATAGATGTTCTAGCATTCTTGGTATATATATTTTCATTTTGAACATTGATAGACTTAGGTGTTATTTTGAACTACCAATATAAAAATTTGTTTTTTCATTCTCCACTTCGTATTATTTTTGTTTAAAAGTGTGCAATCAAAAGACAGATACGACTTCCTTTCAAATTCATTGGTTTCTTTCTTTTTTTTTTTTTTTTTTTTGTACAAAAAATAAACACTGCTAAGAAACAGTATTGTCTGTCTCTATGTATAAAAATATACACGTTTTAATCAGTCACAATGCCTTAATCTTAAGAAGTGGGAGAACAATCATCATTTCGTCCAAATTATCTACCCATGAGATTTAACATAAATAATATTTCTGCAGATTCTTTTGAGATGTAAAAATCTTATATGACGGATTAACAGATGGTGCTCATTAACAGTCCACGCCAAGTTCATATCAACCAATTGTCAAGTTGTATATTGCAAGAGAAGTGTGTATTTGGGAAGTTTTACAAGCTAGTAAAACATCACTGTTTTTCTTATAATAAAGATGATGATCAATTCAAAAACAAATGGCAAAAATAACAGTCTGCTTCACCTTTCCAATACAGCCAATGCAGTCTTCAGCATTATCTACACATTACTATAGGACATATTTGGGAATCGAACCAATTCACCTCTCAGCTCAAAGTCCACGAATCACGTCCTTATCTTTCAAACTGTATTGAGATAATATGGGTAAGATTTCACCAAGGGATGGTAGGGTTCATAAATTATTAACTTTTACAGCCTATTTGCATCCAAAGATAAGACAAGAACAGTGTAATGCAGAAATCTTACCTAATAAGGTGTCACACAAGCTCTCTTTAACCCCCTCTTTGTTTTCTCATTCTACCTCGCACTTTAATTTCAAAAGACTCATTATGAAGTTCTCAGCTGAGATCCTCCTTCATTGTGTCAACAGAAACTGTTTGAAAACCATTGCTACTGCTTGGCTTACTGAGTCCCTTTATGTACAAAATTTGATGATTTTCCTTGAGAATTCTGTGTAGGGAATCCAGCAGAAGCCTTATGCATTTGTAGTGATTTAACTTCGAAGTGCCACCTGAGGTAGCTAGGCTCTTTCTTTGGGCAGCACTTTGGCCTTTTGCATAGGAGATGAACAGGAAAGCAGAGTCAGAAAGAGGTGACACCTTGTCACTCATTTCCTACACAATCTGCCTTGTATTTCATCCTGTTACATGTGAATTCATGTGGGCCCATCAAGGGTCCAGAAAAAGGCATTATATAAGAATTTCCAACTAGTTCCTTCTCCATTGAGCTCCTTCAACATGTAAAGTTGTCAGTAGTACGTAGACCATTGGTCTTATGTCTACAGTGGAGAATCTTGCCAAAGCTTCAATGAGAAAAACAGTACTGTTTAAATTGAAATAATGAAGCATATGATATACCTGCTTATTTTTGTTTCAGAGTTAAAAAGGAAGGACATGCTAGATTTTTCTTAGTTTTCAACTAAAATATTAAGTCATATAGACGTAGTAAGCATGTAAATGTTTTGAAAACGTACATTGTAGAGGCAGATCTGGAAGGTAGCATTTGCACAGATTAGACCATTAAACAGTCCAGATTTATTGCAATGGGAATATACAGAAGTTGACTTTCTCGATAACATTCCAGCTTACGAGCAGAGCACTAAATCTACAGAATACTTAAGGAAGAATTTCTTAACAGTAAATGTAATTTTATCCTGCAGTGTAGATTAAGCTCATTCATCTTACCGTCTCATCTTCAACAAGGAAACAAACATTTGTGATATCCTTCTTGGTAGATGGACAATCGGTACCAAAACAAAGGAAGACAATCTCTACTTCCACAAAATGCAGATTTTCTCCAAGTTAACATTGGAGAAAAGTTACTGATTTTTAAAAAATGAGTATTTAAACATCTTACAAAGAACCAAGTAGTTTTATAAATTCTTATACTTGCTTCAGAAAACTAAAAGTGCATACATCAGAAATAGTCTATTAGCCTGCCGTCATTATTTCTTTACTTTCCATTCGATGAAAATTGTCCCTAGCTAAGGGGTAAACTGCTTTATAATGAATAGAAATCAATTTTCTGCAGATATCACTAGATACAAACTTGGCTGATGTTGACTGTTTTGCTAGCATGGTAGCACTCAGAAGCACATTGAAAAGAGGCAGTGGTAGATAACAGGTGTCATTAAGGCATTATCAATCGTGGAGGTCAGAATGGTTTGGCGTTTGAAGTTCAGACTAGAAAACTCCATTGAGAAGTTTATCTATTCATTTTTTAGCAACAGTAATGAATGTCTCATTTCCAACAACCTTGGAATCAAAAACACGCGTTTGAGTTCAGTCAAGTGTTTGGAAATAAAGGAGACATTTGATATAACCATTCAAAACACCTAACAGATTTCTGCCAGTAAATTACTGTAGTCCTCATAACTTAAACTCTTATATCCTTCCTCTAGAAATGTAGCACTTATCAAGAAAGGACAGTTCAACATTCCACTGTGGGACTCGTTGCTACAATATTAACCTGGAGGTAATATTCACTGGAAAACTGTAAGGAATCCCTGGTGTTGGAAAGTGTCCTATTCTCATGATGCATTTCCAACCCCTTAGGTCAGGCAAGGGGCTTTGATTCTAATTTTGTTGACATACATATAAACATAGCTTCAGGCTAAAACTGAATTTTCTCTAGAGATTTATGAGTTTAACAGACATTCTATCACTGGATTTGTTAATTTTACCTGAGTGTTTCCCCCACAATAAAAAGACAGGCCCTCCATCTTTCTGAAAGACATCCAGACTTTCAGTTCACTTGTCATATGAGATATGTGGACTGGCACACTAGAAAAATGTGATATTGCCTACCACTGAGTTAATACGCAAACAACTACCCTCCTCAGTACTTCTATGACAAGTAAATGCTTTTATTTTGTAATAATGGTCAAGATAGATGCCATGAAAAAAATTAGTCTCTACTAATTGCTGACAAAAGTACCTACAAACATTGGATTGTAATTCCACTTTGGAAGGTGTGTTTTTAGTTCCTTCACTTTGGTTTGACAACATATTATAGTGAATGAAGTAATGTTACACCACATAGCTGGAATTCAGGCCTTCCGAATGCCTCTACACAATAAAAAAGAAACACAGACGACCTCTTGATATAAATGAAAATCAGGACCATCTACTATGGCTGTTTGTGGAATATGGTACTCCATGAACATAAAAGAAAATTAAAAAAAAATTAGATCCCTGGAAAGGAGGCCTAACTCAGAATTTTCTGTAAAAATAATAAAATTTAGCAAATCTTAAAGACAATATACCTTACTGAGCAATTACCTTCTACTTAGTAGTAAATCAATAACAAGTCATCTAAAATGTCTTGTTGAACACTTTGTCAATTTCTTGTCCCCTGCTTTGTTTATAGTAATCAAAATTGAAAATTAACACATACAGGCATTCCAAAAAAAGATTGAAAATAGTTCTGTATCAAAAAGCAACTGTGCTGGTGCAAATATAGTTCAAAACAGCTCATAGTTATAATAGTGTGACAATAATACATTATTTTTGACTACTCAGAGGAATTAATGCTCTGACTTGATGCAGAACTTTCACATTTGATTTGTTTTGGTAGACTTGCTGAGAAGTTACTTAGCAGGGAAATTGCAAAACAAAAAAACCCAAACATAATAAAAGCAGAGACCAGCTGGTAGAATCTGATGCTTTGGTGAAGCAAAGAAGAACTAACCAGGCACATTCACTGAAGTTCTTTTATATAAAACAGAGGAGAGTTCAGGAAGGGGGCCTAAGAAGAAGAGGAAGTGCACGTCCAGCCCTAATGCATGAGCAGACTCAGAAATGGTGGGACTATGCAAAGTTTTAAAACAGATTCTGTAGCACAAAGACTGTTTTAATTGCAGCTGAAACAAGTTCAAACATCTGTTGCCTGTTAGATTATTATTTTATTTATTTACTTTCTTATTTATTCATTTATTTTTGGGATGGGTTGAAGAAAGCTCTTCTAGATTCCCTATGGCCATTAAACTGGGATGAAGAACAGAGGTCTGACTATTTTTAAAATGCAAAGCTGTGATTTTTTTTCCCCCCACTGGAAATCACAAAATCAGGCAGAAGATAAGGTTGCCCAGGTTCCCCAGGGCCCCATACAACCTGGCCTTGAACATCTTGAACTCTGCCATGATTGGAAGCCTGTTGAAAAAGAACAAATTAAACTACTTTTTTAATTTTTTTTTTTTAAAACGACTATTGGCAGCTATTAAGACGCAATGACAGTGGAAAACAGTCTCTGGATTTTCTGTCCCTCAGCTTCCACATCTTCACCCTTATTAGGGTCACCATACATTGCACTCAGGTGGTCTGATGCCCCAATACACAATTTCTATAAGTTAGCCCAAGTACAGTGGTGATGCTGAAGCTGAGAATTTCAGCCTACCTAACCGTGGCATTACTTAGCATCTGATCAAAGCACCTAGAAGCCATGAAGATCATCCAGGAGCCAAGTGTTTAAGACTAGAGAGAATAATTTCTAATAAAAAATTACATGAGGCTTCCACCTCATCAGCTACTTGCCATTGCACTCCTGAAGGCAGTAGAAGATCTTGAAGTCCTTTAATCATTTTGAATTTCACAAAAACTATTGCAGTCAGGGACTCTCACCCCTGCGAGTTACTGGATGAGATACTACAGAGTAGTTCTCTTTTGCTTAAATTCTTTTGCTTTGCATACACAATGTACATGAACTTAGCTCTTGAATTAACTTTCCACATCCCAACGAAATAGCCTAAAGGATTATTCAGTAGAGAAGGGATAAACACGCCACTGGAAATATAATATAATATCTTAGGCTGAAGCTTTAAAAGTGTCTAACATCAAATTAAATCCCTTCCATTTTTTTTTCCTCTAGTACTTGCTCTGAACGTGTTTTATGCTTTCTCTGTGCATCAAATATGCATAGGCTTTAGAAGAAATGTATCTTCCAGAATCATATAAAACAATGCCAAAAGTGTGACAGAAAACACACATAATACAGCAGGTTAAAACCAAAATACGCTTTTCAACAATAAAATACAACTAAGTGCAAGTATGGAAATACTCCACTGTGTGCAGAAACCACATTTTCTTTACATTCATAACTGTCATATTCTCTACAAATGCTTCAATGATTAACTATCTAAAAATCACGAAGCACGTTTACCTCATCAACTAAAACTTGCAGCTCATTATACCAATCACCCTGTTTACAAGGGTGGATAGTGATAGGACAAGGGGGAATGGTCTTAAGCTGAAATAGGGGAGGTTTAGGTTAGATATTAGGAGGAAGTTTTTCACCCAGAGGGTGGTGATGCACTGGAACAGGTTGCCCAAGGAGGTTGTGGATGCCCCATCCCTGGAGGCATTCAATGCCAGGCTGGATGTGGCTCTGGGCAGCCTGGTCTGGTGGTTGGTAACACTGTGCATAGCAGGGGGTTGAAACCAGATGGTCACTGTGGTCCTTTTCAACCCAGGCCATTCTATAATTTATACCGTTTTGTGAAAGATCAAACCATATATCAGTAACACTTTGCAGACCTGTGCATGAAGGCAATAGCACCTAGAAATCCCTTCACAGATCTGAAGGCAATAGCACTTACAATTTCCGTCACAGATCAGATCTATGTACACCGTATATTAGGCATATAAGCACTCTTTGATATTTGATAGCCAACTATTTACATCATTCATGTTATGTGCATGTGTAACTCCCTTGCTGATGTTTTGATCTCGACTTTACATAGCAATAGAAGGAAATAAATAAAGCTTATGCAAATATTCTGCATATCTATAGCATCTTTCACCAAAGAATCTAAAAGCAAGAAATAACTCTTTGCAATGGTATTTGTAAAAATACACATGTAGAAATATGCCAATATGAATAAGGTAAAAATTCCAACTTGCTAATTATGATTTGGAGGGAAAATTGTTTTGCCTTTTTCAAAGTTTCCCTCACTGTTGTATTGCCTCAAGCAATGCTCCCTGTGACACTGTGCCTTGGGAAGCACTGCCACCCTGGAAGAAACACTCTGAGACAGCTCTGAAGCAACATGGACTGAAACAGTGAAGTAGCAAGTCAGTTCAAAAGGATAAACTTGAGGGCTGATTAGGCCTCAGTTGCAGGCAGCAAGTGGAAGATTGGGAAGGACATAAAAGACAACTTTTACATGATTATTTTTTATGGTGATCAAACAGAACTGAAATGAAATATCTGGAAACAAAATGCCTGCCCAGATGCCATATTTTCTCTCTCTCTTTTTTTTTTTTTTTTTCATATACAAACTATACAGATATAGAAAGGATGATGAAACTGTAACTCTTTGAGATCTGGTCTGAAGAGCTACAGATAGCAATGGACACGCAAGGTAAGCCCAGAAATACTGCCATTTCTTTCTGATGTTGTTCTAATCTGTTCAAATATGCAAAAAAAACTATGTCTTTTCTTTGTGAACAGTGGCTCCAACAATTACAGTGACTAGTGACTTAAGCCTAAGATTGCTATTCTACTTAAATGGAAGAACTCTCTAGAGAGAACTTGCTTACTTACAGTACTCAACTTGTATTTTATGGCAAGCCACCATAAAATTAGTAACTGTTACATATCTGCATAAAATCAGTGAAAAACAATTGGATAAACACAAAGTCCTGGCTAAGATCCTACACGGCTCACTGCTCAGAATGATTCAGATATAAAATCTGCTGCAAGAACGGGTCTCAGAATTTAAGGGTTTTTTTTTTTTTTTTTTTTTTTGTTTGTTTGTTTGTTTTAATAATGGTGTGGAGTTTTCCTAATTTTGCTATCACTTTAATTTGCTTTTATCACTTTAATTCACTTTAATTTGCCAAATGTTCCCCTACTGTATGCACTCCCACTGAAACACACCATTGTGAACCTTGCTGCTGGTGAAGAAAAGGTAAATTCATCCAACTTGGACTGCATTAAAAACAAAATCCTTTAAGAGCTTAGAAATGACTATAAAAAAGGGAGAGACAATTTCTGTTAATTTATGTCACACCTACAGAGGACTCACTTGCAGGTTTTGAACATCATTTCTTATAAGAAAATCATTCTATCAGTCCAATAATTTAATTCTCATTTAACATCCCCCATAAACACTACGGTGAGTTTCAGTCACAGAAACATTTTCACATTTTCAGGCTAATTTCTCCTCTATCATTTCATTTCAATTTGCATGTATTTTCTTTCTATAACAGAAAAGGAAAAAAAACCCTTTTCAAATATATGGCAAATATACTGCATAACTGCAAACTAGCACTGTGGTTTCACCTGTTATATCCCTGCACAGAAACTATGGATTAAACTGCTCTTTATTGCCTTCATTTATCTTTATTGAAAAAAAAAAAAAAAAAAAAAGGTATAAAGTTCTCTCATTATCCACCAATTTAACTTCTATCCCACTTCAAATGCTTATATATGAGCCTGCATTGGACACAGTAATGATATGATTAAATTAATAAAAATGTAAAATGGAATGGCATTCAAGCAAATTATGTAATCACAAAATACTATTGTGTTTCATTGCATGTTACTATCAAATGAGTATTAAAAACACATGAAAATAAAATCAAAATTTTTTAACTTTTGCTAAGGCAGTATAAATTGATAAGGATATCAAACAAAGCCTTCTTAGTCATTCTTTAAGAAAACAGAAAATTCAAGGAGAAATAGCAGTAAAATGCTTTGTCTAACCAAGACCATGGGAATCTATGTACTGAAAGGTTTCCTGAAGAAACTGTTCTGGATTACACTGTCAATCCAGAACAAAAGTACTAATTCCTGATTACAAATAAATCTGAGGTACCTCTCAGACCAGAACGTTAAAGCCAATATCCAAGGCACTAACTTATTTAGCATTTCCATCTCCTACAATTTTGACATTACATCTAAGGACATGTTCTTTGTCACAACTATTCCTGAGACAAGGATGAGGAGAGCAGGTTTTCTTCACTACTACAATAGCTCAATTTGAAGGTTTGAAAGGTAGAAGCAGAGAGGTTTCATACTTAACAAGCTACCTAGAGAAGTTAAAAAATACATGTTAGAAGATGAACATAAAAACTTTTGCCCTGCACAAGAAATAATTTCTTCAGGACAGATCAAGCCTCATCCACCTAACATAATAAAGCAAATGGACTTCAGAACGAGAACAGAACCAACTTTTTCATTTGGTCTTCTGTCCTGAATTTCCACTGGCTCTTTAACTTTGACAGAATAAATTAATAAACATGAAAGAAACAAAATGGAGGAAAACTTCCTGGGCAAGACAAGATAAAACAGACTGTTGGAATAGAGGAAGAAGTTCAAAATCAGAATTATAAGAAGGAGAAAATAATTCTGAAAGGGATTCTTTGCTAGGGAAAGTCCTTACTTACTCTTCAGAACTAATGTACAGTGGGAGGAGTCATGAGCTTACTTTGCTGATGACAGCAATAGAAACAAGAAAAAAATCTGCTAGATAAGTTATACCTGCCTAGAGTAACAACCATGCTCTTCATAAACTGAGGTATGAAGACATGGGTCAGGAATTCAGAATGTCTGCTATAAAAAAAAAAAAAAGTGGGAATGTTGCACAAAAACCTGCCATAAATGTGTTTGCATAGAACAGCTGCAAGAAAGCAACTCATAATAATGTAACTATGTGATGAGCATAAATACTGGATAAGCCTACCTCAAGAAGAAAATTTCATTTGGGCTATCTGATAACAAAGAAGCGATGCTGAATGCATGGCAATCTGCACAGAAGAGAAGAGTCCAAACAAATTCCAAAGTTCTGTAAAGAGAAAACGTACAAACAGATGTAATCACTTCAGAATTAGCTGTAGTGAAAGACATTTTCAAAGATGAGAAAATATGAAACCCACCAAAAGTGAAAAGCAACAGGTGGTTACAGTTCCTCAGCTAAGGATTTTCTAAAATCCCACAAAAGTAACAGTCCTGAAGATGAGACCACAAGTTGTCAGCTCAGCTTTCAGTCAATGTTTTCAGCAACACAGGGGGTCTCTATCCCAGAAGTTCTTCAGCACACACATTCCTTCCCTTCTTTTGTATGTCTATTTTCTTTGTTTGCCATCAGTCCCTCCCATGTTCCATTGCATGGTGCTAGTTGACATCATTTCTGTTCTCTGTCTCAATTGTCAGAACACCTCTGCATGCAAAGCATTTTATGTTTCCATTGCATTGTACAATTTTTCATGACCCCCCTACTTCTGTAGGAATCAAAGATGACAGTGAATTCTCCTCTTGCTAACAGGCATCACTTCATTTCCACTGAACGACTCCTGCTTACGATGCCTCTGCAATCTCATACCATCATTTTACCCTAGCTCAAAACTGACCCTGGCAAAGCAGCCCACCTGGCATTTCACAACCTGCCATTTATGCAGTTCTTTTTTATTTCTTCTTTTTTTTCCCCAGATTGTTCAGCCTGACTTCCCTCACAGAAGACTCCATTTGTGTTCTACTTAGGTTCCTCTTGACACAACTCAGAGAAACATGAAAAGCTGCCAGCAAGGCAGCACCTCAAAAATATGAAGGCTAGATCAAAACAGACCTACAAACCCTGAAGCCTCTCGCTATTTTTAGTATTATCTGCATATAAGACCGATGCTTTTTTTTTTTTTTCCTGTCTATAACGTCTAAGCATAAGAGCTTGGTGCCCTGTGCTCATCCCCTGGAAGAAGCAGAGCTGGTCCACTGGGCTAGCAGAGACTTCCCGCCATCTGCAGCCGCTCCACCTAAGCCTGCGGGCGAAGCGCCGTCCTTGCAGCCAGCACCGCCCACCGGGGCCCGCCGCAGGTGGGAGCAGCCCGGCTGCGCATGCGCTGCGGGGAACTACCCGCTCACTGCGCATTTAAAGGGGCAATGGCAACTACCCCTGCTCTATGCTATTTGCACCTTTTCAGCGTGTTGGTGCGGGCGGGCGCCTTTCCTTCTTTCCCTGCACCGAGCTTGAGATGCGCACTGTGGGGCCGCCTGGGCCAGCGGAGCCTCGCGTAGCGCGGGGTGGGCGAGGAGTGGGGCCCGGTCGCCGCTGGAGGCGGGCGGGCGCGCGCTAGATTCTTTGGATTGCGGGCGTTGCGGACAAATAAACGACGCGGGCGGTCGCGCCGTGCCGGCCGAGCTCTGGCTGCTGGGGGGCGGGCGGAGGGGCGAGGAGCGGCGATGGAGCCCGGCGGCTGCGAGGCCGGGCCCGCGGTGAAGGCGGTGGCGGCGGTGCTACCCGCGGGCGGGAGCGGTGAGCGCCTGGGCGGTGCCACCCCCAAGCAGTTCTGCACCGTGCAGGGGAGGCCGCTCGTCAGCTACACAGTGCGGGCCGTGGAGAGGTAATGAGGCAGGCGCAGCGCCGTCCCTTCCCGCTCCCAGCTGGCCTTCTCTTTCCTTCCCCCGCCTCCCTCTCTTCAGGCCTGAGCGCCGGCTCTTCCCGGCCTTCTGCGGGCAACCGTGGGCGGCCGCACAGCCGGGTCTCACTGAGGTCTGCCCCTCGGAGGCTTTGCTTTTGCGTTTCGGTAGTGTCTGCCTCCCTCCTTGTCACGCTAAAAGGCTCAGTAAATTATAGGGCGGCTGAAAGCACCCAGGCCGGCGTGCACGTGGCTGTTCGGAGCTGACGGCAGGCGGGCTCAGCTGAGGAGAGCTGTGCGCTTCCAAAGCCTGGTGAGGCCCCTGGACTGAAATCCAGTATGTCTTATGGTCCCCTGCATCATCACCTTGAAGCTGCACAGCGTTCTTCAGCTGCTGAAGCTTCTGTTTAATGCACATAGCCTTGATGCTTGGCTTCTGCAACTGTATTGGCCAGTTTGATGAGCTGCAAACCTACCGTGGCACTTGGACGTAGTCTCGCTGCTTTCCAGTCTCAATGAGAGGTCTTGCCTGCTTCATTGATTGCAGGTGGGATCAGTGTAATCCAAAGGCCTTGAGAAATATCAAACTGGGACAAACTGATAAATAGACCACTGTCTATATCACTGCACTTCACCACTGCATTCTGTGGTGCGATGCCCTGACCAGTAGGGACTGAACTGCATCTTTGGCAGTTATGGTTACCAGGCTTGAAGTTGGTACCCACAGCAGGAGGCTGCCTGTGTGACTTTTCTATGTTTACACTGGAGCAAATATTTCAAGCAATAGGATATCTTAGCAATCTGGTCTTACTTTAAAATAAATAAATAAATAAATAAAGACTGAGTTCTAGGCATGGGGTTGACAATTAATATATTGTTGAATGTTAACATAGTGTAAGTCACGTATCTAGAGTCATTTGAAACACTGCAGATAGTGGAGTGTCAGATGTATTTTGGATGTTTTGCAGTAACTTGTATAAAAACAAACCTTTTGTTTTTAGAGAGAAGAAATAGGGAGGAGGGGGAGGTGGTGAAAAGACATGGAATTGCTGACATCTCTCAAAGTTATAAACTTATGGAAGCTTGTGGAACATCAAAACTGGGACTTTTTTTCCATTCCCACACAGGGAGGCTTCCCTCGGGTCACTTGTTACTTTATGAAAGAATATTGCTTGTTTTCTTTAATTTTCAATAGCACTCAGTCACTAAGCTAAACACATCAGAAAGCAAAACTTCCAGTCCAAAGCTTGTCACAGCTGTAGCTTCTGTCAAAATGTCATGGAAATGTGCAGAGAAGAATATCCTCTATTCTAGAGACCTGGAAAAGAGAACAGAGTGGTGTTTTGGGAAGTAAACGATATTCATAGGAAGATAAAACACTTATTAAAAAAAAAAAAAAAAAAAAAAAAAAACCGGACCTTTTAGTTTCTTCTGCCAGTAAGCTCTGGGAAAATAACAATTCTTTGAGTAACAGTATTATAGTTATGTCCTGAAGCTGCAAAAAATTAGAGTGAATTCGAGTTGTACAGTCCAACCAGGAATGTGATCCAAACTTGATTGTGTGAGTAATAATGTAGTGCTTTCTCCTGGCTTTAAGAGTGTAGTAACTGGTGCCAGTCCTGTCTCAGGCAGAGCTTTCTGCCATCTCTGCACTGAATTAGAGCGTTGCCTGCTATGTGTGTGTATGGGGAGTTGGGAACAGATACAATCTAAAGCTTGGAATGACTCATCTGCTCAGTTGTTTCTGACTGCAGAGAGGTACTTCTTTCTTACTCTGTGAGTGGAGCTCAAAAAAGTAACACTGAGGAACTGCAGTTTGTCACAAAACCTGGAAGAAGCAGATTTTCTGTGTTTAGCTGGATGCTATCTCCTGCTGTCTATTGTTTACCTGCTGTAATTGGATAAATCATTTATTCATTAACATACAATAACTGTTTTTTGGGCTTCCAGTTGTCTCAGCTACTGTAGCTCTTTTTAAGCATTTAAACAATGTACAGACAGAAATACATGAGCAAACCAAGAGTTTGCAGCTGATTTTCATGCCCTTTTTAAAAATTATGAGAAAAAAAGATTTTAACACAGCTAAAAGGAGAGAGCATCTTCAGTACTGATGTAGAAAAACTGTCTGACAAGAGCAGACATGAATGAGTAACTAAGTATTGCTTCCTGTTGTATAGAATCATGGAATGTAAAAGGTTAGCTTGCCAATAATAATCAAAGATAATGCCCTTAGGAAGAGGAGATGAGGAAAAAAAAACTGTAAGGAGGAAGGATTGTTTTTTATTAACTATACAGTGGCATTGGTAGGAAGGTAAGGTCCTACTGGGGTTAAAAAGATTAAGTGTGTTAGGGAAACGTCTATTTTTTTTTTTTTTTCCCATTGAATTTGTTTCTGCTTCTGTTGAACTATACCAGGCTTTTGCATGAAGTCCAACAGGACTGTAGTCTCCTTTCTGCTTCTGCATATATTCTTCCTTTGCTTTAATTTTCTTGTGGATTTTTTTTTTTTTTTTTTTTTTTGGAGTAGAACGTTCCCAATTCCTTTCCTAATGTAGGGAGGAATCTCAGCTCTGTGTGTGCACTACTGAGGAATTTTACTAAAGCTACAGAGAAGAAAAAAAGAATGGGGTAAAGGTTGATATAAAAATGTGGGAGAAGTAAGCTGCTGTTATTCTTCCTGTGCTCATAATTCACCAGTCACTGGAAGTACGGTGAGAAGTTATGAAAGAGAAAAGCAGAGTTAACATATTTACTGGCAGAATAAAAATTTTCCAGAAGGGGTTCAGACAGCTTTGTTTGTTGCAGCGTAGTCTCATGAAGCAGGTGGCTTGATGTCAAAAAAACATCACCTGAGGGAAGCTTCAAAATAATCACCTCTTCGGAAGTGTCTTCTATAGTTTGTTTGCCAAGTATTTTTTTTCTGCTTGGCTGGTGTGTGCTCCCTGTCTCTCCAGGTCACACATTTTTTGTTAAATATATCTGGCTTAATATAACTGTTTGTTCAAGTTACTCTTGAAATTGCTTATGATAGAAAAAATAGTGATAGCAAATAGTCAAGTTATTTAAGCTCTTTGAAAACATGTCTTTATCTTTCCTGGGCAATAAGGAATGCCAATTTAGTCCTTCAGGAAAAAGGTGGGTATCAACTTCATACAAGGTGCTTAAAATTTTCTTGTGTCCACAAAACTTCTCATGCTTCAAAGTTCTTCCTGCTTCCATTTTGGACTGTAAAAATGCATATATTTTTCCTCTGTGAGTAAAGTTATAATAAAATTTACAGAGATTTGGGGAAAAAAGGAAGAGAAAAAAGTGCTTTCATTCTTCATGTGTGTTCTGTTCCTGAAAGTTCTTTTTTTCATGTGATGCTTAAATAGTAAGATCAGCAGAAGTAACATAATAGTTGTCTTCTGCATCTGAAGAGTTTTTATCGTGGTGAAAGATTGTATTCCAAGTCCTAGAACCATCTCAGCAGTGACTGCCTGGCTCTGGCCTTGTTTCTCTGACACAGCTGCCCATATCATGAGATTTGGTGTGAAGTGAGTTGCTGCTGTCTGCAGTTGCAGAAAAGTTGAGGATTTAAGGCTCTTGGCACTGGTTTATATCTGAGTAAATTAATAAAGGGTTAAACCTCAAAGTCACATTTGTACCTGAGCCTGCTGCTTATAGAGTAACTCTGTGGATTGCTGCAAAACCATGTAATAGCTCAAACTGTTGCTGGGTTACGGAGCTCCTTTAGTTTGAGTTGTACATCAGCTAGTATGAATACACGTCATTTGTAATGTACTGAAGCAATACCCCTAAGCAGCTGGCGTGACTTATCCTTTAGACTTCAGTGGGTGATGACCAGAAGGACAGTCTCAGGAGACAAACATAAGTCCTTTTTTGCTTCCGTTTTTCTCCTTGTGGTAATATTGAGGTCCTCTCGAGACAGTTGTAAAGTGGTTGTGTCTGAAGTTGTTGCTTTTGTTTCATTTGGTGAGATGCAGTTTTCCACTTTAAAAGTACAGCTTATGCTGTATGGAAGCATTACAGTCCTGTATTTGTTGTTTGTTAATGGGTACCTTATTTTGATCTCTTCCATGCCTTGTGCTGATTGTCTTTAAAGATTGTTTTATCAGGCTGCAGGTTTTTTCATGGTTTTATATTACAGCTGTAAGACAGAAAAGGCATTTACCTTTTCAGTGGATTTTGAACTTGTTATTTTAGTATGAAATCTTTATGAAGAGAATAGCGTGAAATTAATGGGAAGAGAGATTGCTTTGCTGTCAGATTGGCTCTGGACTGATGTCTTTCTACTTCATTAGATCACTTTACAACATTTCCATAGGCATATCTTGACAGGTATAACCATCTTGGTGTGATACACAGTAATCGTGCATGTTAAATTTCTAGCATATCTTACTGTACTGTTTCATGAATTCTGTAAGTCAGTTTTGATGGGGCACTTTAGGCTTCAAAGCACAAACTGGTTTTCCGTCTAATCAATCCAGAGGATTCCTGTGTAGTTGTAAAGGAATATACTGCATCTCTAAATCCTAGATCTAATGATAGGACATAAGTTCAGAATGAATTTGAGGACAGGCTTGGGTTTATAAATGTGTTTATGCAGACACAGGGTGGAGCTCTGACCGCATCCTGTCAGTTCCCAGTGTACTGTACCACTAAAGGCCTTGAGTCATTCCAGCCCCTCTGTGCACAGATAGATCTATCACAGGCTAGCCTCTCTAGCTCTCAGAAGATGCTATGTACTGCTCAGTTGCACTATAATCTGTTTTCTTTGAGTCCAGAATGGAAATGTCGGTGTCCTTCAGCCATCACTGGTGGATGTGCAGAATGCCTACTCTACTCTGTTGTTCTATGGCTGTTCTGCAAAGAGGAGTGCACAGCTCTGATTTCTGCTTAGTGTGAAATCGCTCTTCTTGAGTTTGCTGTATTTAAATTCCTGATTCTCTATAGTCAAAAGACGAACTGAGATGAATTCAATTAGTCTGCCCTAGTCTGGAGTTGAAGTCATGCAGAAGTGTTAAATTTTGTGGCTCAGTGTGTAGGACTGTGCCAGTATTCATTTCAGAGAGTTGCAAACCTTTTGATGAACCTGTGGTGAGTGACAAGTCGAAATGAAACTTGAAGCCATATGACTTTGTGTTTTACATTTACACAACTTCAATACTTAAGAAATGCTGAGAATATGTTGGTTTGGCTGTATTTTCTGCCTTTGTTGTAATAAAAGAATGTAAGAACAAATACTTTTCTTTTTAAAAAAAAAAGTCTAACAACA
This sequence comes from Centrocercus urophasianus, assembly GCF_019232065.1. Taxonomy (NCBI): domain Eukaryota; kingdom Metazoa; phylum Chordata; class Aves; order Galliformes; family Phasianidae; genus Centrocercus; species Centrocercus urophasianus. The sequence goes on from NW_024884711.1 coordinate 20,033,896, forward strand.
CTGAAGCTTATTTCATTTTTAGTAGTTATTTTAAAATTCATTAAAATAATTTTTCCTGGAATTCTATTATTCCCCCCAAAAACCCCACAAAATGTACAAAAGGTTGAAGATGCTGTGTTTCACTAATTCCAGGAAAGTGGTTTGTATCACAGATGACTTTGCTTTTGGAATAAAGGTAGTTCCTAGTTATTGCCTTCTTAGGCTTTATTGCAGAAAACAATATATTGAGCATTTGTATTCCTAAAGAACAATACATTTTTCACTATTGTTAAATACTGCAAGTATTTAGTGCTTTACTGCATCTTGTGTCTGTAAAATTAATCTCAATAGCTTCACTAGTTTTACTAGTAAGAATATATCATAACTGTTTCTCCTCCTTCAGAGCTGAGCGTGTAGGCTCCCCATAAGTATTACAGATAGTGAATTTTCTTGAAATCATTGTTCGCCTGATGAATTTGTCAGTCATAATAGAAAAAAACAAAAACGAGCAAAAACTTACACTGTTCTCTGTGGAGAAAGAAATAATTTGAAATCCTTTTTTTGATGCCCTCTACATATTATTTAATATATAAAAGAATCAAATAGCTGCATTTAAGTGGTGTGATATTTGCAGTATTTTGATGTAGGATATGATGCATGTGACTTTACTTCGTATTCTTAGGTACTCTGACACAAGTGTGATCTCAGGCTAACTTCAGTAATGTTTGGTTTTAATCTTGTGGATGCTTCACTCCCCACACCTGTTTAAAGGGTAGGCTGATGCTATCATTAAGAACTTGATTTTAAAAACATGCTTTTATGTTATGGTAGTGGTATCTACCATAACTGTGTTCACATTTCAGTAGCTTTGTAGAGGGGAGACCTTTGCACATGTACATATTCTCAAACTATCAGCGTGTTTTGTGTCAATACTCAAGTGTTATTATTTTTGTTATTTGCAATCTATCTATATTCTTGGTCAGTCCTGTCTTCATAGCGACCTTTGTTTCAGAGTTTTTCTTGAATCTCTTGCTTCCTTGCTCTTATTCAATTGTACATATGTACTCAGCATTAGAACTGAGAATATTCCAAATCCCAGGATGTACCAGTTGATCCAAGGCTATATTTTAGAGGGAACTAAAGTAATAGACTGTAGTTGATTGTTTTAGAAGTACAACTTGAAGCTAGGAGTGAGGCTTGAATTAGAGCTTTTTTGAAGTCTTTTCAAAGAGTTGTCTGAAGTTTTTATTTCTGCAAACTGCTTGTTGAAAGGAAGTCCTCCCCAGAATTCCACTTACTTCGGTTGACATCCATGTATCAGTGGAGATCCTCTCATGTAGTTCTCCTCTCTCTTAGGGGTTGTATGCTAATACATGAATAAATATGTACTTGAGAATATTGGCAGATTATTTAGCCAGCTTCAATTTCTTCCAGTATGAATTTCTTTATCTCATAGAGATGTATTCAGTCATTAATTCTCTCTGTTTTTATACTGTTTTTTCTAGGGTGAGCTGGATATCTGACATTATTGTGGTGGTCTCTCCTGAAAATATTGAAACAATGAAGTCTATCATTGAAAAATATGGCCACAAAAGAGTTACTGTTACAGAAGGAGGAACAACTCGTCACCGATCAATTTTCAATGGACTGAAATTATTTTCAGAGAATGAATTTTCGAATCATCTGCTCCAGAAACCAGAAGTAGTGATTATCCATGATGCTGTGAGACCATTTGTTGAAGAAGATATTCTTCTAAAAGTGGTGATGGCTGCTAAAGAACACGGGGTATGTACTATACAGCAAAGCAACTCTGCGAGGCTCTTACGTAATATACAGCAGAAACTCATGATAGTAAAACAAGGATTTCTCTTGGAATTGTATTAGTGTATTATGTACTATACATTTCAGATTCAGAATCCTTGTTATGCAGAGAAATGAGATAGGAAGGGGGTGACATTTTTGAATGCCTCAAAGATTACCTGTCATGGAAAAAAAATTATTGTCATAGAGACTATTAGTAGGATAATGAATTAATCAGTAACTTGTAGAAGTTGTATGTTATGCAAGTAGAATGATCAAATTGTTAAAGGCATTACCAGCAAGTGGACTTAGTGAATTAACTGACTGAGGAAAACAGATAGATATAACTCATGATGTAGCCACAGCATTATTTATACAATTTGTTAACAGCTGGCTGCATGATTGAGTACAGAGAGTGGAGGTCAATGGTTCAGTGTCTGAATGGAGATCAGTGATGAGGGTTGTTCCCCAATGGTTGATATGGGTGCCAATACACTTGAATATCTTCATCAATGATATTGATAGCAGGCTGTGCACCCTCAGCAAGTTTGCTGATGATGCCAAGCTGTGGGGTGCAGTTGACACCAGAGGGATGGGATGCCATCCCGAGGGAACTAGACAGGCTTGAGCAGTGGGCCTAAGTAAAACTCATGATGTTCAACAAATCCAAATGCAAGATCTTGCACCTGGGTCACACCCAGAGAGTGAATGGTCAATGGATCAATGTCTGAATAGAGATCAGTGATGAGAGATTTGTACCGGGACCAGTGCTCTGAAATATCTCCATCAATGATGTTGATAGTGGAATTGAGTGCCCCTTCAGGAAGTTTTTGTGTGTAACACCAAGCTGTGTGGTGCGGATGATGAGCCTGAAGGACAGGATGCCATTCAGAGAGACCTAGAAAGGTGTAGCAGAATGCTAAGTCATGACCTGAGCTGTGATTGAGCACCTGGTAGGAAGGCAGGGACAGTGCAGGGGAGCTCAGGCGCATGCAGTGCACTGGAGTGACTGAAAGGGTGGAGCCAGGATCCGCTTCTTCCCAGACCTCAATTAAGAGTTGGCAGTGGAGGCAAGGATATCTTGCTGGAGAGCCCTGCATGCCTAAGGCCTTTTGAAGGTAAGCAGCTTCTTTCATATATTTCTGCATCCACAGCTGTTGCATTTGAGCAAACTTTCACTTGCTGCAACCTAGGACCTTGCTACTCTGCTGTCATTGCTGCACTTTCTTTCATGTTACAAAAGGCTCGAGCAGAGAAACTCATGAAGTTCAACAAAGCCTGGGTCTTACACCTGGGTTGTGGCAACACCCAACTATCAATACTAGCTGGGGGGCAAAGGGATACAGCGTAGCTCTGCTGAGAAGAACATAGAGGTACTGGTGGGTGGTCAACTGAATGTGAGCCAGCAATGTGTCCTTGCAGCAAAAAAAGCTGATTGTATTCTGAGATGGATCAAAAGAAGCATGGCCAGCAGGTCGAGGGAGGTGATGCTGTCCCTCTGCCCTGCACTGGTGAGATCTCACCTAGAGTACTGTGGCCAAATGTAGAGCCCTTGGTACAGGGAAGGACTTGTTGGAGTGCGTCCAGAGGAGGGCCACAAAATGATCCAAGGGGTGGAACAACTCTCCTGTAAAGACAGGCTGAGAGAGCTGAGGCTTTTCAACCTGGAGAAGAGAAGGCTTCAGGGAGACCTGATCACGACTTTTCAATATCTGCAGGGGGGCTATGAGAAAGAAGGGGGCAGACTCTTTCACAAGGTCAGCTGTGGTGGGGCAAAGGGAAATGATTTCAAACTAAAATGGGAGATTTAGATTGTATGTAAGGAAGTTTTTCGTTTTTTTTTTTTTTTACAATAAGTGAGTTTGAGGCACTGGAACAGGTTGCCCGGAGGTAGTGAAAGCCCCATCCATGGAGACTCTCAAGGTCATGCTCAGCAGGGCACTGAGCAACCTAATCTAGCTGTAGGCGCCCCTGTGTGTGGCAGAGGAGTTAGACTAGATAACCATTAATTGTCCCTTAGAACTGAAAAGATTTGTAATAAATAAATGAGGTAAAAGTGTTTGAGTATTAGAAAGGTATGAAAATCTCCCATTGCTCATCTCTCTCAGGAAATGAAGTAGAACTTAAGTTGACAGATGATTTGCAACATTGGCAGTACAGTTTTTCTGAAAGTTCACAGTGTAAAAAGGGAATGTAACACTTGTTAAAATATTTGTTATGATAATTAAATTATGTAAGGACTCACAGAACATTGTTAGAAATCTAAATATATTTTGTTTGCAGTTGTTTTGTGTTTTTGTAAGTTGGCTTCTTTAGAAATATAAATAAAAATAGAAAAGTTTTAAGTGATGTAGAGTGTAAGTTTCCAGTCATTGAAATTTTAATTCTGGTAGAATCTTAACAAGATTTTTGACCTTTCCCATTTAGCACAGAATAGCTTTCCAGAATTATCTGCCAAAGACTATATAATCCATAAATCCCCTTTGTAAATCTGTTTTATAAGTGAGATTCTTGAGTAGTGGAAGAATGGGGTTAATTTTACTGATGATTAGTTGAAATGAGAGTAACTGTTTTTTGAGTGTGTGTGTGTGTGTGTGTGTTTAGGTGCCTACATGAATGTATGGTATGTGATATCCCATTGAGCATTGTGGTTTTTTTAAAACTTCTTAGTGGAAACTATAAAAATATATGTTTGATTTTTCTTGAACTTGTAATTTTAATGTAATATTTTTCCCTGTTTTTGTTCTTAATTGGGTATAAGATATTTTTAGTAAAACAATAGGGAATCAAGGCAATCTCAATTGACATTCTCAAGGCAGTATATTTTAGTACATCTGAACTTCTGACTAATAAATATTTCTTCATCCAGATTGCTGAGGCATCACTTATCTAATGAAAGTGTTCTTATGCATTTTTCTTAATCTTCTTTTCCATTTTACAGTGTTAGGAATGTGTAGTGTTTATTGGCTCTGCTGTGGCTTCCTGTGCTGGCTTAGAGTCACTGTATGCAGTGAAGGTAGGCGTTTGGAGAACCGGACTACATAATTTGTTAGCTGCTGATGTTACCCCATAGTGAAATTGAGTCAGTGAGCACGAGGAGAACTTCATCTTATGGAAAAAAATAATAATAATAATTAAAAAAAAAAAAAAAAAAAATACAAAAACAAAAGGCAAAGCTTCCCATCAGAAAAGTGAGGTGGTTATCTTTACTTGACAAGTATAGAGTTTTGTAGAGTTATGTGGCTGGAAAGCTAAGATTCTTTCTCCAAACTTCCATGCGTTGTTCTGAATATCAGAAAGGTTTTGATGAAGGGAAGCTAGCATCTTAAATTATTTCTGTAATCAAATTCTTTGCATGTCTAGAAGAGGATAAATTTCTCAACCTTTCGGTACAAAAAAGTAATTACTTCCTTTTCTTTATGTAGAAAGGTACAAAACCTGGCAGAAGCATCATATTAAATCACCAGTGTAATCACCAATCAGTGTAATAGGGATAATGCTGTATTGTTGTTCATCTGCATGCCATATAGATAACATAATTATGAGAAGCTTTAATGTTCTTGAAAATGGCAATTGATCAAGTAAATTATTGCACTTCTAGCTGCCAATTGTCAGACAAATAAATTGCTTTATTACTCTTACTAATCAGTTTGTTATTTGCCTGTAGGAATTCAAATGTGCAGCCTCTCAGAACTAATAAATTATGCCTTAAATAACCCAAACAACTCTTCCATTATTTGAAAATATTACTTTGTAACCAATTATATTCCATTTATGTTTTTGGGTAATTTTGTAATTTAAACTAAATGTTTCTAGAAAAAAATTCTTTATTGCAAGTAAAAGTTGAGAAAAGTGGAATCATCAGAAGGCATTAGTCCAAAGCCTCTAGCAATATCTCATTGCCAGCATTGCATTTTAAACAACTAAAAAAAAAAGTGCTTACAGGAAAAAAAGAAACAGGGAGGCAGAAACTAACAGGAACCTGTCAGTCATGCTGTTGAAAGGTTTTTTTTTTTTTTTAAATGACTTAGTCAAAGACTGTATTTAACAAGCTATATTTGAAAGTATAGAAGTATAACTCACTTCTTTGAAAGAACTGAATCCAAATGACATTCTTAAAAGGTGGATTCTCAAAACTATTAAGTGTCCTTATTTTCAGATTTAGCAAGGGTCTGAACAAAGCATAAATGTCAGTAGAAATGTATGGTGCTACTCAGTCTCATGGGCTCTCATTCACATTTACAGTCAGGTAATGTAAGTTCTTTGCATGGAGAATGCTGCATATGTGCTCAGTGTCTTCTTGCCTCTGAGTTTAGTCACAGTGAGTGCTGTGGTTATCAGTCCTGATGTATTGGAAGACTGGAGTAGAAAATGCACATGCTTGCCTTTCACCCAGTTAGACAGCAAAATAAAACTAGTATTAGCAGAGTATGGTAAAAGGCAAACCAAAAAACAGCTTTTTCTCCACCAAAAATAAAGGAGCATGTGAATAAGTAATGAGGCTGATCTAGTCTAGTATACTTACGTCAGTGGTGCACTGTTGGAGTAGTTCTGCTCTGTTCTTTCTTTGTTCTTTTAAAAGCAATCACCTTTTTGTTTTCTTGATATCTACTCAGTATTCATCATGTGTGAAATATTTTACACTTTATTTGTCCGTTTTGTAATCAGAGACTAGTTTTATCCACCCCTAAAGGCTGCATCAGTATCTGATGTATTGCGTTTGAATCACATTTACATACTAGGGCATCTGAAGTCATTGTCATTGGTTTTATTTAATTTTCCTTGTACTTTGGAATCTCTTTCTGTCCTGTCAGGCACTTGTGCAAAAGGAGAGTCAAGAACTGATGACATCATGTTAGCATTTATATATGGTGGAGTGAGTTTAGGAACCTCTGACTTACGCCAGCGCAAAAATGTGTATTAATGAGTATTAGATATGTTATATAAAAATCTTAGAAGAAAACATCTTTTGAAAAGTTTAGCTATTATGAACACCAAAATATGTTCAGTAGCCCTGAAACTTTTCTGAATGTACAAAAAAATCAAGGCATAGTCTGCTGGCACGTGTAAAGTTACTGGGTCTGACAGATTCAGTTGGCTTTATTTCCCTCGAGTCAGTGAGCTTTGGAAACCCCTTAGAGCAGGGCGTTGTGACTTGTTTAATATTTGAGAATCATGAATTAGCTTCTGTGTATATGTAGTGAAATAAAGGACTTACATCCTGTCTTGTCTACAGATGGCCTTGTATCTTATCCCTCATACAATTCTTCCATCTCAGACAACCCAAAATATTGCTTAATTTTCAAGATATTTTTATGCTATGTATATTGTTTTCAATACATGTTTTTGTTTTCCTGTTTGGTTTAGTTAGTGATTGAGAGCAGCTTTCTGAGTTTGTTTTCCTCCTTGGAGATATTCAGAAGCCATCTGGATAGACTCCCAGGCTGTAGAAACCCTGCTTGAGCAAGGGAGTTGGACCAGATGACCACCAGAGGTCCCCTCCAATCTCCAGCATTCTGTTAGTCCATGTTTTTGCAGTACATTGTTACACACTTTGATTTTCCAGAAACTAGCATTGGAATCTGATCCCTCTTCACAGGTATAAAAAAGGAACAAGCATATTCTTTAACTGTCAAAATCTTTTAAGAAATGTGAGGATATGATGAGGCAAAAACTGACTATAAAGATGTATTTTTCTGCCATGTCAATTGTGTAGATTATTAGAAGATGCAGTTTATTGTTTAAGAAGATACTTACTTAGATATACTTTTATTTATTGGCTATATGTTTCCAAAAGACTTGAAATGGTTCTTTTAGGCTAAATCAAATATATAACAGCTTTCTTTAATATGTCTGGGTGTCTTTATTCAAGGAGAGCTTTCCTGCTGAAAGATGGACGTGTGAATGGATATAATCAATATGATTAAAATAAGTGAATTCTTAATACTGGAAGAATTGTGATTTGATTATAGAATAATTGACTGTTTCCAGATGTAAGACTCCTAAGTATGAACTTGCTACTGCATCTGTGTGCATTCATTTATTGTACAAAAATAATAAAAGATTTTGATACAACTGTAGAATATAAAGGAAGCCCTTTAGAGTGTATCTATTTTATAAAAAAGAAATTTAGATTTGGGAAGATGTTCTTCAGGTTCTAATGGAAAATGAGAATTAAGTATTTCTCACCATTTAAAGGAATGAGTACTAGTAGTCAGAGGTGTTTCTGAGAGAAAGTGGCATATTTTTAGTTTGGGATTTACACATACTGAATACATAGAGCTATTGAAGATTGTATGGGGATGTTGGGCCATGGCCTGAACCACTGATTGATCACCTGAGGCAAGGAGTGGGGCAGCCGTGGGAGCACAGGTGAAGGCAAGGAAGGGGTGGAGCCTGGCTGCACCTCTCCTAGACCCCATTTAAATTCTGACTACCACTGGAGAAGGATCTCTTTCTGGAGATCCCTGCTTTTTGGAGTTTTTCTGCTGTGAGCCTGGATCCTCAGGTATGGGTAAACATTTCTTCCTTGATTGTTTTTTTCACCATGATAATCTTTCCAAGTATAACACCTGTTAAGTACCATCCTAACCATGCTACTCTTCCAACTGTACAAAGATATTTAAAGAGCAAGAACTTCACAGCATCTTCGAGTACCCTGTACCAGTGCTGAGGCACCTGGGCAGTACAGTTGTGCTTCCTAATGTTTGGAATGTTTGGATGTGTTCCAGCATGGGGCTGCTGCCTCTTATCTTGGCACTGGCACCATGGAAGAAAGCCTGGCTCTGTCTTCTGTCCATCCTCCATTCACGTATTTATATAAATTGATGAGATCATCCTTGAGCCTTCCCTTCCTTAGGCAGTCCAGCTTTCTTAGATTTTCTGTGTAGGAAAGGTGCTTCAGTACCTTAATAATCTCTGTGGCCTTTCTCTGGACCCTCCCCTATGCCCATTTCTCTCTTGTGCTAGGGGCCCAGAACTAACAGCACTTCAGATGTGGACTCATCAGTCCTCAGTAGAGGGGAAGGATCACCTCTTGACTTCTGGCAGTACTCTCAATACATCCTGAGATACTGTTGGTCTTCTTTGGTGCCAGGGCACATTCCTAACTTTCATTCAACCTGGTGACCAACTTGGTCCTCTTCTGCAAAGCTGCTTTCCACCTGGGTGGCTCCTGCATGCCCTGGTTTGTGGGTTAGTTCCTTCTCAGGGGCAGGGCTTTTCACTTTTCCTTGAACTTGAGTGCCCTCAGCAGAGGTGCAAGTGATATAAATTTAACTTTGTTAAAAGGCAGAATGTTTGAATTCCGAACTCCTACATTGTATCCTGTAAGTGATACATGATGATGTGGAGCCACATCTTACAGTAGTCTTTATGGAATCACAATAGCCTCACAAGGGCAATGGGAGGCTTGAAATGATGATACAGTGTTTATGCTTAAGCTGTTTGGATTTTTTTTTTTCCCTAGCTAGTCTTACTGTGGTTTTGCTGCTGTATGGAAAATAGTTCTATAATGTATTCTTTTTACAAGTATGTAGTAATGGATAACTATCAGAACCAACTAATGTTTCCATTGCTTTTGGCATTATTGGCCCCATAGGAAGTTAGAACTCAGTAAAGCTTTTATTTGTTTCTTTGTTGAATGGAGACTAATGTATTGTTAGCAAATTACTTCAAGTCTTTGTCCTAGCAGACTGTGGTGTTTGGCAGTGGGAAAGCACTGGTAAGGAGAGAAACAACTGTCATTTCCCAGTTGCAATTTCAATGGCTTAGATGAGTCATTGCATTCATTAAGAAAAGTGCAACTGAACCGACTGAAATACGTGAATCATAGTCAGGAACATAAATTGCAACCTCCCCTTCTTTGTTACACTTCTTCATTGTACTAACAGCCAGAATAACTGTGCCTAATATTTAATCTTTTTTAAAAAGGTGATTTAATCCCACAATTTTTAGCTTCTGGAAGACTACAGTAATTTTTACTTTTAGATAGAGTTAAGTTATCCTGGAAATAAACTTCAAGCTTTCAAGTAACTTTCTCTACTAAAGTAGTTGCTGAGATCATGTTCACATGACATCCTTTAACGTCTACCTCCTTTACATTTAGAGTTACTGTTTATGTGCCACTATTACTATCTGAGACTAAGGAAAACTGGCGGGAATGGATCTCAAGTGTCTGTAGATTGTGAGCAGGGGAATCTCAACTGGTCAATTATGCATGAGGAGCTGAATTGAGGCCTCCTCTGAATTTCTCTTAGCAGAGACTGCCAAGAGCTTAGCATAGGAATAGACTTGGATGTTTGGTTAGTGAGCTGCTGTTTATGAAGAGAGTATGGATGTTTTGTGGCTGCTGAAAAAAAATGAAAATTGGAGCATATAACAGTATAATAACTGTTAATTATAAATTGCTGTAGATGAACTGTTTGCTTTTTGTAGTAGCGTTTATAATTCTGCTCAATTGACTGCAGTGTAAACAAGAAAAAGTTTGCTAGTGGTGAATTACAGTTACAACTTAGAACCCTTACATGGCCCACTTCAAAATAACATGCAAAGTGAGTTTCTGTGAAACTGAACAGAGTAGAAGGTGGAATGTACACTTGCTTTTTTCCTCAGAAGGGGCACACTCAATCCCTATATAGTGAGACTGCAAAAGATATATGTAAGAGTAAATGGAGAGGATAAAGTAAAAAGTAATAATCATTGCTCTTTATTCTTGCCTATCACTTATGATCATTTGAATTGATTGTTTTACCTTATTCCTTGAGGAGCCTGGAGTTTTATTACAGATGGGATAATCTGACATCTGGAGATTTGCATAGTGAAATCTTATACTAAGGGGTTGCCATTCAGATACAAAATGAAAATTATGGCTTCTTAATCTATTAGTGTAATTTTTAGTAAGAAAAAAAGTCAACTCATTCACTTCACAACTATTTCATTTAAGAAATTCACATAGGATTAAAAATGTAATAGAACAATAATAAATAGGAAACTGATCTAATCCTTTCATATGAATCTTTGAGTATGTATTGAATGAAAGAAATAATTCCATTAAGCATAGATTCATCCATAGGCCCATTTTAAATGCAAGACGTCTTCATAAAGCTGTCTAGGTTATTTAAGATCATTTTATTTTACCATAAATGTGTAAATATTCATTTTTTCACTAAAACAACATAGAACATCTCTTTCTATATTTTAAAGATTTATCTATTTATATATTTCATATGCGTATTATTCATATGCTTGTATATGTAAATTGCACTCACTAGTGCTGAAAATGAAGAATTTGAAGAGTGTATGTTGTGGCAGAATTATTTAAATCTATAGTTGCCATATCATAGAATCATTAAGGTTGGAAAAGGCCACTAAGATCCAAGTCCAAGCATCACGATTAGCAAAAGGAAATACCAAATCTAGTGTAAAACTAGCCAAATGGTTATATGGCGTAATTAATGATCCTTTCTGTTTGTTTCTGTACCGTTTGAGGTGTTTCTGTTGATTTAATAATAAAATCAGTGTTCTAAATCACTTTTATCTTTCATTCTGCATAAGCTAGATTAACGGTTAGGAAATGTCAGGTATTTATTTTATGATGGTTCTGGGAATTGTCTGCCAGGAGGTATTCTGATTGTAGCTTCTGTTTTATCAGCATATCAATTTTATCAGTCTTTTGGGATCTGTCTTGCCTAAATGATCTGTAATTGTCCTCTTTGCATCATAAAAATAAGCACTTTAAAGGAGATCATTCTGGCCACTTACATGTGCCAGAATCTGAAAGAGACTCTCAGCCATATTTCTCCTGATAAGGATTAGGCGTGCTCACCTCTCCAGATTTTTTGTTTTTCACCAAATACTGAGGTTTTTTATCCAGAAGTCCCCAGCTGCATTTTTGTCCAAGTTCAATATCTGGATGGTTGATACAAGGGCAATATCTGCCTTGTGTATTAAACAAAGTTTCTGAAAGTCAAGATGACCTGTTTCATGTGCTGTTAGAGTTTCCTGGACTGGTTCTGTGGTTATCCTTCTGTTTCCAAGAAATGGTGTAATTTCAGTAGGATATTCCCCTTGTTCTGTCTTTTTGAAGGGAATCTCTTTGATGTTCTTTCAGAAATCTTACTTTTCCTACAGAATAATGTTTGGAATTTAGCATGTTGTTGATCAGATAAAAGCAATATTTACTGACACTTGTAAAGGTAAATGCTTTAAATATGAAAGAATGGAAATTAACATGTGCAATCTTAATTCCTGAGGAACAATTTCAGCTATCAATAATCTTTTTTTTTTTTTAATCTAATTGTGGCTCCGACATGTCCTGATAAACATGTACTATTCCCAGTTGCTGAGATAACACGTACTGATAAAGGTGACCTCATTAGGAGAAATGTTTTCTTTTTCTTAAGGAGGGTCATAAATATACATTACATTTGTTTAAGAAATCCTGTCTCTTTGAAGTCAGTTCAATGTACAATACAGTGTCAGCTCATTAACATTGGTTTAAAGTATATATTAAATTTCCGATTAAACATCCCATCTTTTGCAGCTAGGAATAAACACAATTATAACTTCTTCCTTCCTGGTGTTGGTTTAAGATTAACGTCTCCAAATTTAGTGAGTTCTGCTGTTATTTCTAGCCAGCTGCATAAACAGGCTTTAAGGGAATTAAGTGAAATTTAGCATATGAGCCCTTTTCTTAGTGTTTAACACACATGTTCAAATTAGCTTTCTTTTTGTCTGTCTGATGATTAAGTTTAGTATCTGTGTTACAGCAGGCTTGTTTAGCATTTCAACCAGTGCTGTCCTTAGGCAATTAAAATCTGCCAGTACAAACATTGAGGCGACTGGAATTGGTCTGTTTGGTTATACTATCTGCACTGAAAGAACTTCAGGATACGTCTCCTTAAGGAGAATCAAAGAGATGGTGTGGTCATGGTAACTCAGTTTTAATTGTTTTTTCAATAAAATTCTAAATAAAGTAATTAAGATTTACTCTTGCTGTTTTATGACCCAGCAAGCATTGGTCTCTAATGGGTGTGCAACCAAAATTATGAATTGTGCTAGTTGATGGAATTCCTGTCCCAACTGCAGAACTGCCACACAAAATTTTTATTTTACATAGTGAAGTCTGTGTTTGTTATTGTGATAGACCCTGAACCTCTGTTTCCTTATGATGAGTACTTCTGTGCCTTCTGTGGTCTCATATTCTTTACTCTGTCATCTTAGATGTACTATAGTCTTGTCTTCATGCCACATCTTGCACTTAAAGGAAGAGTGTGCAGCTGAGGTACTGTTTTATGGGGATCTTCCTAATATGGTGTTAATAGGAGTGTGGTTTTTGATCAAATTCATGCAGCAAGACTGCTGCCTTGTCTTGCTGTGCAGCAATTAAGTGGGTTTTGGGTGCAGAATGAGGCTCAGAACTGTGGGTACTGGGTGCAGACTTGTTCAAGCCCAAACCAGCCCAACTTCCAAACTTTTTACAAAACTTGTTCAAGTTTTCAAAAACTGCATGGGTATGGCTAAACCATAGTTTGCAACTGTTCTTCCATATAGGGCTGGTAACTTATCATTTGTGTCATTAGTTTGTCCAGTCCTTGTAATCCAAATAGAATTTTTGTGTCAGGTAGGATAAGTAGAGAGGATATGAAGAAATATTCTGTCTTCCATCTCTGCTGTGGACTCAAAAGGTTTCCTATAGATTACAACTTCTAGTAATAGAGAAGGTGAAATGTAGCTCTAGACAGCAGCTGGATATAAATTGTAGATAAGGAGAAAATAATGTGGTGTTTTATTTCTGTGAACTACTTTGAATGGACATTGGAAAAAACTTTAGATAGTTCTGTGATTTTGTTTTATTAAATATTTCCCACTTCTGTTTTACAATATAAAAATGTGAAAAGGGCCACTTAAATATGTGGAATATTTTAATCTTATAACTGAGTCTTTATTTTACTTTGAAGGTTTTGTTTGATAAGTTTGAAATGGTAATTTTTTTTAGTTAAGAAACTCTGCAAATTTTAGTGGCAATTACTGAAGATGGCTGAAGCATGTTCATTACAATAGGTACAATCAGCTTGACTGCAGATGTCTGAATAGAAGTGCATGTTTCTACCTGTTTCATGCATCACAAATACTGTTTATTTCTGTTTTTTTTTTTTTTTTTTTCATATTGTAGATGGCTGTGAATGCCCTTCATGGCAAGTAATTAGATTTGTGTATAAGAATACTAGCTCTGTAGTAACATGTGGAAATGGTTTGATGGAAGAAAGTGAGAGGAAATTAATCAGTTGTTCTGAGGTTCTTTTGCTGGTTCATAGCCAGACCTAATTTAGACTGAAATTCATAAGGAGATGGTCGCATTTTGGTAACACATAAATAATCTTTCACTGAATAAGGAACACTCCAGGATATATTTTTCAAACTATTAGATGCCTGGCTTGTACAAGTTTGCATAGATTGTTATTTGCTGTTGTTATCATGTTGTTATAGTGTTTTAATCCTAACCTTGTCTTTATGGAAGAGTAAGATAGAATTGTGTGCTTACCAAATTCACATTTACATAATTGACTTTAATGAAGTTCCTGAATGCACATATTTGTCCTACTAAGTGTGACTAACCCCGCAATCTTCAGTGTGTAGTTTCAAAGAAATCAGCTACCTTGAAATGATGAAAACATATTTCTAAGTCCAGCGTATATACACAAGACGTTTATTTTTAGTAAGGCAATGTGATTAAATCCTTTGATTTAGTCTTAGTTCAGTGCCATTTTGTTTGCCATGACAACTTTGATTAAAGAATTAGAATTCAGAAATACGAGCATTGGAAAACTGTAAAAACATCAGAATGGGATACTCTTTTAAAGATGGCACTTGTAAGCTTTGTAGGTATATGATACCAGGTATGTTTGTAAGCAATTTGAAAGCATTAAATCTAATTCTATCTAGGATGTACATGTCTTTTACACTACTAGGCAGCTGGGGAGGTAGAAAGCATAGACAAAAATGAACTGCAGTGGAGAGAGAAGCTATGAATGGAGAAGTCGTGGTAGAGTAATTCAGAAGTAGAAGGGAATCATACTGGAGGATTGGGAGAGTGACAATTTTGGACTAACTTCTGAAGGTCTAAGGCTGTGATTCCTTCTCACTTAAAGTTTAGGGTTGAATTGGCCATGTAAGTGAAATCTATGGGTCGGCATTAACATTTCGGGTCAGCTGGGGACAGGGGTGTGCAAAGGCATAGCATTCTTCTTTTGCGTATGTGGTCTGACTTTGTTGCCCCACTGCTGTAACATGAAATTATTTGCTGTTGTGGTATTTTTTTGGTAAGGATTTTGTGCCATTAGGTGGTTTTTGTTTTTCTGGCTTCCTAGTTCGCATAATTAACTTAATGAGTTTTGGAATTATTTTGTCTTGTTCTATTTCGTCTCTTGTTGCCAAAAAGGAAAATTGATGCGAGTGTGTTGCTTTCCATGCTGTTTTGGAGCTTCTGACTCTGATAACTTTTTCTTGGCAAGCTGTATTCTGGATGTGGAGTGTTACTCTTTATTGAATGCAGTAAATCAGGAATATTTGTAACTTGGACAATTTCTTGCATGTTATAAGCTTCATGTGCCCCATCCCAGACAGGCCTTCTTGAAATTTTAGAGGGTTCTGATTTTTTTTTTTTTTTTTTTTTTTTAGGTGGCATGAGTATTGTCAGTTTTTATAACTATTCAAGAAGTTGTGTTGTGTTAGCTAAGTTACTATTGTGTGTGTAGGCTTCTGTGGCCTGAACATTCATAGTTTATTTTGTAATAACAGTATCATGAATACTGCTTGGATTTTACTGTCCTTTAATTGTCTGATCCCTAATCTCACTGGGTAAATAGTTGCTGGTTGCATCCTTCTAAATCATCTGTTTAGAATAAAAGTATGATAAAAAATGGGAAGGATACAGTGCTGCTGCAAAGTGCAAAGATGGACTACTATGCTTTGAATCTACTGAAAATGCTGAATGTACTATGCCCTTCATTCTATACCTTTTTTACAAGGTATAAGGTATTATAATATATATAACATATAGAATAAGGTATTATAAAATACAGTCAAGATTTAAGGAATTTGTGGTATATGTAGTTACGCTGTATGTAATTAAGCAAAAAGCTGGATACAAATGGAGAACTTGTTCATGAATGTTTTTCATTTGTGCTGTTTAAGTTATAAGTGTGTTTCTCAAACTATCTGAAGATGAGCTCAGTTTTCAGCAGGTGCATGAAAGAGCTTGCTTCTGGGAGAAACTGTTTCATCACCTTCACTGAAGTAGATTGGTAGATTTGTATGCTGTGACATTTTAAAGTAGTTTTAAAGAAATAATTGAGTTAAAATGGATGTGGATTTGTTGGTTTTTTTTTTTTTTTTCTCCCAGTATTTTGTCTTCAGGAAAGTTAACCACTAGCAGTATTTGTTTCAGCATCTCAATATTTGTTTCAGTGTCTCTTATGCTCAAAAGGATACTTCAGGAGCTTACTCAGATATTTTGATTCTTTAACAAATCTATATAACAAAATATATGGAGGAAGGAAGAAGTATATGCATTTCCTGTTCATGGCAGATCTGGTGCTTGACTTGCCTTTGAAGTGGAATGGCTCAAAGGCTGTAAAGTGGATGTTTAAAGAAATTGTTTAGTTGTCCATTAACTATCCACTTCATATTTAGGAACTGTGTACGATACATTTTATGTATGATCCACTTGAGGTCTGGGTCAAAATGATTAGAAACTGGAAGATGGCATCTCTACATAAGGTAATGATAGTGTTAAGACTCAAACACTTCCTTCAGATTCAGAGGGTTTTATGGTAGGCTAATTCTGAGTTTAAAAAAGATATGTAAAACTATTGTGTCATATTAAGTATTTTAATTTTAAATAAGGCCAGATCTTTTGGGTTATGTTTGGGTTTCTTGAATAGTGTTTTTTTTTTTTTTTTTAAATTCATGTCTGAACCCCTTATCTGAGAGCTGCACCAAGTATCTGTACATTCCTGACATAAATAGCAAGTCAGAGCCTCTCAAATGAGAACAAATAGAATTCACATTTAGTGTATATACTCTTTTTACTAACATAAAGAGTTCTGCTGTTATGGATTTAGAACTGAAAAATCAGCATGGAAAGTCCTCAGAATAAAATATTTGGTATTGTAATTGAATGGGTGTAGGCTTCTGTATGGTTGTGCTTCACTTGGATCCCACAGTTATAAAGGGCAAAAGGTCCTTCAAGTACAAAAATACTTGGCTATGATATATTCTGATATTTGGATTTCTGAAAAATGTTAACTACAGCCTTTCCCCTGTTCCATTCATTGAAGGAATGCTAGGAGTACAATTCAGAAAAGGCTCTGTGCTGAGTAGGGAGGACCCTTGGTTTGACCAGAAGGAAATACTGCATATATTTTAATTTTTGTTCCTCTTCGGTCTGTGTATGAGAAGAAAATTCATAATTCTGCTGTTTTTAGTGCCAAATATTATGCTTTCACCATGAATGAATATACCTAAGAGCCAATTTTGGAACCTGAAATATGTGTGATGAGTCCTGTGTAAGCCAAGGTGGGTTTGGCAGCTGTGTCAGCATATACCAGCTGGTGAATGTTGCCAGAAGTATTGCAGATGCAGGACTTACTGTGCCAGGGACTCAACTCTCTTGTCCCATATGAAAATTATGTGAGGCATACATAAGCCAGATTTTCCCTTGCTCTGTTCTTTTTTCTCCCATTACGAAAATGGCCTTATGAACAACTACTATGTGTCACTGAAACTATAAATTCAGCAGTGTAGGGTCACAGTGTGTGGTTGAGGGACCACGTGCATGTGTGCTGAGGAAGAGGAAGGACGATGCAAGTAGGTGAGCCACTACTGAGGACAACAAAGCTAGTCATAAATCTTATTCTTTGTATTAAACTTCATGTTTTCAGTCAGTGTCAGGGATGGTTTGAGACGGCCTGTGGCAGAAAACAAATGGAAGGCAGCTGAGAAACCCTCACGCTGACACATTGGATTCAGTTCTAGGGTAACATAAAGCAAAATTGCAATTGTTAAAAAAGTTCCATTTGTTAAAACTTAAGTTTTGTAAAGCATCTCAAGTATTTGAAAGTTAATTGGAGGCTTTAAAAAATGACATGTTTGGATTTATTAGAAGTGAGATCTTCCTGAATCTTCTGGAAGAGCTAGGCCTAAGCAAAGCAGGAGATGTGGTTCATTGTTGTCACAAAGATAGAGACATTGATGAATTTTTATTGTGCAATAAACCAGATGTCAAGAAAACAATACATTTCAGAGTTCTTTTAAGAATATCGTTTTGAGTATTTCAATTTTATTTAGAATTGCAGTTTGTTTTTTTGTTCCTCAGAGTGCATGTTTCACTTGTGAGATTTAGTTATGCAAGTCACATTGTATTCTGTTGGCCTGTTTTATGCTTAAAATGCAACATGACATGATTGTTAAAAACGGTAATAAAGTATTGGACCAGCCTAAGAAATCTTTTTTCTAACTGTTTTTCTGGAATGGTAACTGTTTCAGGAAAAAAAAAGAAGACGTAACTAATTACAGAAAAGCTGTGGCTAGCATGTTGCTATGTCTCTTTTCCCATGACCTTCTAATTTTATAACTTTTTTTGTGTGTGACCAATTAAAACATGATGGCAGAGCAAAATAACTTAATCCAAATGCCCAGCAACTGAAGTGGGGAGGCAATAATTCAGTGTGGAGGAACGAGCTCAATCTGAATTTTTTCTTGTAGCTTATATCTGAGCAGCTGAAACCTGTTAAAGCAATAGGTGTTGTGGATTAAGGCCTTCCAAGTGTCTCCTGCTGTTTTAAATCTGAATCAGATCAGGTACACACTCACAGCAACCACCTGATATGTATGTAGAAGTAGATCTGAAAAAAGGACATCTCAGGTCTGCACATGCTTACAATAGATGTTTCTGAAGGATATATTATTTTTTTTGTGCATGTGTGTTTCAAAAATTGGCCCTCATTATCTACTGAGTACGGTCCTCCATAGCTATATTGATGTGAAAAGTCTCTTACAGAATAAGTAGTATGACTTAAGTATTATGAGAAATGTAAGTAGAAAACTTCTTTTTAAAACTTTGACTTTTTTTGTCCTTTAGCAGTGACTATCTGATATACATTAGTGTTAACAGTTAGGTTTCTTCGTGTTTTGTTCTGTAGGCAGCAGGAGCAATTCGTCCTCTAGTTTCTACTGTCATTGCCTCTGCTGCAGATGGATGTTTAGACCACTCATTGGAACGTGCCAAGTACAGAGCAAGCGAAATGCCTCAGGCTTTTTTATTTGACATAATCTATCAAGCATACCAACAGGTAAGATTTTGAGTTTTCTTATTAGACGTTTTACCTTTATTGTAGCATTTAAAAACAAACCAAAAGAAGTGATTCAGCATCTGTTTTGATCACATCAAATTGTATTTGTACTGTTTATCTGTGGTATTTTTGGTGACAGTACTTTATCATTATCATATTTAAGTGTTTTGCAGTATTGAACTGAAAACTACAAGGTGGTAGGTGAAGGGTCTAAAGTCCCAGAAAGACTGATCAGGTTTTTGCTGCACATTTGATTACTTAAATGAGGATGCTAATGTGCTTAAAGTTGGGTATTTATTAGGTATGTTTTGTTGAAAGAGTTTCAAATAGATCTTTGTTTACATAGTGTAGTGATGGCGTTAGGTAAGAATATGATAAGATCCTAGTGATTTTAAAATATTTTGGATAATATTACCTTTGTATACCCAGGTAAATGGTTGAAGTGGTTTTTTATTTCTTATATTATAATAAATGATCATATATATTTCAATTAGTGAAAATAATATTTTACATTGTTGTAATTATTATTTTTCTAATACAGTATGTTAACTTCATCTTCACTTAAGAAAAATTTTGTGGGTCTTGTAATAAACCCTGGCTTTTTTGCATTTATTCCCCTTGAAGAGTGCTTTCATTTGCCACACCCTGCATTCACAGTTTACTGGAGACACTCCAGGCTTTCGTCTCAGCATTCTACTTCCTTTTCATTCATCACCTTGTGGAAATTGCCTGTCCTCCAGGTATTTTCCAGATTGACTGGAAGCAGAGCATTTCTTCATTTGTCTCTTAGAAGGAATTATTTTTCACTCTGCTAATGCTGACAGTTATGCTTCCCATCAGTCTTTCATTTTTAGAGTAAACATGACCAAATTATTGATAGTCACCTTCAGAGAGTACACAGCTTTGAAGTCACCAAGAACAGAATGAATGCATGGACGAGCAATGAAGAATACTTTGAAATGTTTGCAGAACTTCTGTGTCATACCCTGATTGTGTGACACCTGAAGCTATTCTTAAATGCTGAAGATGGAGTGTTGTCCAAGATGAAGAACTATTCAAATGATTGGACTACTTCCAGCTGTTTTGCTTCTAATGTGAGACAGGGCGATGTTCTTGGTGTACATGGCTTCTAAATGAAAGTCTCCAGCTTGAAAGTAGCGAGCAGTGTTATACTTAAATAGAACACATATCAAGAGACAGCAGTGAATATTGGTTATACAACCATTACTTTCTTGTTTGTCTTTTCTCAAAAAAAAAAAAAAAAAAAAAGCCCCTCTATTTTTTCCTACTGTTTGCTCTTAGTTTGCAGATACAGAAGAGCTGGCAAATACATAAGAAGCTTTTGCTTCTCAATGCCTCACTCAAAAGGCAACTATATTTGCAATCCCTATGCTCCTCTGAATAGTGCTGTCTTCTCACATATTAATTCCATCAGTTCTCTTTTTTGTATCCTTGCTCTTTCAAGGACAAGCCACCAAAGTTGTTAGCAAGCAACCGAGGCCATGGTTCCTTGTCCTCGATTCCCTTTGCATTGGCTAAATTCTGGTCATTAAAATACTCTGTGCCTTGGAGCTCTGGGAAGGATAACACTTCGCTAAACCTCTCAACTCATATTGTTTGCTAATTATTTATGTTTCAATGGTGCCTAGCTGTCCAACTCAAGGATTAAAACCTTATTGTTCTGCTACAAACAAAAAAAAAGATAATCGCTGTCCTTAAGAACTTATTAAAGCTACTATAGGACAGATTTCTGTAGGAATGGGTGCAGCTTATGGTGCTTTGTAGATATTAGTATATCCATATTTAGTTCCCACAATGATATAGTAAAATAGTTGTATGGATAAATAAAAAGTATAATGTTGCTATCCGTATTGGAAGTCCCTCACAGGACTCACAGCTCCTCACAGCTGGGAATGGAATAACTCAGTTTGGATCATTTAATTTGTGACCACGATCCCATGCATTTTATACAGATGTGACCTTTATGCAACAGCAGTGGGGGAAAAGCAGCAGTCAAACATGCATTTCTTAGAAAGACATCCATTTCAGTTTTTTCTTCAAGTAACATTGCATTTGAGGATGATATGGAATACCACTTCTGAATTCTTTCTGTTTAAATACATCAACTGGTATGAATAAGAAGATTTAGAGAATTTGCTTCCAGATTTGTTCTTTTTCATGAATTTAAGTTCTCTGGGAATCTTAGCCACTCAGCTACAACATTCAATTAATTGTCAGTTCTCTCACTGTTGCAGGCTTCCCATTTACAGTCCTTCTTGATTTTTTTTTTTTTTTTTTGTTTGGCACAGATCTGAGCAGATCAGTCTGGTATACCTTTCTACTGTTGTATGTTCTTATTTTTTAAAAATTAAAAATCACAACTTTGGAATATTTTTTTCCATTTCTTGGTTGATTAAAAAGGCAGTGATTTGGTAAGAGATACATACCTTGTACATAAAGTTAGTTGAAATAGATATAACAGATGCCAAAGATTTATTTCAGTATTTCTTAAAAAAAATATATATATATATATAAATATTTATATATATAATATTTTATATATAAGTAAAATATAAAATGTGTGTGTGTGCATATATATAACAGTGAATTTGCTTTACCTGTGGTGCCAGAACACAGGTTTTTAAGGGTATTCAGCCAAGTTATTTGTATGTGTATTTTTTTTGTGTGTGTGCGTTGCATTGCATTATTGCTGAATCTCAGCTTATTTTTCACTGTTTTACATCTTTTGTGTAGCCTAAAAAATGTACCTATTCCAAAGAGATCTTTTGTGCTCAGGTATATACTGCTTTCTAATCTAACTCTGACGATCATCAAGACTTCTGACATCATGAGTATTAACTTTGAAACTTATACTATTGCTTTTGGAGCCTTTTAAATTTAACTGCGCAGAAATTGCATGCACTTCCATTTTTAATGACAGAGCTTATTAGAACATGCCACCGTCTTTAGTTGCATGTCTGACATGTAAGTGGTGCACTATAAAACATTTAAAACCAATATTGAAACTCAAAATAAACGGTGGAGCTAAAATGGTGTCTTGATCTTAAAAGGCCTCATTACTGTGACTACGATTCCACTGTGAGTTTTGTGTTATTAGATGGAGCACTTAGTTATAATAAAATGAACAGGTATAAGTGGATTTTGATGGATAGATGTAATGCTGCCTAACACTTTCTGTTGCGAGTCTCTGTTCCATTGCTTACACGAATCACGGGAAAATGGCTGTTTACTTCTGATACATTGGAGTATTCTGATGCCTCTGCATTGTAATGGGACTTTAGATTTTGGCATTGAAATGGTTCTGAAGAGAGAGATCGATGAATTACGTATGCTTATGATGTTATTTATCATGTATATGCTTCCTGAGCTCAAATCCTTATGAAGTACTGCACTGTTTGTGTTCTCTTAAGGTTATGTAAGTCTGTATGTGGTATAATGTGTGTTTGGCAAAAGGTGGACAAATGTCAGATGCAAAGAATTGCTAGAGGAGTAAGAACTTCATAATATATGTGATATCACACAGGCAGTAATATGATGCTTTACCTTAATCAGGGTTTTTGCCTACGATGTTGGGTAAAAGGCCATATACATATGTTAAGGGAATAAATTTAACATACTATTGTCCTAGTTCTGGTATTTGTTCTTGATTTGTGATTTCTTATTTCTTGTAAGATGTATTGAACTGTATTGCTATCCTTCAGGAAATGTTAGTAGAGAATTAGTTGAAGTATTCTGTATATAAAAAAAAATAAAATAAAAAATGCAGGTCCCTAATAATTAGTGAAACTTGTGGATGGGTTGTAAAATCACACCTAGCTACCCAGTACAAATCCAGCCAGTTGGTTTTCTCTCTCTCTGTTTTTGTTTTTTTGAACTACCAAGAATTAAATTTCTCTTCTTTGGGAACATTTTTACCTATTCTTATCAGCCCCTGGGAATGTCAGTATAGTTTAAGTGCTAGTTGAAAATCCATTCTTTCCAAATAAAAGAAATAAAGGCTGAATTCCTTAGACCAGTTTTTTTTTTTTCGTAATGTAGTTTCATCTTTTATATAAAACATTAGCAAATGCAGGGTTGGATCTTGTAAGCCTGGGAAGACGAGTAGGGTGAAGGGAAAACTTAGTAGAAGTCAAACGTTTCCCTGGAGCAGTATCAGATGTGAAATTAGAGTATCAGAAAGCCGGGTAGACTACCTCTTTTTTCTTTAGTCAGTGTGGGCCAAGAGTGATTTCTCTAATTCCTATTTCTGACATATTGTGGAATGCACTGGTATCCTTTGTCTTCAGTACAAAGCATCTTGATATGTGATGTCGCGTTAGTGTACGAAGGCAGCCATGATACAGAATAGCTGAGGTTTTCAAGAAATCACGATGTATCTTAAAGTGTAAGGAAGATAGGAGGAACAACTTCCTGATCTTGCAGAGGAACAATTGAAAATGGAAGCAGAAGAGGGGTATGTAGAAGACCCTGAATAGCTTCTGTGTTGGAGATGTAACTGAAAGCCTAGGGAGGATGATATATTGTTAGTGAATTGTCAGCATCAGTGATGGATATGTATAGTTAATTAACCTGTTGACAGTAGACCTGTAGATTATAAAGTTTATATTCAGTTACTCAAGGTAATGAAGCAGAAATAATAAAAAAGAAGAGAAAGCAGGAATATTCCTTAAAAGAGGCTAAACTTCAGGGTGTTTAGAGATTTTTTTTCTGCTTATCTAAAGTACCTTACAGAAACTACCACAAGGAAGATGAAACCTTGGAGTTTCTATCTAACTTCTGCAGGGACTAGGTAGAGTATTGTACTTTTTGGACTGATGCTGCAATTAATACATCTGTTTGTAGCCAGCTTTACCCACTTCTTGGATAATAAGCAGTTGCATATGCTTGTGAGGGGAGTCGCCTATGCTTATGCATCTGTCTGCATAGGAGAGAACTGCTATGTGTAAGCATAGTAATGTCAAGATACAAAATAATAGTGTGTCAGGCAGAGGCATGGAAATACTTTGATGCTAAATTCTGGGAGGCAGATGTTCTTCCACTCCCAGAAAATCATTTCAAGATGGGACTATGGTAAGAAGAGAGATTCTGCAAGCTGTCCAAACAAATCTTCAGTAGAAGTAAAAGACTTCATGTTTTTCAGAAGTCATGAAATTTTTCTTGTCAAACAAACTTCTGAGAATGTTCAAGGAGCACTTTGTCAGAGTAAGAAAGTTGGCTATTGTTAGGCCCATTGTAGAAGTATTTGCTCAAAGCATTGTCTTCTCTGTATGTAAATAACAGGGAGTGTATTCCATGTGGATTTTGTAAACTTCTCAAGTGCTTTTTAAAAGAGTACAAGATCCCTGGGATTCTTCTTCAAACATGTGTGAAACGTTTCAGTATCCTCTGTAGAGGGGAAGTGGAGTCAGCTGTAGCAGCTTAGTAATATTTTGGCATAGGTCAGGCGAGTCCTTCGAGGCAAAATGTCTAGACTGATTTGGGGATTTTCCTGTGGGTTCATTCTTTGTTAAAGAAATCAGTGTCATTCAAATTAACATTGCCAGAAGCAACATAGGATTAAATGAACAGTAGCAGACAGATTGTTAACTAAAGCCTTGGTAACTTTGGGAGAAAGGGTCAGACTCAGTAGAAGGACTAAAAGGTCAAAATGCAAGTGAGGCAGAATTTGGCCATTTCAGTTGAACACTGAAATCCTTTTAAAAAAAAAAAAAAAAAAGCCAAACCAAACAAAAAAACACAAAACAAATAACACCTCTCTCTTAAGACTAAAGATACCTGAATCTTCATGGCAACAGAACTTTCTTAACATTGAGCAGACGTTAAATGATGTGTTTACTAAGGTGTTGAAGTTGTTGCCTACTCAGAGGAAAAAAGATACATAAATCTTTACATGATGTGAAATCTTTACCAGTCAGTGATGAATTGGTGATTTGGGTTAGAAGTGTTTTGCTTTTGTAATAGAAAGGCACTGAAAAATAGATCACAATTGTTAAAAACAAATGGCAGTAAGTAGGTAAGACATGTAGATTCTATTATAATCTCTAAAGGATTGTGTCTTGGCCTTCATTGTTTTCTAAGAAAGCCAGGCATCTTTCATTAAGTGTGCTTTGTTGGGAAAATAAGTTTACCTCATTCTTCAAGCTTGCTTAGCTACGTTTTATGTTCAGGCTTTCCAAATATATGACATGTATCATTATATTACTGCATTTTTTCTACTTCCATGTTTCATTTTCTGTCTGAAGGTTTTCTTCCTTCCCATCAACTGTATTTTGAAATACTGAAGCAAAATGTGATATGTGACTTAAATGAGCTAGCTAAAACAAACAATAGTAATCTGCTACCTTTGTAAGTTGTATTAGGACAGTACTGTAAGCCAGATCCTTTATTCATATGGAGTTGTAAAGATATCATACTTCCATCTGCCCGTGAAGTGCAATAGATAATTATACTTCTAATATTGTCACCACTTGATTGGTCCTAGGCAGTGTACTAGTCTAGCGTGGATTATTTCAGCTTGTTAAAATTCCAACTCTTAATTCCTTCAATGGTAATATAGATTTTAATTAGCTGTATAATATAAAAATGGAGAATATCTTTAAGTTTTTCAGTTTTCAGTTTAAGTTTATGAAATAACAAAGGAAGTCTTTCTACTGATTTGCCTGTAGATTGTTAGGATTATAGATTTAATTATTTGACAGGGAAGTCTGTGTATCCCCTAAATGATGGAAAATGTCATTTCTCTTTACGTAAGAAGCTTCTAGTTTAGCATCCTTGTCATTGCTGTAGTCCATTTCTGCTTGGACTTAAAGTCTGGTTTTAGTCCCATTAAAAAAACAAACAAACAACCAAAAAAGACTGCTTCAGGAGTATCTTAGTTCTGTTCCATTTAATTCCTGATGAGAATTGGTATTTTTTTTTAGTTCTAATGCAAAATTTTAATGGAACTAATTTGTAATGAATTTACATTGAAAATGAATGAAATAATGTAATTTGTAATCTTTGTTTAAAAAAAAAAAAGTTTAATTTGGTTTTCTCTATTCAGTTCAGGCTGATGCACTCAGACTATCACTTAAATGGTTGTCAACCTCACAGTAATGAATTTAGAAATTTGTACAGTCTTTAGATTATATATTTAAGATGTTTTCCATGGAGATTTTACTGTTACTTCATATAGCATCATCTTATCCCAACAGCTTGGTTATGAGATTTATAGGAAGTATTTTCTTTTTTCCCGTTTTCCTATCCATAAAACCCACTCAGTTATTTTCAGGTTAAATGTAATTCATGAATTTTGGTCAACAGAGCATTCATCTATTCAAAACCTGCAGCTAGATTGGTGGTCTGTTGAGAAAACCATGCTAGCTTAGCTAGTTCTGTACTTGATTAGTTCTTTGGCATAATGGTAGAGCCAGGATGTTGTATGAATCCCCACCTTGCCCTAATTAATTTCTGCCACAGGAATGCTTAGAGAAATTCTAATGCCTTGCTTAAAGAAAAAAAAAAAACTTGCTAATGGGATAATTGCTTCCATTTTATGGCACTCCTCATCCTTTAGAATCTCAAAGCTCAGAACTTTTCAGCAGTGCAAAGCTGCCACAGCCTAGGTGAAATCTGGCATCTTAGTAGTAGTGAAAGATATAACTTGGTGGAGACATACAGACATTATTAAAATTGGTTATTAAACTGGTTTGTGAGTGTTATTTAAAGTGTTATTGTATTTGCCCTGATAAATACACTGTATCTGTAAGAATCATCCATTTGGCGCAGACTCAGAAAGTGCCTAATACTGAAGAGAATCACTGTATCTATTATCTAGCAGGCAGAAGACCACCCATCTGAACTGTGATCCACTCTTCAGAAAGCTGAGAAGAATACAATGCAGTGATGTTAGAACTTTTCATCTCAACTACTGACAATTTAGTATATCCAAAGGCAAGGAAAAGGACTATATATTATCATGCATAACTTCAAGATGTGATTCTCTAAGTAAATTATTTTAAGACTGAATATCTTTCTCTGTTCCAATTATTTAATAATAAAGGATGTATTTTTCCTTAGTTGGAGTTTGACTCACTTTGGTTTTTAAGCCTGATCAAATTCTGTTGTTGATTACTTAATTTTAGAATTGGATATCTATTTAAAAATTCCTTAATTGTGAGACTCTGAATCATCATGTCTTTACATTTTCTTAGAGTAGCCTAAATAATCTGTAATTCTACACTTGCTTTTGTTCATCACCCAACTCTCCAGCCTGTCCAGGTTTCACTGAATGGCGGCACAGCCTTCTGGTGTGTCAGCCATTCCTCCCAGCTTTGTATCATCAGCAAACTTGCTGAGGGTGGAAACTATCCCCTCATTAGGGTCACTGATAAAGATGTTGAGCAAAACCAGACCCAGCACCAACCCCTGGGGAACTCCGCTAGATACAGGCCTCCAAAGTATGCCTAGAGTCCTGACTGCTA
Organism: Centrocercus urophasianus; assembly: GCF_019232065.1. Classification (NCBI taxonomy): domain Eukaryota; kingdom Metazoa; phylum Chordata; class Aves; order Galliformes; family Phasianidae; genus Centrocercus; species Centrocercus urophasianus. The sequence continues at coordinate 20,061,512 of NW_024884711.1, forward strand.
TCACCGCAAATGTACTTCAGCTAGTGCCCTTGTGCATGATTTCACTTTGGATTTCACTTTCTCCATGTTTGGAGAGGGTGCTTGCAGTTACTGCAGTGAGGAGCACTGGGATGTAGGTTGCAGATCTGTACTTAAACAGGTTTGCATAATTCTGTACTGGAGTATATTATTGTATTGTTTTTCTTGTCACTGATTCTTCTGGATGTATGGAGCAGCAATTATAATAAACTTCAGTAGGAAATCTTTCAGGAATAAGCTTATTTCACCTCAGTTTTATTGCACACTTTTAGTGCACTTATTGCACTTTTTCTTCCACTTTTTCACCTGTTTCCTTATCTTTGCTGCTTTCATTCTTGTTTAATTCTTGTGTATAGAATATGCAGTTGACTGTTTAAATTCAGCAATTTCTGCATTCCAAGGCAACGAACATGGGAAGTGTATTAAAAATAGAAACAGAAGTTCAGATTCCGCAAGTGTGTAAACTTACTAAACGTGCTTGACATTAAACAGCAGTCAGTTTATAACGTAGGGATGCTAACTGCTGCTGAAGAGGGAAGAAGTACCAAAGATGATACAGCCACCGCTTGCGGAAGTAAGACCAATTTTTCATGCACTTTAAGGCCATGTATTTAAAGGAGCGAGTCTGAAGATTTTCTTTCAGTTAATACATGAAAATTATTAATTTTGTTCCCTTATTTTGTAAGCATATTACAACTCAAGAATTATGAAATAGTAAGAAAATGACAAAGCTGTAATGAAAAATTGTATTGCATCTGTTTTAGTTCTGCTTTATGGTTATCAGATCTCATGTATCCAAAGTCAGTTAAGTACTCAGTAAAATAATCATAATTTAAACAGTTAAGTATTTTTTTATTGTAAATACTGCTTCTTTGTGATTTTAACTGTTCCAGTTTTCATATTGGAAACAAGTTAGGTTGTGGACTTTCAGTGCCTCCCAGACAGTGCTCTCTCCTCTAAAGTTATGTTCTGTGTTTTACGATCAGAAGCCACAGGGTAGCTCCATTCTTAGGAAGTCATACTATTTATCAAAATATTTTGGAATCGCTGTGGGGATTGGAGGTAGGAAAAATTGATGTCATGTGGAAATCTAGATTTCAGTCTCCGCTGTGTACTTTATTCAGACATCTTTCCTTGGGAAAAAAAGCACCCATAAAAAAGAATGTCCCCCAAACTACCTATTAGAATGCCTTTGAATATTCAACAGATCAAAAGCATTTTTAAATAACATATTTCATTCTGTGACATTTACAGAGCTCAGTTAATCTGTTTTTTTTCCTTTGTGTATATGATTTGTGCCAATATTTCCATCTGTTTTCACCATTTCGAATTTGTGGTCAGAAGCTTAAACTATGTTCATTGTTTCACAAAGCTATGTGTACATGACAAGTATGGTTAACTGCACTGTGTCTAACTTCTTAACAAAGCTTTTCAGTTAAAATGACAGTTTAGGAATGGTAGTATTTTCAAAGAAGTGATTGCAGTGTAAGTTAGCTCTGGATGTACAATGAAATTTTCTGAAAAACAGAAAATTTAGTTTGCTAATTTTTGCATGCCTAAGTCAGTAAAAATTTTCCTCTTACATATTCTACTATTCTTTACTATGGACACTCCCTGACAACACTTAAATTCAGTAACTGAATTTCTTAGAGCAGTGTAGAAACTTTCAAGTTATGAATCTTAAATATGGATTTAAGTTTCATGTGTGGAGAACACGTGTATGGGTAAAATATAAATTAAGCTGGTCTTGAGTTGATAGTTGTACTTCATTTTTTCTCCACTTACATCAGTATATTAAGTTGCAGGAGAGTACACTATAGCAATATGTTTAGGTTTAAACAATTACTGATAATTAGAGTAGTAAATGTCACAATGTACAAGTGTTAGTGAAATATGTTTTTAATTATTACTTTGCTTTCTGTCATATTTCTTTCCTTGAAGACAGCAATATCCTTACAGTGTTTAATCTCATTTATGGATATTTTCCACTCCCGACTAATTATGTGTAATTAATACTTTGCAAATAAGTCGGAATTGCTTAGCCTAGTCTTGGTAATTCATATATTTTTAAAAATGTAACTTAATTAAAATTAACATTAATTTATTTCAAAGACAAACAGCTTTTCTGAAACTTTCTTCAACTATAAGGCAAGGGAAAAACATTCTTTAATTTATGTTATTCACTTCAGTAGAAAATATTTTTCATTTTACCTTAAAATTTTCCTTAAAAAAAAAAAAACCATAAAAGAACCCTTGAGTATTTAAAGAATGCAAATAGTTTCTGCATTGTGTAGAAATCTTTTTGTTACATTTTTTTTCTTCAGTGTTCTAAAATAAGTTTCCTTTTCAAGATTACTTTGTTTTTTAAAATTTTTATTGGTACTGAAATCTCTTAATAACCTCAGTAGAGGATTATAACAGCTGAACTACTTTTTTTTTTCAAAATTTATTGTATAAAAGGATCCTCATTTGATTGCAGTGATGGCAGCAATCCAGAACGTCAGAAATTACTAACTTAAATTATGCGGAAGTGACAACTATGATTTTTCAGAGACTGCTCTGCATTATAATAATAAAATTTGGATGTATAATGTTGGTTAATTCCTTGAATTTCACTACTATGCTATAAAACAAGAATAGAAACTAAATTTTTTGTCTCTCATTTTTATTAAAAATGTATTGAGCAAATTTAAGAAGAAGAGGTGAGTTGTGTTTATCACACTCTTATTTCAGTCTTCTTTAACTCAGTTATACCATTTCATTCTTAACAACTTGGAATCCTGGAGGATACTGAGTTACTGACTTCTGTATTGAAATGTTTTGCTTTGTATTAAAACATGCTTATGTATTAAAATGTTTTACCAGGGCTTGATAATGAAGCTGAATGTATGGAGAATAAGAGGGAAGGATTTATTTGATTGTAAATGATTTCTTAAGATAAGAAACAAGACATAATACATGACCAAGTTTAGTAGGAAGAGATAGCCACAGAATTTTTCAGAAGTTGTGCTGGGCACTGTGCTGTTCATTTTATTCATAAATAATTTGGAAAAGGAAGTAGTGGTACTACTTAAAGGGCCTGGAGTATCTCTCATGGAAAGGCTGAATAACCTGGGTCTGTTCAGCCTGGGGAAAAAAAGACTGAGATTTGGTAAATGGACTGGACTGCTGAGAAAAATGTTTTATTACTTATATTACCAAAAAAAAAAAAAAAAACCAACACAATTTCTTTAAGACTAATAAAATGTCCTTTTAAATTCTAACAGTGCACAGATTATGATCTGGATTATGGAACAGAATGTTTGCATCTGGCTCTGAAATACTGTAAAACGAATGCTAAGCTTGTTGAAGGAACAGCTGACCTTTGGAAGGTAAAGAGTGTAAACATTTCTATTTTCTTATACATTTGTTGAAATTAATGAAGGCAACATTTCAGATTTCCTATAATCATGAAAATTCAAGTGTGTGTGAAGTGTAATAATTGTACTTTTGTCTACTAAATTTCACAATTTTGAAAATAAAAGAATGTTCTCTGACAATTAAGAGGTCTATTTTCTTTTTATGAATATTCAAATAAATAAAACCTACACTTTCAAAACCTTGTGAAAGTGAAGGTTCCTCATATGTTTATCCTTTGATAAGCATTCTTCATACAGATTGGTAGTAGCCTTACTGTCTTGAATTTTAGAAATCAGTTTAAAAATATCAGAGCATTGATGATGGAGATTGTCAACCTTTGCAACATTCAGTGCTAAACCAGGTAATAAGAAATATAATAGTCTATGATAATCTTTCAGAATAGGGGAATGGAAACTGGATTTGCAAGATACTTTGAAGAGTTCTGATTACAGTTATTTTTGACTGCTTCCAGTATTATAAACTCAGAACTTTCATGTTGTTGTAATGAAAAGAATAATAGCTACTCTTTGGAGAACTATTTCCAAGTAGAAATATGGAGTCTATTCTGAAATTTAATATATTGAGAGAACAGTGGATTTTTTTTTGAGTGCTTCAGCCAGTAGCTGATAATGATTATGGAATTAATATTCTCTTAAATCCATCTATGCGGTTGTAGGCCACGTCACAAGAGTTAATTCCTAAAAGCATGGATTAAGTTTCTGGTAGCAGCTTTCACGTGCTTACTTAAGTTTCAAGATGCAAAAAGAAGAGCAGCTGTCCCAAACTCTGGTATCATATACTAGCTTATGGAAAGAAATAAAGCTAGTTTTACAAAATATAGAGTTGAAAGAACTCTGTTGCTTTACTTAGTCTTCTGTCCGTGAGTTGGGTTATGTTACCGCCCCTGGCGTTACCTGTTGGATGAATTTGGTTTTGTGATTTGTCTATGTAACATGCTATCATTTCTTTTTCCATAAAATAATCACTATCGAGGATAAATTATACTGGAACTTCATGGAAAAATGATATTTTTGAAATAATGTATTATTAGCTATTAATATTACTAAAATTTTTGGTAATTGTCAATAAAATATCAGTTATTGATTCACATTGTCTTGCCTCTCAAGGCTGTTTTCATATACCATAGATTGTGCTAATAATAACTTTGAGATTCCTACTAAGTTCATTTTGGTTTTGGATTATCATGAGCTGTTTTGGGCACATCATTGTAGATAGGCTTGGGCAGATGTTATCTGAGATAATTAATGAAGACAGAGTGTATCTGGAACTAGAAAAACAAGCTAGGCACTTGAATAGTTTGAGAATCTGTTAAACTCTGTATGTGTATCTATAAAACTAAGAACATTGTTTTATGAAATTAACTTTCCCCTGCTTCCTCTAAATACTTTTCCTGTTTTCCTCTGCTTTTTCTATGAAAACATTTCTTGTTCTCTGATGTCAAATACCTGGCTAGAAACAGTTTGATTTTTGAACATTTCACTGCGTTCAAAAACCCTGGAGAGTTTAAGACCTCTTCAAACAAGCTGTTATTTTTTTGTTGTTGTTGTAAATATCAAGGTCCAACAGTCTACGGGTTCGTAACAACAGACAAAACAAGTGTGTATTCAGGTGCCAAACAATATATCTCTTTAGTTTTTAAGTAAATCTATCATTTAATTGTTTTGGATTGTAATCCATTAGCTGTTGTGTCATGCAATTAGTAAGTGTTCCTTTTTTTCTTTTTTTTTCTTCTCGTTACCGTGTTGAGGGATCTGGAAGCAGCTCAAATCACTCCATCTGTCTCTGACAGTAAATTTTCTCCACTGGGACATGATTTCTAATAATATGAACATAAATCTTAAACTGAAAGGTAATTTCCTGAATCTGCACTGCAAATTTCCTGTGCCATTTAGCAGCAAAATTTACTTACACATTGGTTGCCTAAAAGTCTTTCAGGATTTTTTCTGTGGAGATAATCTTTCTGAAACTGATTGTCTGCCTTCCTTTTCAGTCTTCTAAAGGACAGATTCTGCCATGCAGTATCATAATGCTTATGATAACAAAATAGTTCCATAATGTTCAATTCATTCTTTGTAATGTTTTGATTCCCTGCCCGCAACAGAGGGGTTGAAACTAGATGATTAAGGTCTTTTTCAACCCAGGCCATTCTATGATTTTATGATTCTTTATTATCTGTAGATGCTATTAGTGCCCAGTAGATAGCATGCAGTCTTATGAACTAGGCTTACAGAATAATTAAGATTGAAAGAAGTAGCTGAATGTCATCTAGGGGCCAGGTTAGTTAGATTAATCTGGCTGTGCAGGGTGAGCTCTGTCCCTGTGAATTTTCAGTCTATCCAAGAATAGAAATTTCATGTAATCTCTGGAAAAACAATTCCTGTGATTATCCGTCCTTACATACAGACTTGTATTTCCGTAAGATCTGATCAGCATTTCCCTTGCTGCCTTTTGCAGTTGGGAAAGGATGAGAGGAGAACAGGAAAAGCCTGCAAGAAAAGCTTAGTTTACTATATAACCAGTAATGTGACCCATCCTTACATTGAACCTTCTGTTCTGTGGACTGAACAAGCCAAGTTCTTTGCAGCCCTCTTCTGCTCCACTTTGCCAGTGCTTGATACTGAGCAGCTCAAAACTGGAAACAGCACTCGGGTGTCTTTCCAACAGTACCAAGTACAGGGAAATAATTACTTCTATTTATGTTCTATCTACTTTATTACAGCCCAGTTGATTGGACTCCTAATATACTCCATGCAGAGTTTGGACAGAGAAGTTTGTTAGCTAGTGACATACCTGAGAATATCATGGAGGAAGAGATTTCGCCCAAAAAGATGAAAATATTGTAGAGCAGATAAAAAGAATTTCAGTGTTGACAGAAGTGTGTAGTGCATGACAATGACAGCAGCACCCATTTATGTGCAAATTCTGTGTTGCACATGGTGCAACACATATGTATATGTAAGTATACTGGTGCCATATCTTTAAAGTACTTATACATACTAACATTCTGTTCCCTACTATTGTATTGAAGTGTCAGTGACACCTGTAAAGTTAGTCAGAGCATTAAAGTCATAAAAATGATGAGATTTGTAAAATAAATTTTCTGCAGCAAATGCACATAAATTTTAGAACCTACAGAGACATATGGCTCCTTCCTGTTTGAATAGCACACTTTTGTTGGTTGCTCTATACCATGCTGTTTAGCCATTCTATGCCAGCATTTGACGTGAGGCAGTTGCATTAAAGAGGGAAACACTTTTCAGTTTGTAGAGTTTGATGAAATTCAGAAGACTGCCAGTTTTCTCAATTTATGTCTGCCTATGAAATAGTTAGGAGCTGTTTATTACTGACCACATTTCAGAAGCAAGATTGTCATTCCATAGCTTTTATAAACTACATGATTTATAATATGTCGTTGTTTGTTTTCTATGAAAATTTTCAACACTGAGATGCACAATATGATATATTCCAAGAACTGGTGTTGTTCCGATGGCCGGTTGTCTTTTCTTCAGTGAGAGGAAAAAGGATATTCCATCCAGATAGATGAGAACTGAAATAGTAATACTTCAAACATCTTTTGAGGTTTCAGAATATGTGTAACAGGAAACCTGCAGTCAGTTAGCAGGTAGAGAACAGGTTGTGTATTCCAAGTGTTATAAAAATTTTCATTCTGCGTGGACCTAGTATCTTTTAAGTACACACATGGTATTTAGAAGAATTCTGTTTGTGCGAAGGTTCCTATTTATTTCTGTTTGATCCGCCATCTCACACCTGCTATGATGGTGTCATTGCTAGGAAAATGTTGTCCACACAATCTATCTTTCATTGGTCTAAATAGAGGAAGTCAGAAGGCTCCAAATCCAGATTATACAAAGGGATGTGGTAGGACAATCCGTCCAAGATTGTTAGTGTGTTTCACAGTCTTCAAACTGGCGTGGGGCCTGACAGTATTGTGTTGCAAGAGAAAGGTTGTCGCCTTCTCAGTCCCGACACTGGAAGTTTGAGCCTTCAGTTCGATCAGTGTTGCAATGTAGTGGTCAGATTTGATGGTTTGTCTGGGTTCTAGGAAATCCGGAATAATCACTCCATGCTGGCTCATAGTGATGCCACCATGTCTCATCACTGGTAAGGATTCATCTCAGGAAACTGTCACCTTCAGCCTTGTATTCAGTTGGTTCTGACAAACTTGTATATGATCTTCTGTTCCTGTGCAAGCATCATGGGACCCAGCTGGTGCAAACATTGTGATATTCCAATGTTGCTGCCATTGTTTTCAGTGCCTTGAAGCCAGTGTTCATCTCTGTACATGGTTCTCTGGTTGTAATCTGCTGATTCTCAAAGATGAGCTGATTGAATTGCACTTTATTTTGTGGTATGATAGCTGTATATGGCTGTTTGGAATATGGCTGTCTTTCACATCTTTGTTCCCACTGCTGGGACACATCACCCCACTACCTTACTGTGCTCACATTCACTGTTTCCATAAATGTTCAGCAAGTGTCAGTGAATATCAACTGCCATTTTTTCCTCATGTTGGAATTCAGTGATGCAGCTTTGCTTCTTATGCATGTCCATCTTAGGTGCTATTTTGCCAAGACTGCCCCTGTGCTGCCATCTGTTGCGCAGTGACAGAATGTAATGGATTATTAGAGGAAGGTTCAACCTCTGCTGCCGTAAGTCATGGGCCAGCATAATGAAATAGGAGCCCTACTGTTGGATCAGCCTTCCTGTATTAGGTGCACAAACTGTAGCATTAAATAACTCAAAGCTGTTGGAGAAGATTGTTTCTGTGCGTATTTGTTGTTTTCTTGAAATGACAGTACTCTGGTAGAATTATTGGTATCACAGAATCAAAAAACAAACAAACACCTCTCCAGCAATTCTGAGGTTTTTCAAATATAGCATATATGAATGGATTTCATAAAATAGATACAATAGTTTGTTTATAATACAAAATGGTAGAGAAGTGTTTACTAATTAAGACTAGCCTTTGGGGAATAAGCAGGTGTTGGTTTCATATTCTGTGTTGGTGAGTTATTTGTGTTAATATTCGATACAGTAATTTTCTGTTCTACAACAAACGTATTAAAAATGTCTTGAAATGCTGGATGTTTGAGTGGACTGTATGAAAATTAATGTTGTCGCATGAAAATGTAGTATCTGAGTACTTAAAGTATGTAAATTTGGTGTTGATCAGCAGTTTTAGGAGTATGCTGCTACAGGCAGAATTTGATTATCAAAGAGTTAGTGGACTAATATAATTAATATAACCAACATGGAATGTATTTATTTTGTGAAATTGATTCCAAGCCTGTTTTACAAGATTATAGTCTTGGCTCATAAGACGTTAGTGTTGATGTAGTACTCCATTGGCAGCAGTTTCACTTCTGCTACATGGCATCTTAATTAAAAATAAAAGATGACTGTAACTGTTTTAGTCATTGAATAGATTAAAAGTTAGATAACTGATAGTTTTCTGTAGTTTTCACCACATGCAGAAGCTGTTGTACTCCACAGTATTGATCTGATACATTTTTACCTATACTTTTTTTTTTTTTTTTTTTTTTTGCAAAGGACACAAAGTTTTATGGAGTTACAAGTAAAAAGATAATTGATCAGAAGCAAAGTATGAAAAGTAACCTAAGAATTATTTGGTAAACTAATGTAAGCAAAAGGCATGCATTTCATTTCAGCCAAATACAAAAACACACACAAAAAGCCCCCCGAACCTTAGGCCACACCTGTAGAATTGTTCTAGGAAGGTAGAGACTTTGAAAGTGCTTTAGGGTTAACAGTAGATAGCAAGCTTTTATTGTGGACAAAAATACCTTGTGTCAGCTCTGGATATGGAAATAAGAAACAAGACTCTCATTAGTAGTAATAATTTTACAGTGCTGAAGAAAATCACCCATATCAGCAAAAGAAATAACTAGGCTTCTACCTGGATGGTTTTTAACCTTCACAAGTCCTTTCAACATGAATCTCTTTCGTGATGAAATTGCAGATTAGAAATACGTTTTTGTAAGGAATTATGAAGAATGTATGAAAATTGGTGCAATATCATACTTCAAGATTTGTTAAAGGGTTAAAAGTAGGTGTATTTTCAAATGATTGCTAATCAGGTCTGAGTATTTTTTAAAATGTTTCAGGTCTCCAATAGTATCTGCAACTTCTGTTCTCATGATTTGCCAGTAATATTTTATCATAATTAAGAAATTGACAATATCATTTCTTTACATTTGGTATTTCAAACGTAAAGAATTGCCTTCAAGGCATTGTTTTATTGGTTTTGCATTCCTTCCTGCTGTGTTAAATCTAATGAGGTTTGTCTGTCCTTTAGGTGACCTACAAGAGGGATCTGTATGCAGCTGAATCAATTATTAAGGGTACGTATTTGCCCTTATTGCTGCCAGTTTGCATATTCATGGGTCTGTTGTAGTTTTTTTTCTTTGTACACTGTTGTTTTAAATGTCTTTAACAAAAGTTTTAAGATGAGTAAAATGTGCTTAGGCAACTTGTTTTATCTAGTTTTCAGGTATATTTTAAATTATGCATTTTTGACCTTTATTATTTACTACTCTTAGAACAGAGAATCTTATAAAAAAGCTGTGTACATAGCAAATAAGATTAATTTTGAAAGACTTTATAAGCATTAAACAAATATCTGTTTTCTAATTCTAGTTCAATTCTGAATATGTTCCATTGTTCTAAGTAGTAGACTAAAACATCTGTTAACTCTTTAGGATTTTTTTTTACTGTTTTCTCATAGCAACTATATGATCTTGAGATATTCCAGTAAGTAGATATATTATATATACAATAAAAAAATATATAAATATATATTTATATTGTAGATACATCATGTACATATTCACTTACAATAAATATGTATTTTTTAGAAGTGTGTATGTGTGTATATATATATATGCAGACGTACATGTCTATATACACATTTTGACTGGATTTTAACCTTTTCCTGTGCTGATACAGTGGTTTAATAGCAGCCTAAAATCTAGGTTTAACACACTCTAGAAAGGATGAAGTTGTAAGTAGTTCACAGTGAACACAGTGGTTATTTTAAATTGAGAGACGCTGATTCAGGTGACTCTTGCTTGACTTTTTGTTGTGAACTGAAGAATAAATACCCAAAAACTAATAAAGAAAAGGGGACTTCAGGTTAAAAATATTTCTCCAGAGAAAGGAGTATGGTGAGTAACTTTGATGGATTGAGTATTGTTAAAATAACTGATGTAAGTTTAGCTACCAGCTTAAGTAAAGCAGTACATGCTGAGCACAGCTCTGCCAGTGCAAACAAGCTAGAAAGCTTAAACATAACTCACATGTTTCTGTGGTATCAGCCATTCTGCACACTGCTTCTCTATACCTCCTTGAATTTTAATATATGCGTCACTGAAAGTAAGTTACTGAATTTTTGAGGAACACATCATGGAGATAGAATCCTGGAAGCCTCAAAGTTCTGTTTTTGGCAAGGACTTGGCTCTTCTCTCCACAGCTGGTAGCTTAGAATTCTTGAATATATTGTTTTGAGTAAGATTCCTAGGGGTACCAGACTCCTCTAGCTTTCAAATCTAAGATTTCTAAGCATATTAAAGCTGAGAATGTGACTGGGAGTAGTCATCATGAGTTTTCGAAGGGAAAATTATAGCTGACCGTGGTGATGGTCATTTTGCTGTAGGAGATTAATTTTGTGGCTGAGAGGAGGGCAGTGGCTATTGTTTATTTTGATTTCAGGAAGGCTTTTGATACAGTGCCCCATAGCATCTTCATTAAAAAACAGATCAAGTATAAATTAGAAAACTAGACAATGTAGAGGACTGATAACTGTATGAATTGCTGGGATCAAAGAGTGAGGTCTTGCTAGTGGACCTTTCTTACAGGTAGAACACTACAATGTTCTACCTCAGGGGTCAATACTAGTTAACTTCAATAATTATCCAGATGATACTATAGAGAACACCCTCAGGAAAACTGCAGATGGTATAAAATCAAAAGGAGTGATTAATAAACCAGACAATTGCGCTGCCATTTCAGAACGATATTGACAGGCTGGAGAATTTGGTGAACAGCAACTTAATGAAATTCAGTAATGCAAACTCACAAACAAGAGAAGCACAACAGTACAATCTTAGAGCTTGACCTGCTGGAAAGCAGCTTTGCAGAAAATGACCTGTAGTTCCTTGCTGAAAAACCAATTGAACATGAGCCAGCAAAGCACCCTTTCAGCAAGGAAGGTCTGACAGCCCCCTGGGCTGCATTTGGGTAGAACACTTCCAGCAAGTTGAAGGAGGTGATTTTTCCTCTGTATGCTCAGCCCTGGTAAGACACGTGAAGTGCCACAGTTTTGAGCCCCTCAGTGCAGGACATACATGAACCTGCTGGAACATGGCTATGAAGGCAATGAAGATAGTTGAGCATATTTCATAAGGAGAAGCCGAGAGCACCTGAACTGTTCAGCCTGGAGAAGACTCAAGGAATCATATCTGTGTATAAATACCTAATGGAGGTGAAGTAAAGAAGGTGGAGCCAGACTCTTCCTCTGTATTCAGCAAAAAGACAACAGGCAATGCTGATAAATGTTGGAATGCCTGGGAATTTTTAGGATTCTCAGATTTTTAATTATAAAGCTAGGGGACTGTTAATACGCTTCTCCTGGAATCCAGAACTTTTAAATGCCATTTTTATAGAATCATACAATCACCAAGTTTGGAAAAGACCTCCAAGAGAAAGTTCTATCCAATCCAGCTGTCTGCCTACCACCAATATTTCCCCACTAGATCATGTCCTTTAGTACATCTGAACATTTCTTGAACACCTCCCAGGGCAGTGATTCAACAGCTTCCCTGCACAGCCCATTCCAGCACATGACCACTCTTCTAGATATCCAACCTGAACCTCCCTTGGAGCAACATAAGGCCGTTCTCTCTTGTCCTATTGCTAGTTATACAGGAGAAGAGGCCAATTCCCCCCTCGCCATAACCTCCTCTCAGGTCATTGTTGGTAGCAGTATGGTCTCCCCTGAGCCTCCAGCAGAATAAACAATCCCAGTTCCCTCAGCTGCTCTTCATTAGACTAGTGCTTTAGACCTCTCACTAGCATCATTGCTCTTCTCTGGACACACTCCAGGGCCTTGATGTCTTTCTTGTAGTGAGGGGCCCAAAATTGAGCACAGTACTTGAGATGCAACCTCATAAGAGCTGGGTACAGAAGGACAGTTACCTCCCTAGTCCTGCTCGCAATATTGTTTCTTATACAAGCCAAGATACTATTGGCCTTCTTGGCTACCTGAGCACACTGCTGGCTCATGTTTAGCTAAGCATTGAGCAACACTCCCAAATCAGTTGCTTTCACACAGTCTTCCAGCCAGTCTGCCCTGAGCCTATAGTACTGCCTGGGGTTGTTGTGGCCAAAGTGCAGGACCTGGCACTTGTTCTTGTTGAGCTCCGTCCCACTGGCCTCAGCCCAGGAATCCAGCCTGTTCAGATCATCAGCTCTTATTGTGTTAGATAAATTACTTAATATTTTCCAAGCAGTATTTTTAACTTATGGTAAGCTTTGAAAAATGGGAATGTGGTCTGACTTAAAATAGAAAATGTTTCAATATATGTTTTTTCTGCAATTTGTCCCACTGTTTTATATATATATATATATATATATATATATAATATATATCTACAGATGGTATTGGGTATTTACAAATATTATCCAATCAGAATTATTTCTGCCAGTATGAGATTTTTGCAAATAAAAGGTAGAAGTTCTTGGCTTGACTTAGTGATTATCAAAGCATGTTTTACTGTTCTGAATCAGTGTGCTCTTGGAAAACTGTGTAGTAGTTTTCACTTAATTTTATTTGATCTTTCCTTGATAAAACAACTCAGCTTGATTATAAATTTTGAAAGCTTGCACACTGTTGCTATGCCTGTCACATAAGTGAAATGAGTTGCAAGAAAAAAAAATGGTTAATAGGACAAATCAATGTGGAAAACAGGAATTTCGTGGTGTAGTATGATATAGAATCAATAAATGATTTTTATCTCATTGATGAGTGGGGATTAGAAGTAATACTTTAATAATGGTTCAGTGGAACAGAGGGAAGTCTCCAATCTTTGATAATTGCAAAAGTAATTATATTTAAAAAAGACTTCTTTTTTTCTAGTCTAACTGTAGATCCCATTCCACCAGTCATTAGGCTTGTCCATAACTAATGACCTGATTTCTTCCACTGACTTAACTTCAGTTAAATCGTTAGTTTTTGTTATCAGTACTAAGCTAGAATAGTAGCGAAGTATTAAATAAATCTTGAGTCCCTATTTTTACCAGCAGCATCCAGTTCATTTTATCTAGCAATATACTAATTTGTCTGTACCTGTATGAGAATTCTCAATGAATTCCTACTCATAGGATACTATGATAGATAGTTTATGCATGCATGTATAGTAAAGATTCTTTTAAAATTTGAAGTATTATCTATATTCTTAAAAAAATTATGTAGTAGAGAATTTAAAATAAATTTATTTCTAATTGTAATATTAGTAAGGAAATCAGAGTCTGGTGCAGTTGCTTGAATTTATTGTTTGATTACAATATTTGAAAATATTTATCAAGAATTGTGCTTTTTTGTTATTCAGGCCTTCTGAAGCCAATCATGTCAGCATAAAATGATGCAAGTAATAAGTCAACTGAATGCATGAAAAAAATTGATCATGTCTTGGCAAAAGTTCAGTCTTCAACTTGAAGTAAATCTCACCAAACTCATATTTCTGTGTTAATTTTGATCTCATTCTCCTTTTCCTACGTATCTTTCATATTTACTTTGCTGTTGAATACTGAGACTCAGTCATTACTGGATCAAGTAGAACCATGTTCATCTGTTGTAGTTTCCATAGAAATAAGCAGGAGGTGTTACTTTTGGCGGGACCTATGCATTTATAATTGGGGCAAGAATGCTGTAAATGACTGCTCGTTTTTTTTCATACTGCACATAGATATATATTTTACATGTGTATTGCATCATGTTATCACATTTTTTACTTTCACAATAGGTGGTAAGTCTTTTTCAGCTGTTGGTTATGATAAAAGATTTATGTGGTTTTAAGTAGAAATAAAGACCTGCACAGTGGTAAATCAGATTAATCTCTTGCTTGATCTTCACTGATATATTTTGTTACTCTGGCACTATTTAATAAATTTGCTTCAGTAGTCTTTTATTTTGCCTGGTCTGTGTGAAAAAACTAAGTTCCTTAAAGTTTAGATTTGCTTTCACAGTGTTGCAGGAGTTAAGGAAGGGGAAACCTCAGGGATGATGATAACAACTTCTTAGAAAAATATTTACAGCAGGAATTTTCTCTTTACTATTTTTTGCCTTGCTAAATGCTTTTGCTTGAAATTGGCTCCTGTTTTGTCTGTAACCTTGCTGAGCATAGTGGGCAAAACCTTTGTGTTTGGTCTGGTAGTCCTCAGAAGCGCTGTACTACTAGGATGTCTGTGTTTGTATAGGTGCCAGTTCCTGATACTGAATATCACTTTGGATATGAATGGTGTTACCTGTGGGGCGGTGAACTACATGATGGTGGTTCTTTGAGTAGAGTTTTTGATGAGGATGTGGTCCTGTATCGCACACTTGGGTGGATTCAGGCTCCAGGTTCAAACTGAGTAGAATGCAGTTTCTACTGATCTTCCAATGTTTACATTTTTATGCTGGAATATTAAGGTTGCGTTTGTGTCTGTGGACAGTTTTGCTAAGGAATATGTTATTTGTGGTTTAGTTTGAACTACTACTTGCTATTTTTTTTTCCTTTGAGGTACTTCTGCATTTCTTTGTCCATATATTAAATTATAATTATTTAATTAACCCAATACAGAAAAAATGATTATGGTAACAAGTACCTGGCAATTAAATGTCTGAAAAAAAAAATGAAATTAATCATGTGTCTGTAATTATGAGAGCGCTTTTTTAGTCAGCCGTATTACAAAAAGAAGCAAGTCCCAAGTGTTTTGCAGAAGCACAGCCAGTTTTTAAACTGTTAGCCTAATTAGATGTAATAATGGACAAATTTCAGCTTGTTAAACTTCACTCAAGTAGAAGTAAGGAAAATGTACATGCGTACATGCGTTGTACTTTACAGATTATAAATGTTATTTTCATTCAAGGTAATAAGTGAAATACTTCAGTAATGTAAATGGACTGTTATTTATCTTTTGAGACTGTTTTCATAAAATGTATTAGTAATTTGCTTATTTCCTCTAGTTTCTTTTAAACAACCACTTTATGAAAATCTCAGAGTCCTAACAATTTTGTGCTCTTCTTAATTAAGCAGGTATGAACTTGTAGAGTATACAGACAAGGTGGCACATGCCTACTTTTAATAGTCTTCAAGTAAGAAAACATCATCTTACAATAAGAGTGACTCACCTAGAAATGCAGTTAAGATCAGGGTAATACAAAACATCCTAAAAATATTTCCATTATGACTACTGCCCTCAGGGCAAGTATCTTTGAACTCTAGTTCCAACATGTAAACTTTAAATGTTTCTTCTCGGTAAAACTGAAAAGTAATTTAGAGTTTGACTCTTTCCCTCTCCTTGTTTTTCTTAAGGGCCCTTATTCTGTAGTGACTTTTCAACAGATGTGCACTTGCAGATTGTATACTTTGCCTTCCTATTTGGCTGCATGAGTATCTGCTTCTGTGGATATACACACAATTAAATTTTGCAAGACGGAAGAAAAATAAGTCACTCTGCAAGTAATGCTTCTTGTTTATTTCCGTGGAAAATGCAACAGATATAAAAAGCACAATAACGTTATTCCACAGTGCAAATTTGCAGCTACAAAACACTATTTTTCAACATAGTCACCACCCTTTTTTGTGCGTTTTTGCCAGCAATGAACAAGAGCCTGCATACTGTGCTTGTAAAAATCCATACCAGAGAAGGTGATTCACTGTTTAACACTGCTGTGATGGCATCATTGCTAGGAAAATGTTGCCCACGCAGACGAGATTTCACTGTGCTCACATCCACCATTTCATCTCCATAAACGTTCAGCAAGATTTAGTGAATGTCATTGGGTGCCATTTTCCTACATGGAGGAATTCAGTGAGGTACCTTTGCTTCATATGCACTTCCATGTCACATGCCACTTGTTTGGATTGCCTCTCTGCTGCCATCTGTCCCACGACAACATGATGTAAAGGAATATTGGTGGAAAGGTTCAACCTCTAGTGTCATGCTACCAACATCTGCCTCTGACATTGTGTGCCCATTAGACAGTGGCTGTTTTTCACAGTGCGAAAGAAATAGAATAGTAGGTAAAGAGGTATTCCTCAAAATAGTTATTGCTGGATGAAAATAACCCTCTTCCTCATCTTCTATCACTGAATATTCTTCTCCTTTTTGTATATTAGTATTGGTAGGTGTGGTATCGAGTTTGTTTTTGTTTTTTGTGGCTAACAAAGAAATGTGGAATGGGTAAACAAAAATTAGATATTTTTGGTTATCTGTGTTGTACAAACAGTTTCAACCCATGATAAACGTGAATGAACTAGGTAATTGGCAATACTTAATTCCTTTTTCTTGTGTTTACAGTGGTAGATACAAATCTGTTATGACAGACTGGAGATGCCAGGGAGAACTTCCAGAGCTGTTAAGCCATTTTCAGAAAGTGAAAATTAAGTTTTGATAAACTGGTTTCTTATTTTGAAATCACTTAAAAATTTAAAACTATTTGGTGACCAGGAAACATTACAAAGCAATGGGAATTATAATGACAGACCAAGAATAGGAATGATATGTAAATATGCTTACAAAAAGAAGCATATATATTATACAAATATGTGCAATTAGAAGAAACAAAGTTGTCTCTAGGCTGAAACCTATATGCCATTCAGATGCATTTTTATTCTTATGCTATTAAATCAGTAGAATATGTTATTTATGATCTGTATTCAAACAGTGGTGTTATAATTACTCTTTGTTTGTGGCATGCTTTCTAGAGTAAACTCAATAATTTGTTAGAGTAGACTTAATACATTATGAAACTAAGGTAATTCTTAAACACATGTACCTTTTAATTTATAATTTTGAGTGAGATCTTAGGAAAAGACTGTAACAGTTGTTACTGAATAATTATGTGACCTAAAACAGTATTGTATCTAGTATTTTCGACAGACAAAATAAGGTGTAGAATAATTTAGAATTAGATTTCATATTTGATCTAGCTTGTTTCTGGTTTAAGAGAATTTTGTCTTTAAAATTAAATTATACATTTAAGCTGAGGCATATTTTCTCCATTTTAATTTCCAAAAGTTAAAATGTTTACATTTCCTAGCTGAAATTCTCTTATCCTTTTCTGAAGATTTTAGAGAACTCTTTTTCAAGTTAAGTTGTTTATTGCTTTGCTCTCAGCAAAAATAGGTTACAGTGATCTTTTTGTGACACTTCAAAAATGAGCCTGGTGGAATCTATCTGCACTCGTAATGG
Organism: Centrocercus urophasianus; assembly: GCF_019232065.1. Taxonomy (NCBI): domain Eukaryota; kingdom Metazoa; phylum Chordata; class Aves; order Galliformes; family Phasianidae; genus Centrocercus; species Centrocercus urophasianus. The sequence continues at coordinate 20,079,446 of NW_024884711.1, forward strand.
AGTAATCATAGAATAGCTTGGGCTGAATGGATCCTTGAAGGTCATTGAGCTCCAACCCTCTGCTTTGAACTGGGCGGCCAAACACTGTATCAGGCCCTACATCAGGATGCCCAGAGCCCCATCCAGCCTGGACACCTCCAGGGATGGGAAATCCACCAAGAGGCCTGTATTTCAGCCAAATGTTTAGGTAATACAAGCAAAATTCCTAATTAATGCATAGCCTGTTAATGGCATTTTTTCAGGACTGTTAGGAAAGGGGAGTTTTCTATATATGTGCCTATAATTGCATTATGTATTAGTGTATTGAGTATAAAATTTAAATATTTAATGTCACTATATAATTACAGTTGTCTACATATCAGTTCTTTATTTTACTGTCACGAACTTTGGTAGAATGTGGGAAATGAACAAACAGTTGTTGCCGGGGAATAACAATGTTCCTAAAACGATGACCACCAAATTGAATTCCTTTACAAATCTGTACAGGTTAATTTGTAATATTTCAATATTATGTCACTAGAAGCTAATGTGAGGAAATCTTTAATTTCATCAGGAATGCTTTGTCTAATAAAATTACAAAAATAGAGCTGTCTATGGAAGAAATTAATGTGTACCAGTAATGGGGGAAAGAACATGTATAAGAGGTGCTCAGTATAAAGGATAATGAAGTGGGAGATAACTACCCAAAGTCTGCAGGAAGAAAATAATAAGTGAAAAGTTTGTGAAGTTGGGACTCCTGTAACAGAATGTACGTGTTTTTGACATCAAGTATTAATATCTTAAGCTAGTATCTGGTACCTACTATTACAGCTGGTGGTGATCTAGTCAGTGTTGTCTTGGGAGCAGCTAATCTTATTTGAAAGGGAACAACTGAAGTGTGCCAGATAAATTGCTTCCTAAGAATGCTTCCTTATTGCCTGTACAAGGTGATCTGTGTGTTTGCACCAGGGTTGCCTGAAGTAGAGAAGGTAAAATCCCACTGGGGAATCTTTGCTTTGTTGTCTGATGCAACATGAAGGAGTCTACTGTAGAGAGGAAGCAGTTTAAACAGAATAAATTCTGAAATCCTGTATCAGATCTATCTTTAATGAAAAAAAAAAAAAAAAAGCCTCCTACTTTCCTCCCAGAGACATATAATGTTTAACTGATCAGAATTTGGCAGTGTGAAAGAGTTTAACTATTTTTAACTTTATGCCATAATATGCTCCAGATATATATTCAATGTGTGGTAGTGTTGGGAGGATTACTCCATAATCAGGTACAGCTGGGAAGAAGTTAGGGGACAATGGGAGACAGGTGTTGGGAAGAGAAGGTTTCCAGGGCAATAAGTTTAAAATAATAGAGGAAGAAAAAGCCAAAGTAATGGACATTTTGATAGGTAATATAACAGTGAGGGGTGAGATTGGGAAGATGAAGTATCAGTGTGTAGATGAGAGGTAAAAGGAAAAAAAAAAATGGAACAAGGGAGTTCCAATTCAATAAAAGGAACATGAAGACAGTGAAGGAGTCAGTAGGTTCCCTGGAGAGGTTGTGCAGGCTCTGTCCTCAGAGGATTTCAAGATCCATGGGGTTAATGACTGTCCTCATAGGCTTTTAGCAGAAGTTTGTAATGGAGATTAACTGTGATCCCTTCCAGTCTGATGAGATGCAAAATTTTGTTAGCTGAATGTTAATATTATGGATGACATGGCCTTAACATAGCTCTCCTGAACAAAATAATTTGATTCACCTAGACGGACTTCTAAAAACCAGCATTGAAATGGCATGTAGTTAGTTTGTCCTCAGCCAGCAGACTTCCTGAAGTCAGAGGGAGCTGTAGTCAGTGCTCCTGCTGCCTTCCTGCGCTCCCTGTGGTAATGCTGTGCAACAGCTAGATGGATCAGCTTATCAGAGCTGGCACACAGGCGGTCTTGAAAGGAAAGACTGTGCTCAGCCTTTTTCCCCATAACGCAGCAAAGGTGCAGACCATTTAAGTTGTCATACAGAATTTTTTTTGACTACTTGATAGTGTTGATGTTTAAATTGAAAGTGACTTTTAAACTTCAGCTAGAGAACTGCTGCTTTGCTAGCTTGATTCTTGTAAACAAAAAAAAGATTTCCCAGACTTCTTTCATGTTCCTCTTGATCTTTTAAAAGCATTCAGTATTTTTTTAATGTGTACATTTTCATTGCTTTCATTTTTTCATACTCCAGCATTGCATTCCTCCTTCAATTTAAAAATATGTTTTCATCCTTGCTTGTGTTTTCTTCTTTATTAAATTCAAGCTGCTGCTCTTTCTTGCCCTTTTTGTGCTCATCTTCTTTCTAATGTATGTTACAGGAAGTTAGAGATTTAGGGGGGAGGGGAGTGAGATGCACTTTTATAGTTGCAGGCATTCAGCAGCCTCTTGCTGGATACATTTGACACTCCTTGTTGATAGCTGACTTCTTTTATAAAAGGACTGTCAGTCTTAAGTTGTGGTGCCTTTCTGGATTCCACAGCCTTCTTCCACATGTGGATTTTTGTAGTAGCTTCCATCTTACTTTCTTTATTAAATCAGTTCCAAAGAATCTGAGTTTCAGAAATCTGAAATGCCGCTCTGTTTTGTTATGTACATCCATCTTTTATCTGTATTCCATGTCCAGTACTAAATTCAGGCGGCTCTTGCTCTTTGATTTCAGTCTACCTACTTGTTGCTTTCTACTGATAAGAAATTAATTCAGTATGGTTTTCCTGCTGGCCCATATTTTAGACTATACAGTTATTCTGTATTAAATAGAAGCCAACTCTGATTTATCTTCAGTGTATTTTTTTTGCCCACTGAATCTGTGGAAAGCTTTCTCCCACAGTTGTGACATCCTGTGATCTCCTGTCCTGTGAGAGATGATCATGCATTTTTGTTTTCTCACTTTCATCTGGTTGTGGTGGTTTATACACAGATGTTTATACTTTTTTTTGTTTTTCCTTCCTGCCCCATTCTTGCTTACATAATACATGAGAATTGCTACCATTATTTTTGTAAATATTTATAAATATTGGCCACAATAAGTGTCCATGATTCACAGAATCATTCTAGTTACCTTTTGAGATCCTCAGTGGTTAACTCACTGTTCCTGCTCACAATAATCATTTAAAAAGCACAAAGCATTTTCCAACAATGCTTACTTCGCATACATTTTAAAATTAATTTATAGGCCTATATATCTGTTTATTTTTGTGGGTTTTTTTTTAAGGTCTTTGAATTTACAATATGATGTGAGAGTTTTGCTTAAATATCTTAAATCTTAAATGTATTTGATTGAATTTTAAGGAGGCTTGTTTCTATGGCTGTAGTTTCATAATTTCTTTTACATCTTTCACTACTAGTTAATTTTGTGGAGATATTCAGTATTTGTTTGTCCCTGAAGTCTTACTGAAACCTGCTTTAAATATAATTAGTTTTCAATCACAGTTATTAAATTTTTTTGCTAATTAAAAAATGACTACCTCAGACAAAGATTTATTCTGCTTGGTGTCTACTGGATTTTTTTTTGTTTATTTTCTAATACCAACTTCTTGACAAAGGTGGTAATACTACATTCAGTGGCACTGAATTGATAAGCAGCATAAATATTTCAAAAAATTATTTTCTTGGTGGTCATCTAATGGCAGTAATGTGGATCTGAGCAAATACCCTTTCACAGGTACCCATTATTTAAATATGATATTTTAAAATGGTAAAAAAAGTCACAAAATGTAAAATGAGTTTTAAGTTTCAGATATATATTAATTGTGTGTTTATGTTAATTGTACCTTGAAAGAGGTCTTAAAATTAAATGTACAGCTGATGAAAAAATTCTACCAGGAGACAGCAGTGTATGTATTGAAGGTAATGTTTAACGGATAAGTAATTTATTTTTCGCATGAAAATAAATGGTTTTTTTTTCTTGGTTGCAGACAGCTTATCACAACAAATTTGTATTATTACTGATGTGAAAGAAGCTATTGTGCAAGTAGGTTTTCTCCTTCATGAAGCACTAAGGAGCCAAATAAAAGTAAGTATTATTTCTTGTTCTCACAATTCATAACAAATTATCTAAATTCTGAATACAGACTCTGAGACCTCCTGCATCACTTGAGTATTTAATAAAAAGGATTAACACCAGGTGTGGAAGTTACTGAGAATCATCTCCTGCCTAATTATGCTGTAGAGAGGGATCTTGCTGATGCTTTTAAAAATATATTTATTAGATTAGAGGAGAAATTGGATCCAAACAGCAGAGAGGCCATGTTCTTTAGATTTCATGAATTCAGTGAGTCCAAATTGTTACAAATACATTACAGAAAAAATGCTTCTGTTACTTTGAAGTCTGAATTAAAGTCTAAACCAATTAAGGAACGAGCTGTATTCCTGAATAACTGTGAATGTAAGGTTCAGCCTTTTGACAGAGAGATAAGGAGGTGCATTTCTCTCACAGTGAATGCTTATTGAAGCATTGCTGAATATTGATGCACTTTTCCGCTGACATTTAGCTATCTTTCCCTTGTTTATTATTCCCACTAATGGAGCTATCATGTTTTCATTTCCCAAATATGATTAACATTTGGTAATTAGAGATATCTTGACTGATAATAGAGTAATTCTTAATTATGCATTATGTGATGGAATCATATCTTTCTTTTACACAGAGAAACAAAGCAGGAATAGCTGTTCAAAAGTACAGGTTTCCCAATTTGTGTAATTGTAGTTTTATAATGTATTTTGTTTGTGTCTGTTGATCTGCTTTTTGTGCTCAGTTAATATGGGATGTTATTGTATACTGAACTGGCTGATCTGCATTTTGAAATGAACTTAACATTATACTTTCAGCTTTTATTTGGAAGCAATTGTATTTATTAGGGAACATGTTTTTATCAATTGCATATCCACATTTTAAAATGTAAAATGTTAGTAGAGTTGAATAAGATTTTTTTTCTTGTCTGAGTAGCTGTGTGATGGAGCAGAAGTCTTTTTCCACTTCACTGATACTATATCCATTACTAGTTTTCCTTTTTTCTCTCTTTAAACTGTGCTGCAGTTGGTAGGAAGACATCACTTTCCCATGTTAAGAAGCCCAATCTTTAAACACTGACTTAAGCAAACACACTTTTATGCATCTCTGTCTTTTGCTTTTAAACACAAAAATGTCATAAGAAGCACTTCAGAGCCAGTAAGAAAAAGGAAATAACTTGTTTGAACAATCACCTTTATGAAGCCAAATTGAATAACTTCAAGTCACATTTGTGTCAGAATTAATTAAAATCTCTGACATTTTTGGATCTTTTCATTGCAGAAACGACTAGCAGTTGGGTGGGTCAAGCATCTGATCCTATGGGACATTTGAATAAACCATACATAAAATTACCACAACCAAGGTAATGAAAGAATAAAGTGAAAGGATTCCTACTGATATGAGACTGATTCTTTTCTTGATGGCTCTATTAAATCAGTCTGAACGATGATGTCTAGCACTTCAGGAGGAATAGACAATGAAGGATAGGTGGTGGGATGGTTATGTGTTAGGGAGAATTTTTTGACTCTATGGAGCTCAGTACTGGCAATAATAACATTGAGTTGTTACTGGAGAGGATAAGGGGAAAGGCCAGTGAGGCTAAGGTCCTGTTGAAAGTCTGTTGTAGAGTGCTCAACCAGGATGAAGAAACAAAGTGTTTATATATAGGCAGCTGGCTGAGTTCGCTTGGTCAGTAGCCCTGGTTCTTCTGGCGGGAACTTCAGCTTACCTGACATGTGCTGGTACAACTGAGAGGAGGCAGTCTAGGAGATTCCTGGAGTGTGTTAAAGATAACTTCCTGACATAGCTGGTAAGAGAGCATACCAGGGTAAGCATCTCATTAGGTCTGCTACTGTTTATGAACAAAGAAGGAATGGTCAGAGTGATTGGAAGTTGTCTTGGTCATAATGAAATGATTGAGTTTTCTTTCCTTGGTGAGGTCTGGAATGGGGTCAACAAAACTACCCTGAACTTCTGGAGGACAGACTTTGGACTGTTTAGATTGTTGGTTGAGAGAATCCCTTGGGAGTCAGTCCTGAAGGGCATAGGAGTCCAGGAAAGCTGGATGTTGCTCAAGAAGGAATTATTAAAGGCTCAGGACTAGGCAACAGGCTGCCCCCTGTGTTGGAAGATGAGCTGGAAAGGAAGAAAACAGCCCTGGCTAAACAGGGAGCTTTTGCTGAGACTTCAGGGACAAAAAAAAAGAGAGCTTGTGGTCTTTGGAAGAAGGGTCAGGCAACTTGATATGAGTGTAAAGATATCAATAAGCTATGCAGAGGAAAGATTAGAAAGACAAAAGCCTCACAAGGACTTAATCTAGCCACAGTTGTTAAAGATGATAAAATATGTTTTTACAAATAAATTAAGAACAAGAGGAGGGAGAATCTCCTGCCTTGCAGTGGGGAATGTTATCACTGAGGACAAGGAAAAGGCTGAGGTTCTCAATGCCCTCTTTGCTTCTGTCTTTAATAGTCAGGACAGTTGTCCTCAGGTTACTCAGCCCCCTGAGCTGGAAGTCTGGGGGTGGGGGAGCAGAATAAACTCCCCTCAATCGTCTTGACTACAGTAATGTAGCATGCATGGAACAATCAGGGAATCAGGTCTAGCCAGTAAGTGTTCGTGAAAGGCGGGTCTTGCTTGACCAACCTAATCACCTTCTATGACCAGATGAGGGAAAGGCTATGGATGAAATCTAGACTTTAAGTTTGCAGATGACATTAAATTCAGTGAAAGTGTTGATCTGCCTGAGGGCATGAAGGCCCTATAGAGGGATCTGGATAGGCTGGATCCATGGGCTCAGTCTGGTTGTATGAGTTTTAACAACACCTCGTGCTGAGCCCTGCATTTTTGTTACAGAAACCCCATTCCTCACTAGAGATCTGGGGCAGAGTGGCTCAAAAGCTGCCTTTGACACCAGTTTGGAGAACCGTTTTATCAGGAATCATTGCTTAATTATATTTATGTTATTATTTGAGTGAGATGAATAAAAGCAAGGGTTATCATCATTGGTACTATGTCTTCAGTAACTTGAAAACATTAAGCAAGAAACCTGGGATAAAACTAGAAAAGACAGAAATGATCTGTGAATCTTTAAAAACACTGCATGAAAAATACTGATTCTACACATCATTGGGAAAAAAAAAAATCATGCCTATGCTGGCCAATGACATGAGAAATAAAAACAGTAGCATACATTTTATGATTATTTTATTTTTTATAACTTTTCAGAACTTTGAAAAGGTACAGTAGCACAATCCCAGCTGTTCTAGAGTCTGCTTTTTAACAAATAAATCAGTATGTAACTCCACTAAGCCTTTCCAGAGACATGCTTTCTTCCTTCTTGTTTTTAATGTGTTTCTTTTGAATTGAGTGTAAAAATTATTTTTTAAGAATTTTTTATTATTATTATTTGTTTGCAGAATGGCATGTTCAATTATTTTTTTTTCCTAGTATTCTAGTAGAATGAAGTAAAAAATGATGATATAGAGAAGCATTAATTTTTCAGTTCATAGAATTTAAACTGACTTTACTAGTTTGGAATTCGCTTGGTTTACCAGAAAAATTACATGTGTGAAGTGATATGCAAAAAACATGAAGATAGCTACTTGTGTTCTTGTTTGCATGTTACTAGAGGAGTGTGCGTGCTGCATGAGCCTGTGCTCATTTGAGAACACATGCATAGTTTCAATGAAATCATAGAAGGAAAGGGGCAGAATTAGGCATCTCATGTGTAGGAAGGGTTTTTTTAGAAGCTAACAGGCATTGTATGTTTATGATTTGAGAAGCTCTTTAGCTGAACAACCCACCAGTGAAAGGAGATATGTGCATATGCATATACTGCTTATATGTGTTTGTCTTGATACCATTTTGTGATTCCACCCCTTACAGAATGTAGTCCTAGCTATGCTTACTTTTCCAAGAGAGGAATCTAATTCCTCTCTGTTTATTTTTCCTGAAGAATATAGCTGTAAAACAAAAGCTTGTTGTACTACTTTATCAAATTGTTCAAGTTAAATGAAAAATGATACACTTAATTATTTTGGAATGCTTAAGCATTGTGCATTCTGGTATATTGGGAAAAAAGTAGGACTGCTTATTTGGGTCATGTTCCATTTACCTTCTGAAAAGTCTTGCAGAGTATGCTCCTGTTTCTTTCATTACGTAGAAGATTGTGAATACATCTGGAATTTCTGATTTTGCTTCAGCAGAAGTTCAATTTCATAGTTGGTGCTACAAACTAAATGTTCTCTTTTCAGAAGAAATTCTAAATGATTCTTCTGAACAAAATTTTAGTATACCTGTGCAACAGTTCCTTCATATATTCTTTATCATGTATTTTATTTATTTATGAAGACAATATATATATGCATTTTTTGAACTTCATAAAGATTTGCTCAGAATCAGAGAGCTGAAATAATTTGGTTGTCTTACTGTATTAGCAGCCTTTCATCTCTGGTAACAGTTGAATACCCTAATCCAGGCCGTAGCTCTAGTGTGTATGATACTTTCAGGGGTGATTTTGGATTGGTTTCCTCTAGCAGCACATTTCAGGAAAAATTTTCAAAAACCTCTGCAGGCTGTTGGACTCTGTGCTGCACTGTTGAGTAACCTACAAGTTTGAGCAGTATTTAATTCTTATATAGAAAATAATATTTGCTACTTTTACGCCATTTGAATTAACAATCTCTTGGATGATTGTAGAAGCTTTCATGTATATAAAATCTAATTCATGAAGTAATAATATGTATTTTTTTAATCAGGTTGAAACTATATCAATATCTCTAAGCAAACGAGATAACCATCTACAGAACATCTTTTTGGGACAGTGCTACAATTTTGTTTGCATAAATGTAAGTAGGAAGGATGTATGCTTTTATCGTTTGCACTAAAGCTTACTAGTAAAAGCAAGTAAGAGTTACGTATTCAAATGATACATTTTTTCCTAACCCCTTGATTTATCTGGACTGACATTTGTTTTTTTCTGATATACATCCAAGTCAACTGTTGACCTCCTGTTACATTGTTCCTCTCCTGGTTTCGTACTTCCTTTAGTATATTCCTAAGCCACCTGTAAATGAGAGGTGCAACTGAAAGTTATTTAAAATTTCCTTTTGTAGAGATTATAGTGAAGTGCCTTAAGAAGAATATCTTGTGTGTGGTCATCTAACTGTGCATTGCCAGTGTGGCCATAATAAGGGCCCTTGTATGGGAACAGGAGTGTTTTAGTTGAACTGTATCTGAGATCCTTTAAGATCCTTAAGCTTGTTGTATATATTTCTTGAAGGCAGTATTCTTTGTCTCCAGTTTTTTCAAACAATCATAATTTATCTGACAAAAGCATTAAAATAAACAAAAAACTTTTTTAGTAAATAATGGACCTTTGAATTCCTTTTGAATGTAATAATTCTTTGATGTTTTCAGTAATTCTGATCTTTTTTGTTCATTTAGGATAAAAAGTATTCCACTGAAGAAATCCAGCAGCTAGTGGATATGTTAGAAGAATCAAATATTCCTCTCTTACATCCAGTTGTTCTTATTTCAGTATGTAAATCCTATAATTTCCTGTAGAAAGTATCTAATGAAGTGTTTTTAACAGTTATTCTCTGTTTAGACTATTTTGAGAGACACTGCTATGTTTGAATAAAATTTAAAATTTGAACTGTAAATTAATTTGTGAAGAGTGTCATTTGCATTTCAGCAAAAGTAGTGCATTCTGACAGAGAATAAACCAACACAAGCAAAAGGTAAATTATTATATAGTTCTGTAAAAGATCACTTATGGCTGTTCATATTGAGTTGCTAACTTTTGTTGTTCTGTTGTTCTCCATCTCTTCTGGGGATGCCACAAATGATGGCATCTGCTAGAATGCTCAATAGAACGAAAATCGAATGCCTTTATTTTTCTGTTATGTAGTTTTTTAAAAATTTTAAAAATTATTATTGCTTTTCTGTATCAAGTATTAAAAATGAACTGTGAAGTACATAGGAGTTTAACTAACATACTTATATAAATGCTGTAAGATTGAAGCATATATTCTGATGTGGCGAAAGTTTTGAAGTGTATTGCCTGAAATTCTTGGAGTATTGTTGCCAGAATAATTCTAACATTTCATAGAGACAACAGCTGGAGATGTACATGACTTTTATTTTAGTCTGTTAAAATGGAGGTTTGAAAGTCTATGCACTCTAACCAGTTACAATTCTGTCATTATATTTTTTTGGCTTCCAAAGTGCATAGTCTAGTGATCTGGAGACAAAACTGAGAGTTTACTTCTGATTTTTTTTTCTTCTGAAATTTTATTACTGGGCCAATAAATAAATGAGAAATAGTGAAGATCAAGTATTTTCCAAATGGAAAAATGGGTATCATTGACTGTGTTAAAGTTATAATTGTTAATCAATTAGAATATTAGAATCATAGGTTGGTTGGAAGGGACATTAAAATTATCTGACTCCTGTGAAATGTGGAATGTTGGGACTTTGTTTAAACGATTGCAGGTATAATATTCTCGGCATAATATTTCCTGAGAAGTAGATATGGATGCAAATAATGGTAACACACTCACTATAAATCTCGGGTTTTATCTGTAATGTAGCAGATCTCAAAGTCATTGCAGTATTCAGCACCATTTTAAATGAAAGTGTACTTGTTTGAGCAGTCTGCTGCATGCACTACTTACTTCAGTGAACACCTTTTAGGATAACCGTAAGTTACCATCCCTGAAGGCGTTCAAGAAAAGTGTAAGCTTAAGGACAAGGTGGTGATGGATTGGTGGTTGGACTAGGTGATCTTAGTAGTCTTTTCCAACCTTAACGATTCGATGATTCTACGAGAGGAAATGATACATTTCATTCCCTTGCTGTTGTCCAGACAATATAATTCTTCTATTGTTCCTAGCAAGTATTTGAAATTTCCCAAAACTGGGCAGTGGGAGAAAAGTCTTACAACTAGGTGCAAGTGGTTGGTAGCATTTAAACACAGATACACGTATTTGTAAATATAAGCTCTAAACAATGAAGTATCATAGCTATAGAAAGACATTTTGTGCTACACTTTACATTATGTGGTATCTTTTTGAAAGAACAGGTTGAAGGTGGACTGGAAAGTATGTTTTAAATAACTAATATGTTAGCTAAACAAATCATTGTCTCATATTAATTACTGGGAACTGTTTAAGTCCTTTAAACTTCCGATCCCTAAAACTCATTACAGATGTAATGTCTGGGAGATAGAAACTTCTTTCAGCAGTCTTTAATTAATGTTGAGTGTCCTCTTCAATAAGGCTTATAAGTGGGATTCTCAGCTTTATTTTTTGTCATATACTTAAGTTAATATGGAACCTGAATGTACTGTTAGTAACTTATGGGTCATTTCTCTTTTGTTACAGAAGGGCAAATAAATATTTCTCAAAGTGACTCAGAAGTTTAAGCAATGTAATGGCATTTATATGCATATGTTTTAGGTACTGTCTATACTGGAAGCACTGTTCTCATCTACTCTCAAAAGTAAAACGGTCCCTTTTTGTGAAGAATTGAAAAGATAAACAAAGAAAGCAGCTACCTGCTTCCATTCTATTCTTGTAATCAGTAACATTTTGTTTTCAGCCTGAAGAACAGTTTAGAGTTTTCCATAATCAGAAAGTTTTTGTCTGTTTTTGATTTCAGAATACTTGTAATTTTTTTTGTAGCATTTTGATAATCGAGAGCCAGTTTTATCTTTCCTTCTCGTGTTTGACATTTTTTGGATGCAAAAATGACAGGTGTTACTATTGTGTTATCTGTTTAACCAGCTTGGGAAGAATGATCCTAGTATAAGGACGATCTTGCACTGGACGTGACAATGACTTCAGTCCATATTCCCTCCTTTGCATTAATTGTCCTTTGTACTGGTTCTTAAGGGAGGTTTTTGCAGCATCCGTAAGCTGGAGCAACAACTGGACTATTGTATCTGGTCATAGGAGAAGTAAGAAGTGCAGTGATAAATTTCATGCAGTTACTTCACCTTCTTCTCACCAATATTCAATCCAACCCTGCTATATCCATAATAATAGCATTCTTAAACTGATGTTACTTTTCATAATAATTTACGCTCACGTCTGTAGATGCAAGTACGTAACTGAATAGATGTGATCCTACTCTGGTTTTGGTAGTGCAGAAATAAGGGAATTCTAGTACTTCAGCTCTTAGTTGCTAGCATTTGCACTTCAGTGAAAAAGTAAATCTTGATGAGTTAGGTCATGTTGTCTCAAAACAACAGGCTTAAAATTTTCTTGTAAATATCCATAGAGGAGCAATACTAAGCTTTGCTTTTTTGTCAAAAGTAACCTTATCAAAACCATGAGTGTTTGGAAATTAATCTCTGCCTGTGTATTTGAAGAGGACAGCTTTGCTACTTGTGAATATGCACATAATAAACAGCTTCTTAAAAAATGTAGGAAGAGAAAATGAGTAAATGCATATTATCTGTCAGGATACATTGAACATGAGGTATAAAGGGAACTTGAAATATATTTTGTAATCACAGCTCTTTCAAGCTACCTATGTTTCTTCCTCTCTGTATAACTTAAAGATAAGTTTTATAGGGATTGAACTATTCAGCCAGAAAATACATTTTCTTATTTTAGTGGAAAAAGTTTTTACTGTTAAGAGATACCTAAATTTTACGTATACAAATTATCGTCCTTAATTTTGATTTCTGTAGTTAACAGGAACTTTGTGAAATAAACTGATTAAGGTGTGGGAATGCTTAAATCTTGGAAAGTGGTTGACAGAACCCTAAGCTAGTTAGTTCTTACCTCCCAGCTTAGGTTTTCTAAGACTCGCATTGTTTGTGCAGCATCCCCACTGGGTGTGAGACCTGCCTTTTCCTGCCCAGGAGTTCAGGATAGTCATATTTTATATTGCAGTAGTTTCTGTTTTTTAAGCATGAGGTATTTCATTGAAGTGAAACAAATATGCTGCACTGAGAGGTTAGTAAGTTTGAAATAAAACTTTGAAGAATAGAATTCCATTTGGAAAACCTTTAAGATGCTTGAGAAAAACAGCTTTATTTCTCCATTATCCTGATAAGTAAGAATCTGTGAAAGAGATTAGAACTTAGAAAAGAATGTTTGTTTTCTATTTTAGTTATTATTTAATTACAGCAATGTGTTCTGCTTTGTTCTGATGTATTGATTTCACAGTTCTTTGAAAAGAAATACTTGTCATTAAATATGTGAGTGATGGAACTCAACTTGAATAGAACCTAAGAGAAACCTTGATTTGCCTGTGTTCTTGTATGAGTGTAACAATGGCATGAGATATTAAAAACAGCTAGGCTAAAATAACACAATTTGAAAAAGTGCTTTTTTTTTTTTTTTTCTCAAATTTGTTCTTTTGCAGGTTCACTTGAGTACTTCAGAAAATACTTCTTTCAGCGTTGATTTGGAAGAACTAACTAGAATGAAGAAATTTGCAAGGGAAATGAAAAGGAAAAATATTTTGGTTTATGGACTCCTTATCCAACATAAGGTATGTAATTCTTTTTCTTCCTGCAAAATATCTATGTTTGTGATTTATATGATTAATGATAGAATCTTCATCTAAAACAAAATCAGAGGGGGTTAATTAGGACATGGAAAGTGTTATAGAAAGATTCTTGCTTGTTCTCGATCAAAATCGAGAAGGACCTGTTGTTATAGGCAAAAATGTTTGCATTTTGAGTAGAGAAGAACAAATGGCAAACACTTTTTTAAAACATGAAAAAGTCACGGCTCTTTTTTCTTTTTCCTTTTCTGCTTTGGAGCCTATAAAAAGTAGTGAAAACATTTTTAATCAGTGATTCTGATGAATTTTACTCTCCCCATCAAGATAGTGTTTGGAATTCAGGTGACAATTAGAGCACAGCATAGAGGTGGTGAAACAAACACTATCCGTGTCTCCAGTAACAGCCAATTGCTTCAGCTGCAGGGAAAAAGAAATGGCACTCCGGCATCTTTTGCATTCATAGAAACTATTTGAAAGAAACCATTTAGACCGGGAAATGCATTCTGCCAACCAGAAAGGTAGAGACTGCCTTGCATCCACTGTAGAAATGCTTTTTGCTGCTTTTGTAGAGATTTTTACAACCTAGTCAACAACAAACAAGGAAATAAGTCAGATGTTCAATGGAATTTTTAGTACAGAAGGATAAATGTAGTCTTACCTGATATTTTTTTAAATGAGAAGTGTTTTTGATTTTGTATGTAATTGACGAAAGCTCTCTATAGATATACCTGACAAAAATATATCTAACAAGATTTTCCCCCAGATTCTATTGGCTTTATTAAGAGATATGTGTATCAATACCTATTAGTTTATACTTTTACAAAATTATGGTGTCAACCATAAATATTTTGTATGGGACTAACGTTATTATATGATAGTAGGTCCTTTCTCGTTTGTTTAACATTATAGAACATACATTTCTTTTCAGACTTCTGTCTGGTGCTCTCAAAATTCAGTTCTTCTAGGGTGAATTCTGTCTTCCTATGACAAAAGTCATTTGAATAATTGGTGAAAAGTAGCTTTAGGAGGTCAAAAGAACCCTTTATCGTGGTCATAGTTTAACATTAAAACATGACTTGAGTGTAAGTGTATTTGTTTCCTCTTAAATGGAGTGTATTATGTTTTGTATGCAGATGGACCAAATGCATATAAGCTCATAACAGCAGTTAATGAAGCTGATTGAATGGAAAATCTTTTATAACCATAGACTTGTAGAATGACTTAGGTTGGAAGGGACTTTGAAGATGATCTAGTTTCAACCCCCTGCCATGGACAGGGTTGCCACCCACAAGACCAGGCCACCCAGATACATGTTTAGCTCATTTAAATGAGCGATCAAGTCCACCAAAAAGACATATCACAAATTATTTTATACATTTTTAAGCTTTCTGAGAAGTTGAAAATTAGAAAATTTGTAAGCATCACGTGTTCTGACTATTTCTTCTGTGTTAATTCTCTGTTAATTTCATATATTACTTTATTAAATAATACAAGCACAAGTTTAGTAATTAAATAAGAAAACTTACGTGTCCTTTTAATAAAAAAGCATGTGTCTTCACAGGCATGCCCATGTGTAAGTAGGCTGAAATATCATTATTGGCAATCACTGTGTTTTATTTGCCAAAGAGCAAAAGCACTCAATATACTCATGTAATGTGCAATACGTGTGAGCTTTAATTCACCTGAGTGTGTGCGGCAGTTGTGAGAGGAAGTGCTAGCACTTCACTTTGCTCTCCCCTACACAGCATTCCGTATTCATCTCTGCAGCCTGGGCTTCAGCTACATACAGTTGAGTCATGAAAGATCACTAAAAGTCGCAATAAGTGTTGAAAGTTTATGAGGTCACATTACTAGCCCTCCAGGGCCACATGCTGCCTGGGGGCTGGAGGTTGGACACGCCTGCTTTAAAATGTGTCCTGCTCGCCAAGACTTCATACTTCAGAGCATGATTTGAGAAGTCACCAAGGTATTTTACTTCAAGTGCAACCCATTAGGTAATACGTCAGTCCTCAATTTGTTTTTTACTGAAGTGAAAGTTCATGAGTATCATTTTGATAAGAATTTGACTCTCCAGCAAACTTGTAATCACATCTATCCTTTTAGATGTGGTATCTGTTCACTGCTTGCTAGCTAGAGTGTATGCTGTCACACTTATACGAGCTGCACGCTTGAGAATGGAACAGTGAATTTAATACTGGCATGATGGGGAGTCTGTAGGAAGTGAAACCATAAAAAGCACCAGGTGCTGTAATGCAGGATGCTTGGGCTGTAGTTGCAATTTCTGTCAGTATCCACTATCTGGAAGTCTCTGGAAAGTATGAATTATTTTGGAAGAAGATTGATGATAGATTTCTTCATGGAGCTTCCCTCTAGCTGACAGGTTATTTCATCACTATATCATCATATCATCACAACATGCACAGTTGACATGCACTTTTACTAGTTCTTAAATTTGAGTAAAATATAATGGGCAAATAATTTACTGAGATGCATTACTATTGAAATAGAGGTGAAATTATTTTACACTTGTAAGGTATATATGTAAGTAGGTGTGATGATATGTTGATATGAGAGAAATAAAAGAATATTAAGGGCATTGGTGAAGGTTCTACATTAGAAAAGTAGATTGTTGAAATAAATCCTTTCTGAGAGGTATATATCCTTTTGAGATTAATAGATACATTTTATATGTTTTTGTATACATAATGTTTTGGAAAGGGAAGTGAAATGCTTTTGGAGCCAAGGAGTACATTTTTGATTGGAAGTAATATGATGGTAAAGTGTGTTTTCATTTTCATTTGTTAAATGCAGTGCTTATTTTATATTTAGAAAAAGATATTTAATAATTTACTAAATATTTTGTACTCCAAGCAGTTAGTCAGGAAAATTAAAGGAAAAGGCTTTTATATGCTGTTTAAAGGAACTGCTTCCTACTTTCCATTTGTTCAAACTGAACGCATGTTCACAGTCTGTTCACAAACAGTTATTTCTCTCATAAACGTTATTATAATAAGAGAGAGACAAATCCAGTTTTAATAGAAGGTATTAATAGTCTGCGATGGTGACGAGGTTGACAAAGCTGCAAGTGAGTTTAGTACAAGTACCTTACTCTGAAAACTGCATTGGTATGGTATGTTGATATATCATATCAGAATGTTCTTTTGAAATAGCAGCCTAATCTAATGTGTGACAGTTCGTTCTGCAAACTAGAAGGAAAAGCTATAAAAAGAAGCCAAATTAGTCTTGAGTCGCCAATAAAACACTGTTTTATTTGAAGAATTCTAATGAACCAGAGTACACAATAGGTAATGTCACAATATTATAGCCATGTCTGATTCATGTCATCCAAACTGCAAGACTTCAGAGGGGACCTCAACTGCATGTGATACTTCTGTGTTCTGAACAATGGAATAATATTGAAATGGAGCCTTGATATCACAAAAGCTTATTATTATTTTATATATATTTTTATAGTACACTATATGGCTAATGGTTTTATATTGAAGTATGTCAATTAAATTTTAAAAAATACTAGTTAGTCCATATGCTACTATTATTATTAAAGTAATAATCTCCCTGGGGCCCCTGTATGCTGCTTATTTCATTTCACAGTCAATATAGAATTTGATCAGATGATTGCAATCTAATTAGAACAATTGGGGTGCTGGAGAATTCTCCCTGTTTTCATGATAGTACTTTTTATGTTTCTACTTATCAGCTGTAATGATATAATATGTTCTAATGGATAGAAAAATCTATTTATGGAAGTCTTATTTTCAAGAGCCAGAAACTGAGCTCTTAAGTAGCATGATCTTGCAGACTGTTCACTCTTTCATCAAGGAAGATGGGGTAAGTGAGTGATGAACTAAAAGTGCCAGAGTGATCTGGGCTGTTAAGTGTGTGGGACAGAGAGGGAAACCACATCCAGCTTGAAACTGTCTGTGTCAATAACCTCACTGAAATTTAAAAGCTTATTAAAGCTTTTAAGGCCAAGCAAGGCATTCACCAATACTGATTGATGTTTATGGACACGAGACACTATTTGATCCTTCATAGTTAATTATTATGTACAATAATTTGAGGTTAGTCATAACTCCATATTTTGCAATAGGTAGAACTGATATGATTGAAATGTTTGTAAGCAGACCTTTAAATAAAACTATATAGGTAATTCTTGAAGGAAATTTCCATGAATGAAAGATACACAACTATTCAATGAAGCTGTATTGAGGTGATACTCAAGAAATCATAGAACCACCCATTTACCTTGGGAATGGCTCACACAGAAATATTGTTAATGTCTGTAATGTTAAACTTATCTTCAAATCAGAATTTTTTAGTTTGGTGGATACTTTTTGATAATATTCATTTGCTTTGATGAAGAAGATAATGCATGGTGGAGAATCATTGCACTCCATCAGTACTTTTACACACCTGAAAAATTACAGATAACTTTCAGACCCAGCTTGATGATTCTCTTCGTTTATTTTTTTTCTCCAGGATCAGCATTCATTCTTATATTTTGTGGTGTGAATGTGTGTAAATCTCAGTGGACTTTGTTCAGGAAGTATATATTTGGAAACATTAGTCAATTTTGCTGATTTATCATCAGAATGTTTTGTCTGTCAGGCTTTCTCACATAAAATCAAATTTAAAAGAATTCCCAGAAATAGCACAATATTAAAGTGTAGACTTACTATTTGTAACAGATGTGTATTATCACATTTCTATAGTTTTTTATGTTTGATGAGCATTTGTTTCTGTCAGTGAAATATTTGTGTTATTTTTTTACAGAAAACAATTTCCAAATTTAATGCTTGCAGAACACAAGGAGGCATAGTTCTAAATAAATACTTTGAGTCAGGAAAGAATATAAACACTTACGGTAAATTATTTAACACAAAGCCTGGAAGTCTTAGTTCTGCTTTCAAAGTTCTTGTGTGTACTATTGCAGGAACCGGTACTGCATGCTGCTAATTTTAGTAGGTACTCGAAGCCTGGTGCATGATTATATTGGTCAACAAATTGTCACTGTGATTTTCAGGATATTAATAAGTCTGTCCATCTTGAAATGGTGCACAGGTGCTCTTATACTTGCTTGCTCAGCTTCTCTTACTACCTTTCTCTGTCACTTCTCTCTCTTTTCTTTGTTTCCCCTAAAGTCTTCATCCTCCCCTAGCAAAAATAGGTAACAAATTAATGGATTTAGTACAACTGTGCAACTTTATTAAAGGCACTCAAAGCATTTCCGCAAGCTAACTTTGCAGTGTGGTACTGAATTCCCGGTGTGAAGAAGAGTTTTTTAGAAAAATAATTGGTAATCTTTTGGGTTTTCATTAAATAATTGTCTGAGTTTTTATCAGGAGAAGATTGGAAGCTTGCTTAATTTGTCTCTGCTCTTACAGCTTCAAGGATTTTAACAAGCGGCAGAGAATATGACAAGATCAATGTTTTATGCCTTTTACACGTGACCCTTTTAGACTCATTTCACTCCTGAACTTTTAATTGGACATCACCATGTCAGCCAAAGGCACTTAAACTTATCCTTAAAAATCTGGCCTTCATTAAATTGGTCTTTAAATTTCCTTGATTTCATAGCCTGGTTCAACCATTCTAGGAATTTTAGTCAGTAATGACTCTTGGTTATTTCTTTTTACAGATATTTCAATTGTATAAAATAATACTGTTCTAGAATAGTTTAAAAGAATGGAGTAAAATTTTTGTGAGCAAATGAGTTTGAAAGGGGAAATGGCAAGTTCTCTTGGGGAAGGGAGATACACTCTAACTTGCTAGTTTGTATGGTTTAATTATAGCAGATACTTCAATGTGATAGGGAGTAAACAGTGAATTGGAACCATTTGCAAAAACAAATATTATGAATATCAAATCTGAGTTTGATCTTTAAATCTGTTATTAGTTATCTGTTATCTGACATTTTTTCCATATTAAGAAAACTTTGATGTTGACCTACTATCTCTTATTGGAAACATACAAACATTTAAAAAGAAGGAATATTGACATACAGCTTTGTTTGCAAACAAACTGCTTTTTAACTTTTCTTTTTCCATTGCTAACTTGCTTAATTAAAACATGTGATGTCTGTTGTATTTGTTTGTGAACAGTGCTGCAATTCCTGGCTTAAAACAGTGCTTACATTTTTTACTCCTGGAGTAAGTAGGGCACCAAACCAAGAGCATCAAAAATTATTCTTCTCACTTTTCTTACATGCTGTTCCCCAAAGGCATCATTTAACAGGTACCCAAAATACTCACCTATAGAGATGTATGCATGTGCTTTTTTTGGCTTTAGCTCTGAATACATGGAGGAGCAAAACAAAAAAAGAAGCTTATTAAAATTGCTAGGTATGCTTCAGAGGTATTTTAAAAATGTTATAAGCTTGCTATTGTGTTCATTTCCTCATGGTTTTTGTGTTCTTGTGTTCTTCTCTAAGGAAAAAAAATGGCAGAAATTTTTCATGTATATTTATATATATATATTTTTTTCCCCTAATTTTGTAGAATGGCTTAGTTTAGAAGGGACCTTAAAGATCATCTCATTTCAACCCCCTGCTGTGGGCAGGGCTGTCACATACTAAATCAGGTGGCCCAGGGCCCCATCCAACTGGGCCTTGAATACCTTCAGGGATGGGACATCCACAGCTTCTCTGGGCAACCTGATCTCACCATTCTCTGAATGTCCTATCTCTGCATTCCCTGATAAAGAGACTTTTCATCTTTATTGGATGGTTGCAAGATTCTTCCCCAGAGACTTTATTGTATCAATGCAAAATTTAATTTTTATAGCTGAGGTATGAAACTAATCGGATTTTATGGAGTTAATGCTCGCTTGACTACTAATGTTGATATTGTTTCAGTACTTTACTGTAGTCATCTTCTATCACAGATGTGCTCTCTTCCAAGTTTTGTATTTTATCGTATGGCAAAGATGACTAACAATTGCACATTTTCTACAGGCAAAGATCAGTAATTTTTACTCCCTTTGTTTACCCAATGGCAAGGATATCTGTTATGCTTCAGAATTTTTTATTGTGCCATGTGAATTTCTGCTGTATAACTTCCTCGGTGTAGCTGGTCTGGCTGGGACGGAGTTAAGTTTCTTCAGAGCAGCTCACATAGTTCTGTTTTAGATTTAGATTGACAGAAACAATGCTGATAACACACCCGTGTTCTAGTTATTGCTGAACAGTGTTTGCATAGTGTCCCACCAGCAAGTAGGTTCAAGGGGGACGCAGGAATCTGGGAAGGAGCACAGTGTGACAGCTGGTCCCAGCTAACCAAAGGGGTACTGCGTGCCACATAAAAAAAAAAAAAAAAAAAAAAAAAAGGGCTAAAAAGAGGTGGAATATGTCACCACTGTATTATAATCTCCAGCATTTGCAGTCTGAGCTAATTAAATTTGGTTTTAAAACAGTCTTTGTACTGTTATTTTCCTGAGCTAATTTTTATTCATCCTTCTAAATAATATTTTAACTATATTTGAAACCTTACAAGTGTGATTTCCCAGCCAGCTCAGAAAAGTCCTATTTTCTTTTGGGAGGTGGAGGCCCATTACTTCACAGTGTACTCAATAAGTCTGCTTGATTTATAACTGTTTTGATCTCTGAAGATTCCACCAAGCAAAATCTTTTACAAAATATGACTGTTTACATTTGAGTTTGATTTGACCTGTATGGTTCTGGCAGCAACCTGAATGCTCACTTTTAGCAGATCCTCAGCTTCAGCTTTGTCACTGACTCAGTTTTTCCATTCCAAGGGTGACACATGCTAAGTATCTCTGACTTGTGTAGTTAATTCCAGTGTTCAGTGCTTATACTTATCAGTCCAGGTGTCGAATTATGTAGGCAAAATTTTTAGCAAAACATCTGAGAGAGAAATAATATATGATCCCTGCATAAAAAACAGTTAATTGAAGTACGCTTTTTAAGCCTGATTGCACTAAAACTTTTATGTCCTCAAGTTGTGCAGTCTTAGAAGCTTGTTCTTTTTCTGCAAGATCTTTCATTATCCAAAATGAGAGAAATGGACGTTAGAGCTGGGTCACATTCCAGTGCCATAGTTCAGTTTTTGATTTTTCTCCTCAGAGTGTGCTTTGTGCTCGCAGTGTTTAAAGCACAAAGATTAGTCTGTGGAATTGTGTCATTGACTGTCTGTGGAAGCTTGTAGAGTTCGTGAATTAGAATTGTTGGTCTTGTCAAAAGTGACATCATTTGCATTTTTCTCTCTGATGTTGTGAGTAATCTTCCTCCCTCTTTTGGTAGTATTGCTGCTGAAAGAAAAGATATCAGTTCCTTCTGCCTGAGGTGAATTATTTCTTTTCAGGACCACCCCATCAAAATAGCAGTGAAGGTACTGTTCTTGGGCACTTTGTTCTAATTTTGTCTACAAGAAATTTGAATGGAAAAGGTTTCCCCTCCTCTACCAGTTGTATATGTTGCATAGTAATGTAACTCTTGCAGGTTTAAGACATGGGATAACTGGACAAAACATGATGTAGTAGCCCAGAGTTAGAGATGAAATTTCCTGAATCTGTTTCTGAGATAGAATGCAGAGGAGTTTGCCATTTGTATTTGATGTTTGGGCAGAAGAAAATTTGAAGCAAATGCGTGACATTTCGGAGTCTGCATTCATTTCTTGAATTTTCAAAGCCATCCATAAAATGCTCCAGATGCTTTCATTAGGCAGGAATTTAACTCTTATTTTCCTTCCTGAAAAAATAGTTGTCATACTGCAATGATTATGGCCTAAAATAATTACATTCATTTGAAGAGATTGAATTATTGAGGTTCAAATAAATGCATACAACTACAAATAAACCTTGCTGATTTTTGTATTTCAGAATCTGTTCAATAGTAATTGGTGTTAAGGGATCAATTATCTGAAAACTTGAATGGAAAAAGGTTCCAGTGAATAGTTTGAATTCAAACTATTTTATAGTTATATTGGCATAGTGTATTTCTCCCAGATGAAATATTTTATGGTGAAAGCATTATTTAAGCATTCCTTAAGCGGGTGAGTATTACATCATCCCACAGGAAAGACTCTTACTGTTATTGGAATTCTATTATAGAATAGAGGTCTATAAGTGGAGATGCATTTAGGAATTTTATTGCACATCTTCTCCCAAACAACTTATCTGTTTTGTTTGTTTTTGTTGAAAGCACATTTTTAGGAGAAATTGAGTGTACTGGATGCTAATTTATTGTGTGCACATTTTTAATAATGCAAAGTTAGATAAAACGGATTATTAATGTGATATGTATATTCTGGTAAATTTGTACTTATATATTTAATCCTACAGGAGAGCCTGAACTAAATGTGACTCTAAGCAGAGCATGGTTTTAGGTCAGTCATTGTGGGAGGCTGTAGGCCACTTCTAAGTTTCTACACTTATCTCTGGCAGGGAAAGTTTGGTCTGATAGAAAGTATGCCTTTTCCTATGTGCATGGAATAAGTAGATCATCTGTGATTACTTTGATACTGTGATAAACATGCAATTCAGAAGCTCTTTTAGAGAACAAAGATGAAGTTGCTGTGAAAATCACCAATTTGTAATTCTTGGACGTGTTCAGAAAGCTGTAGTCTGTAACTAATAATTGCTTAGTTTTGAACTGAGAATTAACATTCAGCAGATTTACAACGTAAAACGGTAGACACAAATTGAAAAAACGCATCTTTGTCACATGTGTAAAGCCATTTTACCAACCAATATCATCTCTTTGCTGAAATAGTTGATTGCAAGAATGAGGAAGGGGATAAAATTCAGTGAACAAAGGAAAGTAGCTGCTGAAAATTCTAACATTATTCTATCAGGTTTTCACAGGTTGTGGCAGAAACAGAAATAGCAGACGTGTGCCTGTTCTGGCTAGTTATTAGTTCTGCATATTATTTTTGTACTTATTTATTGTACTTATTTTGGTAGTAGGGCTTGTGTATATAGTAGAAGAGCAGGTATGATTTTATGTGCCACCAGCTCCTTGTTACTCAGTCTATGAGCAATTGGAAGAGGTCTGTTCTAAAAGGGCTTGATTTGATATTTTAATGCTGAACAAAATCAGTGGCTAACATATACAGAACTTCAGAAATTAGAGTGAGAAAAAATGTGATTCATCATCCACACTGTACACGCAGGGTTATTAATTTAAGTGAACACTCTTATCTTTGCCCTCCTCCTGTGTTGGTTTTAGTACTCTTGTCCATCTTACATAACTGACAAGATACAACTTATCCAAAACACACATTCTTTGGTGTACCAATCTATTTCTGATTTTTTTCTTTGGCGAAGAAATATTATGTAATTAACTCTGGATATTTTTCCTTGTCTAACTCTTTCAACTAGGCTACAAACTAGGCCATTCTCCCATTCTATTCAGCAAGTGCATATGTCTTGTACTAATTCACATTACAAAGTTAAGATAAACTGCTTGGAGGCTGAGTGGCTCAGTGCCTAATTATTGCCTACGCATTTTCAGTTAATAGAGACATGAGACATGCGAGTTAATGGAGACGTGAGCAGTATCTTCTCAGATACATACTGGGATACACTGAAATGTTCAGGGTTTTTATTAAAAAGCAACCTGTTATTTTTCCTGCAGTTACCTGCCTGAATCACACATTACAATTACATGTTGTTTCATAAGTCAAGATCTTTCTTCATGTGGCATTTTGAAAATGACACTCTCACTTGCTTCAGGTCAAAGTCCATCACAGGCTAAAGCACTGCAATGCAGCACACTTAAGGCAGCTTTTTATTTACAGGAAAAGAATGAAGAGGACATTTATTTTATAATAGTGTATTTCCTAAACATGTATAGTAGCACTGATGAACCCATCAAAGTGGTATAACCACAGCTGTAACCCACATGCTTTGTAGATATGTAAGAGTTGCAAGTATGAACCGTTTTCTAGAATAGCTGTGTTTAAGGTAGTACTTGCCAGCATAATTAGGGATGTGAAAGATCAGATTCACTTGGGATAGGAATGTTGGAAAAATAGCTCTGAGGGTGCTAATTTATAGCATAAGCTTTATCATTGACTACTTTGGTGTTAATTAGTCTTGGCTAGTACAGTCCTATGATGTTGATCCAATATGCTCTTTTTTTTTTACTATGGTTTTATCATTAGTAGCAGCATGTTTATTATTTCTTAAGCTTTAGGGTGTTCTGTAAGCAAGTTGATATCCTTGTATGTTGTGTTTAGTTTCAATTTATGTCATCTCTATCTTTCAGCTTCATTTAGTAACTAAACTATGAACAAGGTACTTGTAAAATTGACACTCTCACTTAAATATGGAATGGTCATGTTGGGTAAGATTAGGGAAAACTCCCTTAGGTCAAAATAACCACTTTAAATGTGCAAAATGTCTCTTTAAATGTGCAAAATGGACTATAGGTGTGAGTGAGCTAGGTGGCTAATTGGAACAAATTAGGACTGCATTATGGATTTTCTAAACTATCCTGTTGGGCATCTCTTTGGAGAGACTGTTGAGACGCACCCTTGAGCTTGAAGAAATAAGTACCTTGCTACTTGTTAGTTCAAAGAGCTAACTTCTCATTAGTTCATTATTGATCTCTTAGGCTCAGCAATGAATTTATTTGACTTTTCCTAATATTTTCTTTTTCTTTTTTTTTTTTTTTCTTTTCTGTAAAACTTTATCTGCTTTATCTGAAGTAATTTTTTTGATTGTATGTAGTCCTATTGTAAACTTCTGTCAGACTTGTGATCAAGAATTCCCTATGTACAAGAAATTATAAGCAGTGTTATGTAATTGTCATGGCTCTATTACCTGTCTTTGATCTATACCAACAGCAGCAGTTATGCTCCACAAGCTTGATAAAATAGGAGGCAGAAAGTCTTGATATGTATGTACTCTGAAGTTGCTTTCTAGCTGAAGAAAAAATGTAGTTGAATACCACCTTTGTATATGTGAACAAAAATTTCTCTTCTAAGTCAAATTTGAATTTGCATTTCTCTCCCTCCAATTGAAACCAGTGAATTCTTTTTGACAGAAAAAGTAAGTATTTAAAAATTTAGGAGAAATTCATAGGGTTCACAAATGCAAAAGATACTCAGCTGCAGGTATGCACTTCAACATGAAGTTGATTACCTAAGTTTTGAGGAGAAAGACTGAAGTCATACCCTGTATTCAGCACTTTTTACTGACTTGCTTTGGTGGCTTTTTGAATAGAGAGCTGTTCTTTGAACTCCAACCCTGCTGCCTCAATCTCAACAGGCACTTCACCTGAACCATAAAGATTTTGCTACTGATATCAGTGATTATTGTATTTGTGTGCTTTCCTAGTTACAGTTCATTTCAGAATGATAAAAGGAGGCACCAATGTGACCATTTCTGTTTGTTTTTTTCAGGTAAATTCTGAGACTGTGAAAATATTGTGTTTACTTAGTAAACCTTTGAGGTTCCCAACAACATCTTACTAAATATTAACTGTTCAAAACAAACTGATAAACTTTACCTTTTGGAAAAGTACTCAACCTAAGCATAATGACAGTTCTCTAATTAGGAAAGGAATATTCTTATTTGCATGGTTCTCATGGGAGATGAAAGTAAATTTAAAATATGGAATGTTTTCAGCTGTGTGGCTTTTTTGCTGACTTAGCAAATGCTTGTAAACTTTCCTAACACTGTGTTTAATGGAAAATGACCAAAATCCTGTTTTTACATTTATTATGATTATTAAGTATCGTTTCTTGTGTGTTAGATCATCACTGCCACTTTTGCAGCTACTCTGAAGTATCCCAGCTTCCTAACTTCTGGCCTTTCGCAGGGATCTTTAATAGAGTCCATGCTCCCATCTGACCCAGGAGCTCAGAAATGGGTTGAGAGATTCAGTAAATGCAGAAAACTTTATTTTAAAATCTTTTCCTCCCTTTTTCTTCTTAATATTGAAAGTAAACTGCATTCTGGCAGGAAGCTCACCAGCCAGGTGATGTAAGGGAATCTCTTCCTGCAAATTAATCCAGTTTTAGCCAGGGGATGCATCTATATATGCATTCTGTTGTACTTACTTAGGATTAAACATATTTTTATTGAAAGATGGAGAATAAAGGCAAGGCAGGACTGGGAGTTGCAGGAAACACAAAACGGAGAGTAGAAGAGCAGCAGTGAACATAGCTGAGTGTGGAATAGGTTATGGAGTCCACAGTCATTTTACTAGCCCCAGTAGCCTTCAGCACTAGGTGAGCAACCTGATTTGTCAGTGCTCTGCTCTCCCCAGCGGGTCCTGCGGGAGTGAAAACGTGAGTCATCACTGGTATGAAATCACTTGTCCTTAGTTGTTGGAGTTCTGCCACTTCAGTGAAGTCTTTGGATTTTATAATAGAAAATTCATACAGCACAGGAGGTTTCATCCCCTTTTCTTCATAAGTGATGTAATGTAGAAGTAATCATGAGGTGGCTCAATCAAATATAGACTAATGCCTGAAACTTTTCCAATGAGAATAGAAAAGATACTGCAATATCCACATAATCTCTGAATGTGAGAGGGGCACTTCTACTCCTACTGAGAGAACTTGGAAACTATCAATAAGTACTTCATAAATATAGATGAAAGCACTAGTAGCATTTTAACTTTTTTGGAAGATCTAAGGCATTTAAATTTAAGTATGCAGTTCAGATGATGTATCTCCACTTGACAATTGTAAAATAGACCATCTTTTTAATATTCATTCCAGGGATTTATGAGCAAAATAAGATTAAAGATGTGATTTTAAAATAAGATAGGACAATTCTGAGAGCTGTGCTTTGTAGACATGCTTGGAAATATTTGCTTTAATCTACTGAGATAATTTTTAGTACATACAAAATATATTTTAAGAAAATGCAGTTTAGGACAACAGACGTGCATTTTATGTAAATATGTTTTATCCACTAAACATAAAGTACTATGTTGAACTGATGAATTTATTATCATGGCAATAGTATGAATCATGGAAGAAAGATAACACAGAAAGAAGAAAGGCAGAAAAGATGAATTGTTTTATATATCAGTGAAGTTTTGTAATGAAGACAGCATTTTTTTAAGTGGCTGGGTATAAAAAAATAAGTGTTGATTTGCAATCCCTGCAGCATAAATAGTACATTTCTTCATCAGTCAGCAATATTTTTATTGCTGTAATTATACTCAGAAGCAATAAAATTTTAGACATCTGATTTTATCCAGATGATAATTAAATATTTATTACTCAAGTTTCTAATGTTTATTTTGAAACAAGACATTCCTACGCATGCTCACGCGTGCAGGCACGCTCAGGGCCTTCCAAGAGCTAGAAATGCATACAGTATCAAGGAAGCACCATGTGTTCAGACTGCTTGTTAAATTCATCAAGCTTCTCATTTTTGAGCTATGGCTGTTTCCTAGGTGGATTGAATCCTTATTCTTTATGACATATTGAAGGGTAAAGTGGAGGCACCTAGGAAACAGTTCTATTTTGTCAGATATAAATAGAGGTAGCAGTGATGCAGGTTATGTTCTAGTTGTGCTATTTTTTTCCACTAGCTGGAGATTATCAGCATCGTTCACTAGAGAAGAAGCTAGGATGCGTATTTTTAGTACAACCAAATAGACAGAAAGAGCTCCTAATAAAAATTCAAGTGGCAGAAAGGAGTTTTAAAATCAGAAAAAATAGTTTTCTCTTCAAAATTCTCATGAAATTGGCCTATCATGCTCCTTAATTTTTGGTCTTTTCTCCACCCTGGAATCAAAGTTAGTATCAAGTTAGCAAATATTTAGTCTTCAGATGAAGCATTTCGAGTTTTTTAACTGTCCTCATTGAAAACAAGATGCAATGATGAGTAACAGTTCTTGAAACTCAAGTTAATTTGTAAATCTTTACGCAGACGCTCTCTCAGCAATATGGTAGCCTAGGGCAAGTGTCTGCAGGAGTGAAATGCATGCAGATTCTCAGCTTTAATGCTTAGACCTTAGTGATTCTGCATTTTTCCCCAACAGTGTTTTATAGCTTTTAAGTTTATTTTGCCTACCTACTAATTTTGTTCCCCTCAGAGGTTTTTAACTGTTTATTCTATGTTTTTATTCTGCCCATAATCTGTGATAGATATTTCTTCTATTTAGCTTTTTATATACACTTGGAATTGTTATTGCTTTCACTGCAAGTGAATGATATTTATGAGATACTTGTAGAGTGATTTATCTCTTTTCAAGTATCATCAAGCTATTAGGTTTAGAAAGTATTCATATTCCTTTCTCTACGTCGGTGATTGATGACAGGACCACTGAAGCTGTGCTCTGTGTGGGGGAATGCTGTGTCTGGCCAGATCTGAAGATACAAATCTTGGCCTCTATTATCTTTTGTTAAAAGACATGGGAGGAGTGAGCACAAATGATCAGATTTGGAAGAAAGAAAAAGTGGTGGGGAATTCTTCATCTTGAGCTTGAAATAGAGGAAATGTTTTATATCGTGCTGAATCTTTAGGCTGAGAAGTTTGTTTTTAAAGGTTTTCTTGTTTGTTTTAAATGTATTAGTTAGATATATTGCATAATTTTGATATATTGCAATCGCAGTCTTGAAAGAAAACATTTACTTGAAAATCTGTTCTGTAGCATGCACAGTTATTGTTCAGTATTTCAGAATTGATTTTGGTACTTTATACTAGTATGTATGAGTGTATGTAAACCACGTGGCTTTCAGTTAATTACGTGGAAGAAAGCTAAATTAAACTAGACTGGGTAGGAGCTCAGAACATAGGAGAGTGAAGGGTTTGTCTCTGTGTATTGCTGGGAGAAGCAGTGTGTTTAGTCAGTGTTAAGATCCATTTGCTGTAGTAATTGTACTTCAGTATTTCAAAAAGCTCATCTGTGCATAGCTGTAGTAAAGCTGTGTTGTGGTAGAGCTTATTTTAAGGAGTTTGATTCGTTTAGTGAAGAAGAAATAAAACCTTAGAGCAAAAGTAATGAGTTTTGAAAAGAATTGTGTAACTGAGGAAAAAGAACTACTTAATGTCTAAATTCAGTGCTGCACTAAAACACAAAGATGAAAGGTAACAAACCAACCTGTGATTTCATTTTCACTAATTTCATTTCGTTAATATTTTGAAAGCTTTGTCAATCTGTGAATGGCAGTGAGCGTCATATCCGTTCTTTCAGCAGCAAGGGTTTGGAATAGAGGACCATGGAGACTTCCTCTAGTTGTATGTTTCTGTTGAAGAAAATGAATTCCTAACAGCTACTCAATTATGAAAATGACTGTGCCAGACTGCTCGTCGTACTTCACAGAGTGCGCATGTTAAAAAGTGTTTCTCAGTTACTGATAAAGATGTTCAGGAGAGACCTAATTATTATCTGAGATGCTAAAGGAAAAAAATTCAGTGTCAATTAACAAAATTCTGCAGCGATGCTGATATATTCTCTTCAAAAGGAAGACCTTTTGAATACAGGTTGGTGATGCCACAAAAATGAGATTAGCAAACTAAAACTCTTAATTTGGAAGACAGTAGAGAGTTTGTTATTAACATTAACAACATTTTGCAAGATTATAAAAATGAATTAAAGTAATGATGGAACTATTCTCTCCTTTAAAATTGCGAAGATTATAAAACTCCAACTGCATTGAACTGAATGTGTAGATTTGCTGAAAAGTATAAGTAACACAGATTCCTGTAGGAATTCTCTAGTCATTTTTACTGCAAACTTCTAGTTTTAGAACAAGGTAACTACTATGGTATATCATAGAGGGTCAGTCATAATGGTATTTCATAGTATGGTGATGTCATGAAGCAAGCTGGTGGCGGAAGGCTGTGACTTTGTCTCTCTGCCTCAAAAGTTCTGTGCACACCATATCTGCCATCTCATGTCCAAAGATATTTCTGGCACGTCCTGATGATAAGACAAAGTAGGAGTGCTGGTAGAGACTGCTAGAAGTTGTATTACATATTTCTTCCTCCCTAGACCGAAGTGCCTCCAAGAAGCCTGAAGTCAGTTCATCTGGAGTGGTATCCTCATGGAGTAACAACCACAGCTGGAGAAGTAGCACTGCAATTCCTTCCATATTTGTTGTTGACAAAACAGTATTGCAAAGAGACTGTGAGATGAGGCTCCTGAAGGCGTCATGGTGGCACTTCTATGCAACCAAAGACAGAAAGATGCAGAGCAGAAGTAGAAAGAAAAATAAAAATAAGGCTTTGACTCCAGAATCAAGGCCTATAAGGGAAACACATGTCACTGCTAGCATTATTGTATGTGACAGAGAAGAGGGTGATGTGGTTCATCTGAGAGTATCCAAGTGAAATACCTGCTGTCTGGAAATCAAAGATTTGTGAAATAGCTTTCCTCTGAACTGCTGAAGTAAGAGTGCTTGTTCTGGGGCTCAGATTTGAAGTGGTCTGAATTATAATTTCCAAAATCTGCAGTGTGTGACTGCAGGGTCCTCAGCAGCAACTGCATTGTTCTATTGACCTGTTCCTGTTGTGGTGATTTAGTGAAGAAATCTGGCTTTAGGAAGCTGCCGGAGGTGTTCAGTTTCTGTCAAAATATCAATCCAAGTCTTCTGGTACATGGGCTTCATGTACACATGAGCTTTGTGCACTCATGGGCTCTCCTGCCTTGAAAATCAGCAGCATTGTCCTTCTGATAGGCAAATGGACCCTTTCCATTGATCCATTCAGCAGTGAAACCACCTATTACCTTCTATTATTTACTCCAGATTACACTCATTTCCTTTTCCGTCTCATCATCACTCAAATTCTGGCTGAACTGCTGTGCCTCTGGGCTACTGGTACTGAGTAGAGGAGGGCTGGAATGAGTTGTGTTTCAATAAGTGAAACCTAAAAAGCTTTGATCCTGCTAGTACAGAGGTTGCTCCTGGGTGAAGACGTCTCCCAGTCCAGGAAAAATCATGAAATTTTAGAATGGCTTCTGTTGGAAGGGATTGTAAAGATCATCCAAGTCCAACTCCCCTGCTGTGGACAGGGTTGAGACCTACTAGGTCAGTCTGCCCAGGGCCCCATCCAGTCCTGGCTTTGGGTACCTTGAGCACCTTCAGGGATGGGGGCATCCACAGCTTCTCTGGGCAACCTGTTCCAGTTCTTCATCAGTAAACTCCACATCTGTTAGTTCTTTTGCCCTCCATGCCCCTCACAGATGTGGTCTCGCTCTCATGAAAGCATTTAGTGTTCAAACAGTTATTCTTCCAAGGGATTCTGTGCCAGATGAAAGGGTCTGTGAAATGGATCTTTTTCTCTCTTGCTAGTAGTTATTTTGGAATGGAAAGCAAAATACACTGTGAAAGATACTTTGCATAGTGTATCTTTTAGCTAATTTACTATTTTGCTCATTGGATGAACTGTTTGAGTCAAGCTTCTTATAATGTAAGAAATAACTGCCAGCTCTTCTTTTGTTTCTTCTTTTTTTTTTTCATTGCTTCGAGCAAATATATTATTTTGATATTTAAATAATTGGCAACAGAAAGTTGCCAGTTACTAGAAAATTTGCAGTGAATCATCAACTCAGGCATTCATTTATTAGGAGGTGAAGGGAACTGTTAAATATCTCCAGATGTTATTTTGTTCATATCCTTCATCAAAAGAAAATATCAGCAGTGCTAAATTCTGAGCAGGCTGGCCTGAACAGGTAGCATTGCTCAAATATTGATAATTAGAAATACTTCCTGACATTTCCCAAAGTGCACTGAGTGCTCTCCACTGTGTACATGTGGTACCTGGAGACATTCTACAGCATACCCAGGAGTAGTGCAATCCAGAGCAGAGCTGGGGGCTGTTTCAGCACAGCTCATATTGTACGCTGAGCCAATCAGCCAGGACAGACCCAAGCTGCCTTTTGGGTGTCTGTGGTGTGATTGCTAGGACAGGAGGGCAACAATTTTGAATAGCTTTATACAGCGATTTGGATTCTAATAATCAGATGTCATTAAATGCTTTTCTTTTAACTTTAAATACCTGTCTCACAATGTATACAAGCTAAGTGATTGTTGCCTTTCTAATTTAATGAGCATTTATAAGCCTCATCTGTGAATAGTCTAACCTATCAGGCATTTGTTAAACAGCATCTCCATAAAAGCTTCTTAAACTTTGATTTTCAGTCTACCACAATGAAAATATAGTTAAAACTTCATTATAATGGGGACTGCACTCCTCAGTCAAGGCTGTAGTAAGTTTGTCAGTGTCTACCTTAACTTTACTAGCGAAGCTGAACTTCATGTGTGCTGCTGTTTAGAGCGCACTGCTCGGAGTTTTAAAACGCTTGACCTTCAGCTTGATCCCATACTTTCAGCAGTATATGATCAACTGAATGCTGTATAACAGTAGTATAATGCTAGTTTTAAATCTAGCCAGAACAAGATTTACTTCTGGAATATTAAGTTACTACCACAATGTTGTGTGCAAATACCTTACAAAGTTTTCCTGTGCCCAGATTAAGAACACTGCCAACTATTGCAGGAAAGCTAAAATGTTATTTTGTGTTGAATGCCAGCTTGCAGAGGGAGCTGTTAGCTCCAAAATCTTTGGCACTTATTGCTCCACCCCAACAGCATCTGAAACAACATTATTGGGCGTATATGATGTTTACATAATCACAGATAGGAAAAACTAATTGGGGCATTCATGTCTTTGTGTGGTAATACAGAATGAGATTACCAAAGGCTGATTGTTCATTGACATACTGTATTTCCAATGATTTACACTGAACATATCATGTTTAAATCACATATGTGCCTCAGTTTAAACAAGTAGGACTGTGCTTAATATGAATGTCAGAGTTTAAAAAATTTCCGCATATAGCGCATAGTCTGTAGATTTTGCAACTATAATAGAGCAGAATGTCATTGTAAAAATACAAAATTTTCTCTAAGAATGCTCTTTTTTGGATATAATGAACCACTGTAGATTTAAATTTATCACTTAGTTTTGCGGGGCTTCCTTGTGACAGTGAAATGCCCTCGGAAGTAGGTAGACTGGCATACAGCGTTTCCTTACATTTGCACAATATACAAAATTTCAGAATGTAAAAATTAAATTGAAGACAACTGAAGACTGTAAGACAAGTCTTTAAGAAAATGTGTTACTTACCTTTAGCACTTTTCCCTAAATAAGTAAAGACAGTAAGTAATAGTAAATTGAAAACAAACCTGCAAGATGTGAAGTGAGTTGAGGAAGATAAACTTTCTTCTGTGAGAAACTGTTATAATTCTTCAGAGGTAAAATAAAAAAAAAACAACCCTCTTTTTAGGTATAATTTGTAACAATTTTAAATCTATCAAGTTACATTGTAATTCTCAGTGCACGGGGAGACAGCCAATGCTAGTATGGAGTT
Source organism: Centrocercus urophasianus (assembly GCF_019232065.1). NCBI lineage: Eukaryota > Metazoa > Chordata > Aves > Galliformes > Phasianidae > Centrocercus > Centrocercus urophasianus. The sequence continues at coordinate 20,113,305 of NW_024884711.1, forward strand.
ACATAGTTTGTTAATAGAACAATATTTTTTGTAATGCATTGTTTCAGTGACAATTCAAGTAATAATTTCACAAATTATCTTTCATTACCAAAATCAGATTAGGCGGCGATTTATGAAGAATAAAAATCCATGAGTCTTCATTTAGTGTCTTTTTGCTTATATATCACATCAAGTTATTTTCTCCTTTAGAGGAGATTTTTTAAAATGCCTTTCTTTTTTTAAGTGTCTTCACACAAGATTTTTTCTCATGTAAATTATTTCAGATCTGCAGCAGATGCAGAATGCTCTATGGAATGCGAAATGAAACAAAACACGTTCCTTTCCATGCTACGTTCACCTGGTCGGGAAATCCAACTATAATGCTCAAACAAGTTGTTGGCTCCTGATCTTAAATCACTTCATAGGAAAGAAGAGATTCCTTTATGACTGTAAGGGGAGTGAAGGAGAAACAGAAATCCTGATTTAGTTAACAGTTTTTGCATGTATTGTTGGGTTGGAGTAAGCCAGACAGCTTAGAGAAAGCACACAGGGATTTAGCAGGTTTTAGGCCTAGAGATTCTACTTTTTAGCAGTCTGGTGCCTAACTAGACTATCTGAGGACTATGGTGTTAAAAATGCACGCACCACTCATTGGTGTCTTTGAATGTTGAAAGTTATGCTTGTGGACTGCACTACTATTTTTCTTATCAAGATTGAATGCAAATCAAGCCCTTCTACAACTTGGTGTCCAAATCTCAACAGTTTTTGGAACCTGTCATCTCATTTAAGGGTGAATTTTTGTATATACGTAAAGAACTGTTCTCTCATTGCTTGGTCTTGCAGTTCTTCATTTCCTGTGGATTGTGTCAATCTGGTTTTCCATGTTTTAGTTCATAACAGAAAGTGCATTTCTCTGTATGCACCTTGTGACAGACAAACTGAGGATGCTTTTCGTCTTTCATAATGCAATCAGATAGAAGTTAGCCTTTAATTCAGTTAGCCATCAAAAAGCCATCTGTATTAGAACAGAGACAAATAAACATCAGGAAACAAAAGCTGAAAGCTGAAGAAATTCGCAACTGGATGCTGAGAGAACATGGTCGGTAGACAGAAGGCTTGTGTTGCCATTGTTGTTTCTCTCTCAGTCCCGATCATTTATTCAGAAAGAAGGTTCACTGGCCCTCATTGCCTGTAGTTACAACTCAGAACCTCAAAGCCAAAATGACAAAAGTATGCCATACAGTATCATTTTCTGCTTAGTCTTACCTGAGAAGGGAATCAAAATCACCTGTTAATTTTCTGCACAGGTTGGGATTTTCTTAGAAGCTGGGAGTCACCTGAAGTATAACTTTTTTTGCAATTTATCCACTTCCTGACTCAATAGCAAAGAGGGGACAAAGCCTTGTCCTCCCTGACCTCTCGTTTGACATTTGTGTTCCAAAAGCGTTGTTGCCTGCTGGCATAGATTGGAAGTACACAGTTGTAAGATAAATTGAAGGCAAAGTGAAAGATTAATGAATTTTGTTAATTCTTAGCTCGTCTTTTCTTTTACTTTGCTTTACACTTAGTCTTTGTGACTTTGCTTATCCCACACACAGGATGCCTATGAGCTCTGTGCCAGAGGTAAGAATTGTGTTCTTTATGGAAGGTAATCCATATAGTAAATGAAGAAACTTGTGTGCTGTGGGGTAAGTGGGATTACAGGTATGCTTCCACTTTCTTGAAATTCTACTTTGTGTTAGTGATGGGAGAAAATAATTTAAAAGCGAATATAATCCTGAGGCATTGTTCAGAAAATGTTCAAGCCAAAAACAGCGAGTGATTGCTGGGCTTTCAAGTTCAGTGAGCCAGATTGTGATTGCTTACAGGGCAAGCAGAAATAGCAAAAACTTAGTTATTTCTATCTGTAAATATCCATATTTTTCTATGGCTAGCGCTGGACACTTAACATAAAGCTGATTCACTCTGTTGAATGTTTAGCTTCATTGAGTGTTTCAATTACACGATTAAAGTAGCCTATGCAGTTAGAGGTTTTTGGAGAAAAGCAAAACAAGCATTAAAAAGAATAGCAAACAATGAGCTCTGCTCCAAAAGTAATGTTCCCATTTTATTGTGTCAGCCCATACTGTCAGAAGCAGATGTTAGTGGTATGGAAGTAGAGTTTGAACATTGCCACCAGTATTCCTTTATGTTTTGTTGCTATGTGACAAATGGCAGCTGAGGGGCAGTCTGACAAAACGCTGTCTGACATGGAAGTGTGTATGAAGCAAAGGTGCGCAGCTGAAATCCTTAACGTGGAAAAATTTGTACCCACTGACATTCATCAGCAGTTGAGCACTTAAGAAGACGGAACATATGAGAGTAGTGAAAGCTGGACTGCACGGACAACGTTTTCCTAGCAGTGATGCCATCATAGCTGCTGTGAAACGGTGGGTCACTTCTGCTGGTGCAGATTTATATGAGTGCAGCGTTCAGGCTCTTACTGGCAAGAATGCAGAGCTCATGGTGGTGACTGTCAAAAAGAGTGTTCTGTAGCTGAGGATTTGCTCTATCAAATGGTGTTATTGTGCTGTTTGTATCTGTTGTAGTTTCCGTGGAAATAAATAGGAGGCGTACGTTCAGAGCAACATTTTGTAGCATCTAGCAAAGTCTTCTTTAGATTTAAAGATTCAGAGACTGGCTTTTAACTGAATCCATGTGAATACACGTCCTGGATTTTGATCTTTTGATCCCAAATTAGTACTGTTTTGTAATTTTGAACTTTTTGAAATATTTTCAAATATAATAGAGACCATATGGATGCATGATATATAAATTGTGGGTGCCAGCAGAGTCTCATAATTATGCAGCATTTTTGCTTTTTAGTGTTTATGAGAGTAATAGCTGTTTTTTATCTGAACTGTGTTTTTGTTTGTCTAATATGTTAAGAAATTGAAAGCAAACTGATAGGAACTGCCATTACAAATAGCTTCAGTGTTCCTGATAAAATTAGTGTGCTGGAGTTGGTGTGCAATGAGATCATTCACAAATAAATATGTGGCCTTGTTTTCTTTATTTCTGAGTTTATTTTTTATTTTATATCTGTAATATAATCCAGGCATTTCTGTTCAAAACAATACTTCTTGTGTGGTAAAACTCAGTAGGTATTTAGTCTCATGCCTACTAGAGGCAATTTTTAATTGTCTTGAAATACAATGCTTGTCATAACCTATTAAAGTTTATGTATTATCTATTGTGTAAATACAGCTCTGGTTCCTTTAAACGCATACTGAAGTTGCAGTAGAAAGTAACATTACAGTGGTCAGCTCTTGGGCTTAGAAAATCGTTATGACCCATAGCAACTTTCTCAGAACGTTATCAATTAAACATATTAAAGGATTGCTTGAGTAACTTGGCATTAGAGCTCCTGCTATTTACTGATGGCAGATCATGAATTACACAGCTGTTTTGGCCACTCAATACATTTACTTCAACAGCTGAAGAAATAAGGATTCTTTTACAAAGCTGTTTAAATTCTTTATTTCCCTAAATGAATTCTAATTACACAGAGTGATCTAGAAATGTTTTTGGATGGATGATTTTGGCCTAATTACACTTTTTTCTTATGAATCAGTCTGCATTTTAAAATATGTTCTTCCCAAGAATTGATTTGAATTTTTAAAGTAAAAGACTTCCTGATTAATGGTAAATGCTAATGCAAAATTATTAATATTTATTGATATTTATGATATACGAATGAAAACCACAATTTTTTTCTACCATTTTATACAACCGCATTTATTCTTTTGAGTTTATTTTAGCAAATTCTAGTGAATGTTGATCTTACTTAGTCACAGAATCATGTGAATTGGAAGGGACATTTAAAGGCCATTTAGTGCAACTCCCCTGCAGTGAACAGGAGCACCTGCAGCTAGATCAGGTTGCCCGGAGCCCTGTCCAGCCTCCCTTTGAAAGTCTCCGAGGATGGGGCATCCACCACTTCTCTGGGCAACCTGTTCCAGTGTCTCACCACCATTGCTGTAAAATACTTCTTCATAGAATCACCAAGGTTGGAAAAGACCTAAAAGATCACCCAGTCCAACCGTTCACCTATTCCCAATAGCTCCTACTAAACCATGTCCCTTAACACAACATCCAGCCTTTATATCCAGCCTTTCTTCCTTATATCCAACCTAAATCTCCCCTGTTTTAGTTTGAAATCTCTTCCCTTTGTCCTGTCACAACAGATCTTGCGAAAAAGTCTGTCCCCTTCTTTCTTAGTGCCCTCTTTAGGTACTGAAAGCCTACTACCAGATCTCCCCAGAGCCTTTTCCAGGCTGAACAGCCCCAGGTCTCTCAGAAGTTTTTTTTTCTAGCATGTTTCTATCACAGTTTACGTAAAAATATTTGCTGCAGCATCAAGATCATAAGACAAAGGAAATAACTAGGGCTTGAAGACAAGAATACTTTATCACATAAAGATTAGGTTAAAAAAAATCAGGAAATCTTTTCTGCTAGTGTCAGATTTGCTTAAAGGAAAGGATATATGGAAACCAGTGGGAAATAATCAAAAAGCAGTAAACTGAGAGAACGTGAGTTTTTAGGTCCCATCATTGGACTGAAGCTGGTCTCATGTAAAAGACAACTTGTGTTTTGTCAATGAACCTTGAAGAGAATGCATAACTCTCTTACAGTTGTTAGACTGGAACGGTGTTTGAGTCTTTGAAAGGGTACTCAGTAGCAAAAGTTCTCACAAAAGTCCCTAAAGTGTAAATTTCTAGACAATAATAGGAAGTTAACCTTTGTAGTTAATGTGAAGGAGACGTTGTGACTGAGGACACTGGGAGCGTTAAGAGACAAGGCTGTGGTGTGTATATAACACTGCAGACACAGTTCTGCTTACTGAATAGACAGTGGGTTTATGGAACTACAGCATACGGACTAAAAGCTGAGGCCGAGTGGGCACAAGGCAATTCAGTTCATTGAAGATAGAAGTGATACTGAGTAAAAAAAGGAATTAGTGGAAATGGAGTTTGAGATTGCTTCTTTTGTTGGGAGGAAACTTTTAAAGCATGGCCACAGAGAGCCAAACTACATGTTCATCTGATCAGTACAGGCTGAGGAGATGAACAGTGTGAAATAGTTGCTTGTGTATAAAGATGCATGAAGTTAAAGATGCAGGAAGTTAAAAATGCAACTGTGAAAGTGGAAGCAAATGCTGAAGCTGGAAGGAAAAAAGTGAGGAAAAGAGAAAAAGTTCTGCTTTCTAACTGAAGCACCCAGAAGTTTGTTCTTAGCAAATGCCTTATTTACTGGAGCAGCTAAACTAGTTTTTAAATACAGATAAGGCTTAAAGAAAGCTGCATTCCTTTTCCCTTTAAACAGACAAAGCTGTATCATTGCAATTCTATAGTCTGCAAGAGCTGAGCTCATATAGTGCTTGTTCAGAATCATAGTGGGGAAGCTACCTGTGCCATTCAGTGTTCTCATTTGAGCAACTCTACCATTTCATGAGTTATTTCTTCTGAGGATACAAATAAAAATACAAGAAAGAACCTAACAAAATTAAGCTACTATGTCTCCCTTAAACATAAATGTTAATACAATACTTTTTTTTTTTTTAAATGAAAGCACTGACTTTTAAAAACCAATTTAAAAATTCTCTGTAGTCTTGAAACTTACATCCATGATCTATAATGATTAACTGCAGTCAAAATTGCTATCAGGATGAAAACAGTTATTCTACTTTGCTTTCATTTTTAACAGGTAGTTTTAGAAAATAGTTCAAAAACTTTGTTGTGCTCTCTGAACTATTCCTAAGATTGTTATTAATATTATTACCAGCTCATATTTTAAAAATGCTTTGGAAATCCTGCAAGTGAATTATACAGATATTTATTTAATGTCTCGTATGTGTTCTTGCATCATTTGTAAATAATGACAATAGTATTATTTAGTTTTATTATTTAGTATTATGTCATTTATATTATTTAATATTATATTTAGTATTATTTAGCTGAATATCTATCTTCTAAGGAATGCCATAAAATTAAAGCACTCCAAATTCAGGCAGTCTACAAGGCACTGATATTGCCTCTTTCAGTCTTCCGTCTTGAAGAAAGGCAATCACCTTTTTTTGCGAGGAAGATGAATGCCTTTCACCGTGGAAGTAGCACAGATGATCCACAGGTTTTAAAGTGAAGAGTAAGTAATGTGAGTGATGTGGTAACATCATGTTTAGTCATGTCCATACAAACTTTAATGAAGTTCCTTAATCAAATACCTATCATGAGAAGGTATGAGAGAGATCTGAACTTATCTTTACAGATAGTCAAAGACATATTTGAAGTTGCAAGTATGCACAAGATGGTCTTAGGATGTTTTGAAAGGAAGCTTTGGTAATAACTTAATTGAAAGTCTTGAAGGTAGTAAAGCAGACTGTTCTGTAATGCACGTCAGGATGCCAGATACCTGAAGGACATCCTTGAGTGCTTATCTCATAGAAAGAGATGTGTTCATAACTACCAAAATATTTCATCTCTTTAATTTTTAATAAAGCATCTTAGTTATGGAGTACCATTAATCTTATGCTACAGCAACACGGATTGTGTTCCTTTATGTTTTTAAGCAGAGATAAGGAATTGTGAGACTAACTTTAAAGTAGCTTTTTCTTTCCCCTCTCCCCTTTCGCTTCTTTTCTTTTTCTAAAAACACAAAACCAAATTTTTGTTACTTCACAAGACTTTTGTCACTTGGATATTTTTTCATTTTGAGTGCCTTTATTTATGTATAGGGAGGCTATTGTGCTACATGTTTTGTGCTTCTGTTACCAGGCAAAAAGAAAGAGAAGCCTGTCTTGGCGTACTGTGAATTTATGTAAGAGAACGTCTGTAAGATCTATATTTTTGGTGTAGCTTGAATCTTGTAGCCTAAAAGGAAACAAGAAGCATAAAGTAAGCACATCTTCCACTTTAAAATTATATATATTTTTTGTTAAATTTGAAGGAATTGTACTAATTGCATTATCTGTTTTCTGTGTTTAATCTACAAGGCATGTTATTGGCCCTCTTCTGCCTTCCTATTACTGGGCTTATACTCAAGAGGAAGTTTCTTCTAGAACTTGGCTATTAGCCCCTCCAGCTGTGTGACTGTTTGATCAGCAGCCGTGGGCAGGAGGGATCTCTCCGTGCCATTCGAGCTATGGAGATGTGATCAGATTGGGGCCATCACAGCGTGGGCCACCTATGGACTACAGAAACCACATGAGAAAAGTGAAGAAGTGCATGTGGTCACTGTGTTGACATTTTGTGCTGTTCCAGTCAAACGTGCAATAAGTTAACTCACTTGAGGACTCTCTAGTTGTATCGTTAAGAGTCATGGTGTTCCCGTAAGCCCTGCTCATCTTTATTTATTGTTCATTATTCCATGAAAAGATACCCTGTGTCCTGGGCTCTCCAGTCTTCCCAGCATGTGGGAGCACTTTTGCCACAGTGGTTTCCCAGTGTGCTTTTATGATTCTTCTGTAATCTGTCTGCTAGATTTTACTCTGGATATTTGCAACTGTTTTTTGAGCCCAGTGCTTCTGTTCACGTCATACTTCAAATACCATCTTTACTTTAAAATTATTTTTTCAAAATTCATGTGCTTGGCACATTGCTTAGCTGAACTCTTTAACACGAACACGTGCTCTTTATTTACTGCTTTTATGCCATGAGCTATGCAAGACTGGCAAAGAACTAGAGAATGGAGAAATGGAGAGTTTAGAGTGGGTAATGTATTTTTGAATTATTGTTATTTTCTTATACATTCCATATTGGGACTCAGTTCATATCCCTACATCTCAGCAGTAGCCAGGAAGAGAAAACAGAGGTGAATCACAGAATGGCCCAGGTTGGAAGGGACTTCAAGGATCACGAATCTCAAACCACCTCCCCTCCCTGCCACCAACTTCCACATTTAATACTAGACCAGGCTGCCCAAGGCCCCATCCAAATTGGCCTTGAGCACCTCCAGGGACAGGGCATCCACAGCCTCTCTGGGCAGCCTGTTTCAGCACCTTACCATTCTCACAGTAAAGAATTTCCCCCTGACATCCAACCTGAATCTTCCCTCTTTCAACTTAAAACCATTTTCCCTTATCCTGCTGCTATCAACCCTTTCAAAAAATTGACTCCCCTCCTGTTTGTAGGCTCCCTTTAGGTACTGAAAGGCTGCAATGAGGTCTCCCTGCAGCCTTCTTTTCTACAGGCTGAAAAAGCCCAGCTCCCTCAGCCTGTCTTCATAGGGGAGGTGCTCCAGTCCCCTGACCATCTTTGTGCTCTCCTCTGGACCCACTCTAGAAGCTCTCTGTCTTTCTTGTACTGGGGACTCCAGACCTGGACACAGTACTGCAGATGGGACCTCATGAGGGTGGAGTGGAGAGGGACAATCACCTCCCTGAATGAGATGAGACATGAGTCATATCTAAAGGTCACTTGAATATTCTCAAAAAAGTAGAAGTTGAGTGCCGAGTTGAAATACATGGGATGGATATTCAATTCTGTGTGTTAATATATAATTGAAGAATGTTTTCAAATTTCATTGCATAACTTAAAAATGAAGTTTTTTAAGTCCCTCAAATAATGATGAGATGATGCAGCTTGAGAATTTCTTGCAAAGCAACTTGCTAGATTCAGTGAAGAACATCACATGATGGGAATCTGCTATCAGTGAACTTCTGGACAGCCAATCCTTCTCACTGTGTCTCACTAACAAATGCTGTCATTTGAGTTACTGTAAAGCTGCTTTTAAACTCATCTCTCAGAGTTTCTGAAGCGATTACATATTAGGTTTTCTAGAGCAAAATATGAAGTCTAAAGTTGTTTTGTTCTCTGTAAAGTCCCTGGGCTGCTAGCAGTGTAGTTCCTTTGGTTTATTTTTCTGTAACAAAAAATTGGAATGTATCCTTTACCCCACTGAACTGATGTTATCATCTGAAAAGTTTGGAAGCCGCAAGGCTGGGATGCGAACAATAGTACAGCACATGTGTATGCATACTTTGACCCTCAGAATCTCTTGGTTTTCGTTTCTTCCCCTGAGGAGAAGTTTTGACTTTGTTTTTTAATAGGCTATAGAGTTTTTTTCTTCTGAATCATCTCAAATTAATTATCTGTAATCAAGAGAAATGTTTCCAATCAGTAGTTACCGCAGCCATGAGCTTGCATTTCAGATTATTCACACTCTGTAGGAGTTATAGAATGAAGATTTTAATGACTGAACAGAACACTTACACTGAAATGGTTTTAGTCATGCCCCTGCTTCTTTTGGAGGCTGGGTATTTATTATGCATTATTTTCTGTATGAATTTAGCACCTAGAGGAGGAGGAAAAATGTGCTTTCAACTGAGTGAATGGGAAAAATGCTTAGATTTCCTCTGCACTGTTTTTCAGCACTCTCCAGGGATTCAGCTGCATCACTCATTCTTTCTGAGAACCTTTCCATTTTGTTACAGTTACAGCAATTAAAAGTTGCCCAGTCTTTCTTTATATCTCACAAACAGTATGTTACAAATTATGTAAACCCCCATCCTGCATATTTGTAGGCAGAAGTTTATTATCTGCGATAGCTAGAGCATTTACTGTGTTGTGCTGCATATTAGCAATTTAGATGTTTGCAGACTACTTCGTTCATTTTTTTTTTCTTGAAATAAGGTTCAAACAATATATGTTTTCAGTATTACACGGGGTAGAAAGGAAAAGCCTATAAATTTAAAATGTACTGTGTTAAATTTGCCATAAAGTATGTACTTTTTGCTCTTACTAGAAATTAATATGAAGAAGTGATATGTTGCTTTCTCTCTCCCTATTAGGTATTTTTTTGTCAGTAAGGATGGTGTAGTGCTGTAACAGTAAAGGGAAGCATTCAGATATGTGATGTTTACTTATGGGATGCCCTGTCCCAGTAGATACTCAAGGTCAGGCTAGACTGGGCTCTGGACAACCTAATCTAGCTGTAGGTGTCCCTGTTCATTGCAGGGGAGTTGAACTAGATCTTTAAATGTCCCTTCCAACTGATATGAGACTATGATTCTGTGATTATAATTTTATGATTACGCTGGTGATCTCAGATCATCATCACTGGGTAGAAATATGCTGTTAGGTTCTTTGAATGCTTTTTATTCTTTCATGCTGTATATGACACAATTTTCCTATCAAATAGAGCCTCTGGCATCGATAGTAATATCTCTTTAGAGGACTGAGATAGTTGTGTACTTAATCTAAAGGAACTGCTAAACAGACTTTGGATAAAATGTACTGGGTTATCCTAACAGAAGGTCAAGAAGAAGAGTTAGGGGTCTCCATTGACCTACTAAGTTGTAAATTATCTGAAATTGCAATTTATCTAGAGGTATTTTCTTTTATTCTAGTATTATGATGTACTTATTACTGTGTTATTCCTGTAATAATATGTTCCTTTTCTCTCAGTGGTAGCTTGATTACTGAGAAAAAGGTAAAGGATGATGAGTATGAAAATGAATCACTCCTTAAAAAATGTCTGGAACATTTTTGTATTTTAATTTGAGTAACATAATATCACTCTGTGCCTTCAAAAGTACATAGGAAAGGAAGAACTTTTCACGGAATTGCCTTAGGTTAGTTAGGAAGAAAGGGAAAATATTTTAATGTGGACTACTGAAGTATCGAAATATAAGCATTGCTCAACTTAAAGGAAAAGCTCTCCAAAGAACAAAGTGTCAAACACTTGCTTTCACCTTCTGCCTTTTCTCCTAGCTTGTTCCCCACCACTTCTCTCAGCTTTTTCTACACCTACATTTTTGCCTTCCTACATACTGCTGATTTCCTATAGCTTCCCTAGGGCTGCTCATCAAGTGACACTGAGTGTGGAAGTGCTGTATTTCTCAGCTTACAATAGGATAAAAATGGCTTAAAATCTGCTTAAACTCTGCTTCTGCTCTGCTACTGCCCCATCTGTCAAATCCATTCATACATGATGCAATTACTCCACTCTTGGTTGGTGGCTGGTGCACTCCAACAGTCTGCAAGTGATTTGCATGACTAGAGTGTTATAGTTTGCAGAAGGCTGGCACTACTCAACCGTTTCTCTGTATGCATGTGTGATGGGTCTGCTATGTATTCCTGGCCACCTGTGGGACTCATTGCCACAGCCTAACAAAATATGTATTTACTGACTCTTGCAGTGCAACAGGCAGCAGAATATCCACCACATACATGGAAAGAAAGCCTGTCATATGTTGCTGATGCTGTGAGGAAGAAGACTTGCATCCCACTCCCACATTAATTTGTCAGTGCTATTGGATTGTTCCAGAGCTTACTGGAAACCAGAGGAAAGACTTGGCCAGTCAACGTCACTCAGCTTTTCAGCAGCTTCCAATGGTGATTGTCAGAGGAGAATGCCAGTTTTCTGTGCACAAGGAGCATTTCATTTTTTCTGTGATGATAGTAAGAAGCAATTATCCCTTCCTCCTAAAAACTGTTGTGGTGTGTTTTACGAAGTTACCAGAGTGATATCTCACAGGACCTGTTAGGTAGAAGAGTAACATTCATTAACATTAATATGTTTCATATTATAATCTTATTTGGTGTCATACGGTGTTGAGAGACCATCTCTAAGAAACCTCAGACACGTAATACACTTCCAAATTTGCAGACAACCACGTATGCTAAATGGCTTATTCCTTTCCCAGTACATACAGGTGGCAGAATTGGCTGCTAATTCAAGCATCAGGTAGCTTTCTGAACAGCGTGGAGGGAAGGTGGTCATTAGCTGACTGTTCTGTCACTGCTCACCATTGCCAACAACTCAGATCAGATAGTGGTAAGTGCTGAATGAAACCTTGCTCAAGCTGCAGAGACTGAATATTCTGAAACTGCTCTTCACAGCAACCTTTTCAGAGAATTTTTGGTCCAGGAATTTTATGAATTATTTTGTATGATCCTGCTAAAATTTTTCATACAGGAAAAAAGTCCTTGGAGAGGGCAAGAACAAGGAAATACAGTGCCTAGGTAGGCAAAAAATGACAGAGGCACAGGCACCTGGCTTGTGTCTGCTCCAAGGCTGATCTCTTTTTTTATGTGAAAAGAATAAATCCAAGCAAGGGTTACAGAAAGCAGCTCGCAGTTGCCCCTCAGGCACCTGGACTAGCATCTAGGCTGGAATTTTGTCATCTTTCTCTTGAGGCATACACTATCTATCTCAGATGGGTCTCCCTTCACAGGAATTTTAGCCTCAGCCCACCAGAAGTGTGAGGGAGGGGCAATGGATTAATCAGACAAAGAAGGAAACTGAGGCAAACCCTTGTTACCTACATATTGCAGAACACAATAATGGAGATGTTTTAAAACTGCCCATTTAGGAGAATTCTGTGTATGCTGTTCATTCTTGAGAAAGTAATTAATTAGTTTTGTCCATGTTGTGCTTTTGTTTGTTTCTTTGTTCTAAACAAACACGTGTCATTTACGTTCTATTTTAACTCTGTGAATCTTAGGTCAGAAGATATGTGTAGCACTGGAGATGGACTTCTTACAGACTCCAGAAGATTTAAAATACTTGTCTATCAGTGTAACTATACACATTTTATGCGTTGATGGCTTTCTGTTTTCTTGTGGTAAAATACAGGTGGCGTGGTTAATGAGTAGTGCAGGACAGACTGGGAGATGCAGTGCAGTACTACACATCTATGTACAATTTGTCTGGATTTGGTTCAACTGTAGCATGCATTTGCAACTGTTTAACTGCAGCAAACTAACTCAGACGTATCAGAGTTTAAACTATTGGTTATTAAAACCTGGCTCCATTATCACACAGCTTGGTTTTTCTAGTGCTACTCAGTTCTCCACTGCATGCAGCACACTTGGATTTTCTGTTTCTATCCAATGATGGTGAAGAATCCATTGCATTTTCTTAGTTGAGTAAAGAAGCAAGACTGTAGATGCAAAGGTTGAGTTGTGGACCTGCTGCAGTATTTTTGAACCCAGCTACCTATCTGAACTCAAATGCTAGCTTATTTATGTGTTACTTGAAAGGAAAGCTAAAAATATTCAGAGAAATAGTTTTCTTATCTTTTAGGATGATCTGCATAGCTGTCTGCTTATTGAGGTAAATAGTTGCACTGATATTATGTATGAGAGTGCACTTATCAATAGATCCTTTGGCACATGGACTAAAAAATCTGATGTGGGAGCATTTGAAAAAGAAGGGGATTAATTTGTACTGTTACACAAATGGAAATTGCCTTAATTTGTGGATGCATGCCACTACATATTTTGAGTAGGAAAAAAAAGCTTCTTCATGAATCTGAGATTTGAATGAACACCAAATCATTTTATATTGTGAAAAATGACGTAAGTCCTCCCATATAATATTTTAGATTGAAAGAAAAGAAGAAGAAAGCGTCAAATAACGAGGCTTTTGACGCTGGTCTTTATTCTTGGTTTCTGTGCAGATAAAACAATATTGGTCTGTGTCATGAGGCAAATTTTTGGATGCACGTGGTTTGGCCAAAGTGTAACTTGCAGCACTGAGTAGAGATTTACACTACCGGCAGTTCTTGTGCTGCCAGAGTGGGTATTGCAATGCACTTGCCGGAACACAGGCCCTTTCAGCCATTTTCTACTTATGTACTTATGCCCTGTGGTGTGCCTGCTGTACACACAGGCCTATTCTGTGAAGGGGAGAAGTGAGCGTTCTTCATCAAGCCATCCTCTGCTGGATGCTGGTATTTTCCATGCAGTGGCAGGAATGTGAGATACAGCACAAGTGCTGCCTTGCAGTGTGATTTGTCTCTCTCTTTCCCTTTGTCATCCTGAAGTTTGTTGAGAGGGAAAGATTTCCGTAGAGCAGTTCGTGTTTTTTGTTTGTTTGTTGTTGTTTATAAATTTAAATGTGTGTTTATGTGGCAGCTACGTGGTGTTTGCACAGTGTTCTGGGGGGTAGATTTCTATGTATTCTTGATGCATTTGGGTTGAGAGAGAAAGGCACAGCTGTTACTTCACAGTGCTGCCTAGGACACATTTGTAATGGCAGGCCAGGGATGGTTCTCGTGTCCTAGGGCTAAGAGACACAGCATGTCTCATGCCCATATGGCGAAGCTCTCTTTTTCCCAAAAGAGGGTGGCCTCATTCAGCCTGCCTCGTGGGAGCAGTTCCTGGCCTGTGCTGTCCCCTGAACCGTGCCCAGCCATTGTCTGGGAACATGCTAGCAGGCGGGAGCCAAAGCTGTGCCAGGGAGCTGTCGCACAATGGAACGGCAAGGGCAAGGGCACGCCAGCGCCAGCACTGCTCTGGCCCCTTGCCTCTTCTGATGCAGATGCAACTGTATTCACATCGATGTGCCCTAAGTTTAACCCAATCTTTAAATCATGTTTTCAGGTTTCCTATCAGCTGAGTGATCAGGGCTAATGTTGCCGTCCTATTCATTTGTAGAAACGGTTTTAATGGTGAAGTCAAACAACATTATAGCAAAATGGAGTGCAAGTAATGGAATACAGCTGTTTTATTCTTTTGGAGCAGTGCAGTAAAAGGCAGAGGTAATACCTGCAGAGATATTTTTGGAGCTGAAGAGGAGGCTGTGTGTTTTTTGAGCTATGCTTAAATTGAACTAGTACATATGTAAATGGGAATGTGTGTATATGAAGTTACAGCTGGAAAAAAAAAATCCTGAACAGATTGAAGCAAGGAAATGAATCATGAGAATGTCAATAAATACGCAGATACCCTCACAGTTCCTTAAACAAATGCACATTTGTAAAGTATCACGTTGCGTGCTCCAAACACAACTTTAACTCTGTCCCAGTATCCATTTCCAGTCTTATTCTGCCAACCAGAAAACCCCTACTGTACATCAAATAAATTCTGAATGTGAGTTACAACCACCATACAATATGGTTATGTTGGAATACTTTTACTATTTAATAACAGACAAAGTGGATATTTTATTTTGGAATCAAAGTGCTGTGCTGTTATGTGGATTTATGGTTTATAAGGTTGGCAGAGTTTCTGAGTACTTTCTATTCCAAAGTACATAAATATAAAGTGGTAAAAGTTTTGTTTTTAGCTTATAAATGTAGTTAATCATCTGTTCAAACAATAAAAAAATTCTATTTATTAATGGCCAAGAAACGTTAGAGGTTTTTGGTTTTCCTTTTTTACGAGAGACTCATTTAAGTCAAATGGATGAAATGAATAGACAATGAATATCACAATGGTTTAGGGGGGATCATAGCACATTAGTAGATCATGTGGAACTTCAGTCATCAAAATTGTTGCTGCCTCTGGGTCTTATTTAAAGGTCATGGTCTTTTTTTAAAGATTTTGTTGATGAGTGAAAGAATTATTTGTGTTTGATCCATCCAGTGCATGCATGAATATGCACATGCTGAGTAGTGCACTGAAGTATGTTCTTCTCTTGGAGTTCGCCAAACTGAGCAGTGGGTGGGCAATAATGTGAGCGCTCTTGTGGGCTACATGAGCATTTGTATTGCTGCTTTTTTTCTGACATCCTGCTTTTTATCGTGGTTGCAGTACATCTGAACATGTCAGGCAGTTAGACATGTGAGGACCTGGTTCTGCTTGATTATTTGACTTCCTGCAACTAATAATGAGCTTTTTGAAAGATTTAGTACTATGCCATTGAATATAAAAGAGGCTTGGATTCCTGTATGTGCAATGGAGTTAGGTGTGGTAGATTAGATTTGTCCTGGCATCCTTATTGAAGCCTCCCTGTAGGCACCATCAGGTGTAATCAGCACCATTGCCAGAAATAACACTGCAGTGTCAAAAACATGGGTGTTTGAAGGGTATAGCCAGGAGACTTGAAGTATTCATGTATTTGCTTAAGTGTAGATTAATAAAGCTTCACAACATTCTTTTTCTTTCCTGTGTTGTTTAATCCTGTTATCTAAAGGCTTTTTGTATTCTTTATAAAAACTGCTGGCTTCTGAATTACCTGTAACTACTTAGGAAAAAATGAAATCCCATTGAAAATATGTGTTTAAATGCACAGTAAAGGCCTAAAAATGAAATAAATTCTTTGTAGGATTTAGAGAGGAAAGAATAGTGAAGATGCAACTTAACTATTGCCTCAGGAAGTCTTTCCCTTTTACTTTGAACAATGTGTTGTCTTTCAGTTGCTAAAATTTATTTTCCCATTTGCTTTCTGATGGATTGTACAGAATAGAATTGTTCATCCACAGTTAAATAATACTGCACAGACCATGACAGACACTACCACAGTGATTTCTAGCATGAGAGCAAGTTTTGATTCTCAGGAGGAAAGAACTTATACGATTATCTGGAAATTCCTGGAAGAGTCCACTTCATCAGGCTATTTTCTGCTTCTTTTCAGTAGCACGATGGCTGTGAGAATAAAGCAAGTTCAGATCAGCACATGCTTAACCTCTGCATGGCCAAACAATGTGCCTCAGTGCCAGTGCTGACCAGGAGGCCTGGCACTGCACCCTAGTCCTTGCACAGCTGGCCCTGAGGCCCGTGTGGGACTGTGTTATCAGGAAGGAGCCACAATGTAAATATAAATGCTAGTAACCCGTCTGGTGATCTCTTGCCCTTCTGAAAGCATCAGTACATCATATGTTATAAAGTTTGACTATCAGTTGTAACTGTAAAGAGTTAAGGATATGTTTCCTCTTACTTTTGTTGTCTTAAATTGGATAATGCGAGGGTTACTCCAAAAGTAATGCCGCCCTTTTGTTGTTGTTGGCCCATGACATTGGAGGCAGATATTGGTGGTATGGCAATAAAGGTTGAACCTTCCTGATGATATTCCTTTACGTTTTGTTGCTGTGTGACAGATAGTAGCAGAGGGGCAGTCTGACAGAATAGCGTGGAATCATAGAATCCTTAGACTTGAAAAGGACCTTTAAAGCTCATTCAGTCCAACTCCCCTGCAGTGAACGAGGACATCCACATCTAGATCACATTGCCTGCCTTTCCTTGAAAGTCTCCAGGGATGGGGCATCCACTGCATCTCTGGGCACCAGCATCTGACATAGAAGTGCATACGTAGCAAAAGCGTAGAATTGAATTCCTCTGTGCAGGAAAAACGGCACCCACTGACATTCATCAACACTTGCTGAGTTTGTAGAGACCAAACAGTGGATGTGTGAGCACAGTGAAACATGAAGTGTGCGGGCAGCATTTTCCTAACAACGATGCCCTCATAGCAGCTGTGAAACGGTAGGTCGTCTTCACTGGTGCAGGCTCTTGTTCATCTCTGGTGAAAATGCAGATATCCTGGTGGTGCTTATGCTGAAAAATAGTAATTTATGGACTTTGCTCTACCAAATGGTCTTATTGTACCCATTGCTGTGCTGTATTGCATGGGTTACAAATGCTATTCAGAATTCTTCGCGTGTCTTTCCTTCAGAACACAGAAGTTAGCAGTAAAGCCTTAGTTTTAGGTTTAGATTTATAAAAAGCTTTTTTTTTTTTCACTTTAAAATAATCTTATGGTTTCATTTTCATTCTCTCTTGTGGAAGCTAAATTTCTCTCTTGCTTCCTTTTATGTTCAAAAACTTAAATAATTTATTGCTGCAAAGGAATGCATACTGAATCCAGTAACCAACAGAGGATGTGGAAAGATTTATTGAGAGAAACATTAAGAGCATTCCTGGCCAGGTGCATTTTTTTTCTTTCTTTTTTTGTGAAATGGGAAAAAAGATACACACCTCCCGCCAACTTCAGAGATGGCTGAAAGCCCATTTGGAAAGCAGAGAGCGTGTGGTTGTGCACTCCTCAACACAAACTGAACAAAAGTTGATGAGGGGTGCAAAGAGGCTGGCACTGCTGGGCGGTGAGAAATGTGCTGCTAGATCTTGACAGTGACTGCAGTGTTCATGGTCTGAGTCGGGTGTATGCACATGGTTTGAACTCTCCTTGTACATAATATAACAACATTTATCCCTGGGAAAAGAGGATGGGAAAACTCCTACTAAACATGAATAGTGGGTTCAGAGTTCCTTCTTGTACCTTCAGTCCATGACAAAAGGTACTGAAGAAGCAGGTACACTTCTGCATTCTTTGCTTCACTGAATTCCCCTGCATTGCATAGCATGGAAGGGAAGCACTGCTCAGTAAATAGTAGACAATTTTTAGACCACTAGTAATTAATTTTGTTGCATATTAGAATATATAACATGAATTTGTGAAGAGTGTAATCTTTGGAGGGGCAGCAGTACAAATAGTAACCACTTACTTATTTGATGATTCTTAGGACAATCTGGTCAAATACAAATATTTTTTCCAAGAATAATGAAAAAATCAGGTAGTATACCCATTTACTTCTTTGTCATGCTTACTGGCTTTTACATAAAGCACAAAGTTAATGACAGCATTACAGTATATAATTCTGTGTAATATATAGTGTTTCAGCGATATCTTTCTTCCATCAGTTTTTCCTTCAGCCTCAACTTCTGAGACTACTGCTCCCCTTTGTAGTAGCTGATAGAGTATGTCCTTCCAGCAGCAGCCTTATTGCATAAAGCATTATGTTTTGTATAAATTGTTGAAGGTGTTTACTCTTTCTCTATTAAACCAAATTTCTTCAAAATGTCAAATGCAATTTCTTCCTTGATACAGCATCTTAGAGAAGTAGTGGTGGAAACATTTGGAATCAAACTATTCCGTCTCTACCCACTTCATATGTATCTAAATTGTTTTACAAGACCCCAGTGATGGAGTTTCTTGCTCTGACCAGTTATCTGTTCCTTTGTATTCCCCTCCTGACTTCTAATTTATATCCCAGTTCAAGTTCCCCTAAGCCTGATGCTTCCAGTATTATCCACTGTGCATATGGAGAACAGCTCTTGTTTTCTCTTTGTGGTTCACTTTCTGTATTTGAAACTCTTCTAGATTTTCCCTAGAGTTTTGTAGACCTTTCTTTTCATCTGTTGCTTCACACTAGTTGTTCCCTCCTTTTTTTCTATCCAAGAATGTGTCTGTGCCTGACTACACCTATCAGAATGTTCCCAATGTGCAAATGAAAAATGATACTGGTTGCAAGAGGCCAACCTATTATTGTCAGTACAATTAAGAAAACGTGCCAATTAGAAAAAGGACTTTTTTGAAATGTCAGCTGGAGTGCTCAGTTGGAAGCCTATCATCAAAGTGACATTTTGTTTTTCCTTCCTGTGTTAATCTGTTTACTTGCCTATCAAAACCAGGCTACTTATTAAGGTTATGGGATACGAAGTTCACTGTAAGCTACTGAAGTCCCAGTCCTTTGAATCTGTGAGTTGAAAGTAGGTTGTAAAATTGAGGTGAGATTTAGTGTGTACTGAAAATATGGGTCTTTAACTGTGCTACTTAATTAAATCATACGTTGTGTTTCAGTGATTTTGAGCCAAAATGTTGACTACGTTTTACATCTTAAAAATCAGTTACAAAGGACATGAGAGAATCAAACTTCTGTTTTCCTTTTCTCTGGGTATTTTGTATGAATTCCAACAATTGCAGTATATTCCTTTCTAAAATTATTTTCACTTTTTAAATCGTTGTGGAGATTGCAAAATTGGTATTGTTACACAATTGTGTTTCCTTAGAAAAAGAAGTTACAAAAGTTTTTCAACTAATAAGTGCAAATAAATGTTTTGATTTTTTTTTTTCAATTGCATACTTGTAATTTGTTGTTTAATATTTATTTCCTCCATTTTTTTTAATGTATTGCTTCCCCTGCTACCTTCTTTTTTTTTTTTTTTTCCAGGACTATTCCCCACTTCAGGAGACAGTAAATTCAGCTGCTGCTCTTACCATGGCACTAATAAAGGACAGGAACCCTGAGCTGACTGGCCAGCTTTTGGTAGCATAAGGTCATAAATCATTCGTAGCTTTTGGAAATGTTTCTTTGTCACCATTCATTCACCAAAGGTCTTGAATCATTTAATTTTTGATGAAAACTCTGGATTTATGACATTTGCTATTAAGCTCTTCTAACAACGTATTTTTGATACCTAAAATGCAAGTCTGATATTATGTAGAAAGTGTAAAATGAAAGTAATTCTGAAATACACTGGATATGTGCTTTGAAGAAAGATACCAAAACATTTTTTCTGAGGTACTGCTCATTTAACAGTGTTCACAGAGGACATCAAAATATTCAGTCTTCACGTAGAACTGTCTTTAACCCATGCATGTGTGTTATTTTGCATTAATGAATTAATCCTAAAACACAGCTTTTGTTCTTTAGATGAAATTATTTAACATTTGTTGCTATAAGTATTAATGAATATTTAATATACCGTATGGCCTTACTAACATCAGTGGAAATGCACATTGCAAAAAGTGTTTGTTAGGTCAGCTCTCTGTCCTCCATGGTATAAAGGGTAACCTTGGCACACGAAGAAAGATGTGCATGGGAACACTGAGGTGCTATAGCCTGGTTTTCTAGATCAGGTGTTCTCTGGCTGCAGCACTCCTTAGTACTAATACTGCTTCCAGTACCCATGTGCCATCATTCAGAACTAGCTCCAATAGCTTTTCTGAGTACAGTATTATCCACACTAGAAGTGTCCAGAGAACCTCCCCTTCCATCTGTCCTAAGTCCATCCAGTCTCCCTCTGACATCAGATAGGTCAGCTACTTGCTTACTGCTGTGCTTTCGTGAGTACAGTCTCTTATATCTAGGCACAAGGAAACTGTAAAGAATTCGCAATATCCTCGTGGATCCTAAATGTAGAACATAATTTAGTCAGGAAAAGGAAATGGGTTGGTCCAGTGGAGAGTGTCAATCTGCGTGGCATTCAGGATCAATCGTTCCCTTGTTAGGTAAACCTTTGAAAATCCATCTCAAATAAGATTTCTGATTCAACTCAGGAATTTGGCTCTCCATTATCCAGCAATGGATGTAGCTCAGCTATTCAAGAGGATAGAGGGAGAAAAGCTCTGATTGTCATTCAACAACAGAGATTGCCAATGCCAGCACTGAAAGAGATCCCAGCACTCCCACCAGGTTCCAGTCCCTCTGGTGTACGGACAAAACTGTGAGGATAGAATGAGATTTGAACTCTATCCCTCCCTTTTCCCCAGATCTCTAAATAACTGCCTAAAAATGGTTTACTAGTATCTGCTGAGACACCTCCCTCTTAAATTACTTTTAGAAGCTGATGTTGATCCAAAACTTTCTTCGTTATAGTAGTTGCAGCTGACTGTTCTGTATCCAAATCATACATTTTTTTTCTGCTAACACGGTTCTTATCATCTGCTTCCTTCTTTGATTTTCTCCTATCTAATTTGGTTAATAATTTGTCCTTTTCTGACATTGTACAATGTGGGCATTTATATTAGTTCAGTTTGTGGCCAATAAGACGTGTTTTATTCATATATATATTCATGCCTGTTCATATGCAGAGTAGTCAGATAAACTCAGAGGAAATATTTTATTATTAGTATCCATAATTTAACAGGACAACTTTCAAAAATAAGTTTTCTGAATTCACTTTTACAGTAATGAATTTTATGAAGGAATTTGTTTCACAGGCTTCTAAAGACATGATAGAAGATGTTTCTTTGACCATATTTTTTTTAATTCTTTGCTTTAAGACTTAACTACAATCTGTGATGTATTTTCCCCACATTATAATAAGCAAGTAAATTTTAAAAAAGCCCTTTATGTTTTCCTTCCACTCTAATATACACATTGAGATAAATTCTTAGCACTGGATTTTGGGTAAATTGTCATTTGCTTAAACAGAACCTTTTATTTTGTTGTATTGTTTTACTTATTATCTTAAAAGGATTTAAATCCAATTTAAAATGCCATTGCAATGAAGTGCTGCAAAGAAAAATGGTATCGTGATTGTTTATGAACTTCTTGTGAAAAGAGAACAACTGATGCCTATTAAGAAGTGCATTTCAGGTCCTCGAACATATTTAGTACTAAACTCATTGAAAGATTTATTAATGTACTGTTAATCATCACATTACGGATTTTTTTTTTTTTTTTAAATTTAACCATCATTTAAAATGATCTACAATCACTGAAAAATCCAATCTGCAGGAAGCCAAACACTACCAGCAGAACAACTAGAACACATCACAAGATAGTAGGGCAGCAGTAAAAAGAAAAAAAAAAGAAACTGGACTGTGAGTAATGCTATTGTATATCCAAACCAAAGTTAAATGCTGTCTTAGATGATTGCTAGTACTTACAATGGGAATAAAGATATAAAATGAAATTAAGAAACAGATTGATTGGTTTTTGTCTGTGCATAGCCTCTTACAAATAGCTATACACACAAGAAACTTGGCAGCCTTTTGTACACACATGCTGTTTTGAATTTAGCTAGTGAATCAGTCACTTTGCTTTGAACATTTGAGCAGAGATAACACAGAGTAAATAAAAGCTGAGACCCTGCCATCTCTGCTTACCTTACTCCCCAAACACTCTAATTAATATTCCGTTAGTAAAATGTTCACCAGTGGAGGGAACACAGAATCTGGCCCTAAGAATGTTTTTCATAGTTGTAAAGTTAAGTGAATTAGATTTGCGTATTGAAACTAATTCACTTCAAGCAGTGTCTAACATTATATCGTTTGTCTTACATCCCTTGATTAAAGAGTTTCTAGCTACAATGTTTTTCTTTAGTTTTCCAGGTTACCTAGCTTGAAAAGGTGGTCTCATGGTTCTGTGAAAGCTGCTGAAACAATGAAGAGGATTGAATACAGTTGCATTTAAAAAAAAAACAACAGCATAAAGAAATGAAGGGGAATATGACCCTATTCTAATCAGTGGCATAAATCTAGTTGACTTCAGAATATGAGGACTTCAGTTTGTCTTGGTAACTGACACAGGCTGCAGAACAAAAGCATGTCTGGAAGCCTTAAAGCCTCTAGTGCATTCAGATTTGTATTTGTACAACGTCTCCTCATCTCCACAGTACTGTTCCTGGTGCCCCCCCCAAACAGGAGCCTCCAAAGAACTGTCTGGTTCTCGATTACTGCTTAGCACTTTCCAATGATATGGCAACTTTTCCTGTATGTAGGTCACTGAAAATTAGAAGGTTCATAATTTGTTTTCTCTGATGCCGAGGGAGGTGGTGGAGTCACCCAACCCTGGAGGTCTTCAAAGAACATTTGGATGTTGTGTTGAGGGATATGGTTTAGTGAAAACTATTGGTGATAGGTGGTTGGTTGGACTGGATGATCTTGTAGGTCTTTTCCAACCTTGGTGATTCTGTAATTCTATTCTCTCAATTTTGGGCACCTTTTATACGAGTCATGGCTTTCTGTTTAGGTTTTATTTCAGAAGAAAAGCACATTTACTTCCAGATACATGAAAGCATTTGTTGTCTCATTTCTCCTTCCTCTTCATCCGTAACTTTGAGAACTGCTGGTTCATCTTACCAAGTTACCACCAGGATGTCAGGTAAAGCATGTCCATGTAGCCATTTGTAGGGACAAGGTAACCATGGTGCCCTGGTCACATTTTGTCTCTGCCATTTCTACTTTCCTCGCTTTCCCCTCATTCCTGTTAAGGAAAGTTGTAGGATTCAGGGATGGCTCTTGTTAAGTGTTCCTATAGGAGTCTGAAGTGTAGGCTAGAGCTACCTGGCTGCTGCTCTGATGGCTGGGCCATAATAAATGGCTATAGTCGTGAAGGCAGAGTTATGGGATGTATGTAGCTCTTCAGAGTATTAGTATATCTTGGCCTTATATTTTGAAAGATTTTTGATCATTCCCTCTGCTCCACATAATAGGTGGTCTACCCTTAGTCCTGTATGGCTGGAAAAAACAAAACAAAACAAAAACAAAAACCCAACACCCAAACTATTTAAGCTATTAGACTACATTCAGATGTGAGGTTTGCTAAATGGTAGATTTTTCTCTTTTTGTCAATAATGAAAAATACTACTGAGAGGAACTTCCTCTTTTTTTCCCCCCAAAGATTGTTAAAACCACATCTGATTCGCACTGAAAAGGGGAGATATGCTGAGACTTGTAAAAAAAAAGAAATAATAATAATATCTTTACAGTCTCTCATTGTGAAAATCGGTTATGAAACACTAAGATATAAAAATCTGTCTCATCTTTAACATATAAATATATAACCTTAATATAAAATGCTCAAATACAAATATATTATTTAACAGCAATCTTGAAGAGTTGAATTCTAAGAAATGTGAAAGAAAAAATGTGAGACAGATTTCATTGTTCCTGTCCAAATCGTTCAATCAATCTGATCTTTTGCACCTGGTTTATAATAATTTGTAATTGCACCCAGTTAGATGACTAATGCCCTTCTCTGTATGCCTCAGTAAGATACCTACACAAAGCATGCAAATGATTTCCAATCTTTGTGCCCACAGTGCCCACCCCTTCATCTTTAGATTGGTAAGTTTTTATGGTGTTTGCCTTCCTTGTACCATTTCTCAACCCACTTGTTTATCACATTTCAGTTTGTTTTCTGTTTCTGGCTTTACCCTGGGAAAAAAACAATCCCTAAAACCACATTTTTTCCCAATGTGAGTTGATTTTAATTGACAGGTCTCAAAAACCCTTGTCTTAAATACATTTTCCTTGGTTATTTCTTCCAGGAATACGCAATTGATTTTGAGATCAGAAAAACACAATTTCAGTGCCTGTGCTGAGGAAAGATTCCTAAATGTGCAAATACTTTTCATGATAGAATATACTTGGCTTGCCTACACCGACCTGAGAAGGAAAGTGACATTTCTTAACATGTTTACCTACGTATTAATTTAAGTATGTTTTTCACTCTTTAGACTGAAGCAGATCTTGTCCTTAGTCCTGCACTCAAAAACTGAAATTGTAACTCATTAAAATGCCACAACACCGAGTTGTAACATAGTTACAAACACAGATGAAAGAAAAGATTTGGACAAATAAATGGTAACATGGTTTTACGCAAGATGGAGAAGCGAAGAGGCAAGAGAATATACCAAAGCACCTCCAGATGGCAAGATCTGCAGGGGAGACCCTTGAATGTCACGAAACATGAACTACTGTGGGGAGGAAAGCCTCCCAGGCTTGGTAGTGCCTGGGATTGGAGCTTTATAAAGTGCTTTCCTATTCAGCAGTCATTTCAGACAATTGCTTCTCATGGGTTCTCATTCTCATTTGTTGCTAGCTCTGCATCTTTTTCATTACACTGCCTCTTTCCTTTTATTTTCTTGCTTCAGACTAGCCCTGTCACTTCAAATTTCATGTTTCCTTTTCATTTAGTCCATTCTCCTGTCGTCTCCCATGCCATTCTCCGATCCTTTCCCCTACTTCTGTTACTTGCTCTCTCTGTTTGTCACTCCCATTCCTCCCAGCCCACCATCGTTGAAGGAGGTGATCTCCCTCCCTTCTCCTGAAAGCTAGGCCGTGGTCTGGCATCAGAAACCCTTCCTTGCTCCTGGATCAAGAACTGAGGCACTGTGGCTTTGGCACCTCTGTTCTGCTCACAGCTGGGACCAAGAGCAGATGTCATTTCCGCTGCCAGTTGCAGGCAGATGAGCAGCAGCTGCCCGTGGGGACAGACCTCCTGCATGGCAGCTGCTGGGCTGACACCCAATGCCGCTCATTAACCGGTGTCAAGCTGCAAGCAGCCCTGTTCCACTCGAAGGGGAAATGATCCGCTCCAAGGTCAGAGCCCCCGCTGGCTCAGGGAGCCCCTCTAGGATTTGTAAAGTCAGCACCAAGTTAAGAAGCCAGATTTGCAAATCTATCAGAATCTCAGCAACAGCAAAAAGTGAAAGAAAAGAAGCCAGATTCAGGTACAGCTTGACATCCTGGTGACTGGAAAAAGTATGTTTTCACTTATTAACCAGTGGCTTTGCCAGGAGTTGCTCAGAGACAAAAAACAAGGCACCCCACAATGCTGTGTTAAGCAGTTCCTTTCCACAGCAAAAACACAGCCTGACTGAAAACCCATTGAAGTCAATGGGACTGTAAGTTCCTCCCAGTGCTTCCAAGAATGTGTGGCATCTCCTCCCTCTGGCCATCTCCTGCTAACTTCACACATAACCATGGTGGTTATGCTTGTTTCTTCTTTATTATTATTTTTATTGTGCTGCAGTTTAAAGTGTGTATTTATGTTGTGCTGAACTCCCTCAGCATTTGGTGGGGGAACATTATGGTCTCGTTTAATCACAAATATGTTTTGGAGTTTAGTTGCGACCTCCAACCTAAGCACTCACAGGCCTATAGTTTAGTGGGTGATGGGCACTTCCAAACAGTATTTCAGAGTTTAAAATCTCTTTTTAAGGACTCATTCTAAGTCCAGAAACAGCACAATAAGCCTAAAAGATTGGTCCTACGCTTGGTTTAAGCTAGCCTACAAGGCTAGGAAAAGTCCTAGTGTCTTCTGGACAGTGTTTTGTCCCTCTTTCTGCTCACTAGCACTGAAGTTTGTGCTTCTGTACAACAGGTTGGTAGAGAAAGATAAAAAACTAAGCATTTTCTGGCAGGAAATATCTGTGTGAGAAGTGAATAGCTTTCCTCAGAGTTGTGAGGTGGGATAGATTTGGGGTAGGAGGGATGTAGTGAGGCCTTTTGGGAAGCACTGGGCCAGGAGCACACAGCACAGCCATGCAGGCACAGCTCAGCACAAACCCTGAGCTGCATCCCTGGGGCACTTATTTCTTAACTTTGCAGTCCCAGTGAATATTTGTTGTTCTGTCATTGTTATTCCCCTTCTTCAACAAGGGCATGTAGGCAGGTGAAGTACAAGAGGTTCAGGTACCGTGTGTGGCTCCTTTGTTTGACGATCATTTGTAGACTTTGTAAGTGCGGAAGTGGCTGTGTACTGTGACATGCCAGCCTCTCTGAATATGATACATCTGAAAATGGCAGAGATGAACTGCATTCCACAACGGTAGGTCAGGGTAAGACCAGGAAGGAAGGAAGGAAAGTGTCTCTCACCCTTTCTGGGAGTGGCTGCTAGCAGCAGATCAAAGAGGAAAGAATATTTCAAGAAAAGCTGCAAAATGCCTTGAGTGCTCAGCACAGAGTTCATAGAATCATTCACTATTTTTATTTTTATTTTAAAGCAGCTGACTTCCGTATTTAATCCTGCCTTCCACTGTACACCTTTGTGTAGGCAACTCCACGTCAGTGCGAGGTACAGGATTTGTCCAAAACTTCACAATAGCACTGTAACTTAGTGTAAGAATAAGGATTACAGCGGCAGCAATGCACCCTCTGGTGGTGACCATAGATACTGTATCAAGAATCCTCCGTGTGAAGAGACAAACACCTAGAAGAGGGAGAGCCGGTGTTCTGCTTTCCGTCTTCACTGATTCCCGTACACAGAATGGTGCAGCCACCGGCCCCACATGAGCCCCAGTGACTACCGAGAGAAAAAGATGCAGCTAGCTTAAACGGGAGGCTGGATAACGGTGTGGTCTGGATACAGTGTGGGCTAATGGAAATGGGAAATCAGGCTAATCAGGTTGCATGGGTGGAGAATGGCAAAACACTTCTTATTTGCTGGGACTACTCCTGCCAACAGGTGCCTGCCTTAGGCTAGATACTTGGGAGCTCATGCTGGTTTCTCATTCCTCTTAAAGCACACCTTCAGTATCATTTGTTTCCTGTCGCAGGGAAACCCTAAAATACAGCCTAAATGGACAAGTTCTGGCTAGTTTTAAAGACTGGTTATCCTGCACTGTGTTGGATATGGCCAGTGAACCCAGTGAGCGTTTGTGAATGGCTAAAAGAAATTGGGGGATTTTTAAACTGTAATTAAATGGGAAACTGATAACTGTCAGCCCACACTACAATAGGAGCTTTGTATGCAAGTTAAAAATAAATAAATAAATAAAATTAGAAAGATTTTAAGCAAGAGGTAAAATGGGAAATATAATCCCAGTAAGAAGTGACGGGCATTAGACTCAGTGAGCATGACAGGATGAATTGTAGTCCTTGATTATCATAAAAAGATATCCTGGACAGTGAATCTGATGATCCATGTTCTTTAGGTTTGTGTTCTTCAACAAGAAAACAAGAGCTGTGCCAGAGGGATCATTGGAGGATCTTTCAAGACTAAAGTGCAGTGTAATAATTATTCAATGTAGATCAAACTAACTGCAGAAAATCATACTGCAAATAATGATATCCTGTAAGAAAACACCAGGCTGTTCAGTAGCTCTTTCATGCCCTCTGCAGTTAAAACACTGCTTTGTATCTGTGCACTAAAACTGTGTTTTTCCTTGTCTTGAACTGGACACCCTAGGGTAATGATAAACAGCAAAGCAGTAATCATAGAATCATAGATTGCTCAGGTTGGAAAGGACCTTAAAGATCATCGAGTCCAATACCACTAGAAGTTTTTTTGGGGTTATCTGTTGGCTACGTTGTGGCCTTTATTACTCACCTAACTATCAAGCAATGCTGTAAAGCAGATGAACCTATGTGTTTATCATGGTGCCACTCATAGCAATAGTTAAGAGTACAGAATAAGCAGAGCAGTGTGACAATAAGCAATCAAGTGTGAGAGCTTTGCTGGAGCACACGGTTTCACTTCATGTATGCAAACATATATGCAGGCTTAAATTCTCATAAATATTTGCTGTAAGTTAGAAATGTTTAGATGACCATATGAACTGCTTTAAAGAAATAATGGGTTTCATCAATTGCGTGCAACATTTTTTTTTTATTATTAATCTTTTTAGAGACTGCTTATTACGTTTATGCACAGAAAAACATGATGCTCAAATCAGTTGTAAAAACCGGTGAGGAAATGTGTCATTTCAAGTGATTGCAACTGGGTAACATTACGGATTTCAAGGAGATGTCTGAGTTTCAGACATAGATTTGTATACAGTGAATCATATCACTTCTGTTTGTATTTGAAGGCAAATATGTGAGACTGCATTAAAAAATTAAACAGAAAGAAAGAAGAAATGGTCACTCAGACTAAAAGGAGTACTGTAAATTTCTTGCTTGCAGGTCCTACTCTGGCAAAGCACTTTAGCATATACATAACAAAGCATGTGATGCTCATTATGCATGGAAATGCATAAAGTGCACAAAAATAAAAGTTAGTTAGCATGAAAATAGAGGAATGTATTCTTTCTTATTCCTACAGTGTCAGAGAAGGTCAGTGCTGAGCTTTAATTAAGCCAGTACATTAATAACAGCAATAGTAATAACAATGCTAAATAGATGAAGTAAAAGACCATTGGTGCTAAGAGAATTACCTGCTCTTTAAAGCACCAAACCTCTGTGATTGTTTTTCCTAATGATGCTTTTTGTGTTTTTTGAGGAGTGACATCTGCTTACTGATTCTGACATGGACTTGCAGCATGTAAGTAGGTTGATCTGAAAGTAATGCCTCCTATTTATTTCCATGGAAATTATGAGGTCTGCTCCAAAAATACTGCCTCCTGTTTTATTGTGTCAGCCCAAGATATCAGAGGCAGATGTTGGCAGTATGGCAGTACAGGTTGAACCTTCCCACCAATATTCCATTACATTTTGTTGCTGTGCAACAGATGGCAGAAGAGGCACAGGCTGACAAAATGCTGTTTGACATGGAAGTGTGACAAACCTGCAATCATCACTCATGCTAACCTGTGACTAGCCAGTTAGGAATTAGAGTGGTTTTTGGGGGTTTTGGGTTGTTTTTTTGTTTTGTTTTGTTTTGTTTTGTTTTTTTAAATATTTGATAGAGGAAACAGGTCTTTCAATTTATGTCATGCCAGATTTTCCTGAAATTTGTGTGGCTTGAAGAGGGTATGTGAAAATGGAGTCAATCAAATGATGACAGCGTAAGATATTTGAGGATGTTGAGTTGGATTATGGTGACTATATTATACAACTAGGTATGTTATTCAGGCTTGTTCTTGGTGTTCTCAGATGCAAGCCACTGAGAATTCAGCAGATATTGCCCAAAACATCTGGTTCATTTCTTATTTTACCATGCTCATCATTACTAGGAAAGCAATAAGGGATGTGCATAAACCCACCATGCCTGGAGCAGACTCCTCTGCTGGTAGCTGAGGCCCACTGGAGGCCAAGTTTCGCCTTTGTGAAGAGACTGCTGTGGGACATACATTCTCCCTGAGCAATCCAGGAGCCACGCTGGCCAAGGCTCTTCGTGATCCTCAGCCTGGTGTGATGAATTACTGGTTTAGACAGTTGCTGAGCTCAGGAATCCAGGTACCTGAGGTGGCACTTCTTTGAGCTTTCCCAGATGATTTTCATGAAGCAGCTCCTCTTCACCTGCTCTGTTTGACAATGGGGGGGCTGACGTTTGATGAGTCAAGGAGGAGGAAATACATAGGAGTCTTCTACTTGAATGAATTTTTGGGAAGAAAACACAGTATGTGTGAAGCTGAAATCACGACCAAATTGGAGTATTTCTATCCTTTTTTCCTTTTCTTTAAACCAGCATAGAACACATGGGTTCACCAAAACCAGTGTCTCGCATTTCTTCATCGTGGAACTGACTTCAGAAGAAAGTGGTTCAGAACCTTGTCCCCAGTCTGGGGCTGTTCTCTGGCCAGGCTCCTCACAGGATGACATCTCTCAGCAAGGTAGCATAAGTTTTCCTCTAGCTAATGTCATAAGTAAGCACCAGAGTCACACAACTCTCTGTGAAAGATGTTTGGCTGGTGAGACAAATCCATAGGGAAAGATATGGTGTTAAATGTCCAAATATTCCTTCCATAAGCAATACACTGGTATAAGAAAATGTAAGTTAAATAATAATTTTAATGCTTTTCAAAAAGCATTTGAAACCAGCTGCATAACTGCAATCAAAGCACTTAGATGCTGAACTATGTTTTACTTTGATCGAAAATAGTAAACCAGATGTTTCAAAATTTCCTTTTTCTCTCAGTATTCATACTAAGGAAAAAAAAAAAAATGTAAATGTCACTTTCTGGCTTTGAATTAAGTTGAAATGGTTCAAATGCCAGAATTCACAGAGGGATAAAAAATGCCCCGTGTGTTCCTCATCTCTTACCTCACAGGCCTTAGCACAAGGCTCCAGTGCAAGGGAGACGTGCGCTTGGGGACAGGACCTGGACCTCGAAAGGAGGGGGCTCTCCTGAGGGCATGCTGAAAACAGGACCCCAAAAGCCCTGTGTTATGTGAGGTGATGGAGAGAACCTCTAAAATACCAGGAAAGAGGAAAGAGAGTAAATGGAGGACGGAATGAAGGCTGTTTCTGTGGTAAACATACGGTTCTACTTATTACTTAATAGCCTTTTTTGTGGGATACTTCTCTGAGTAACTTGCCCCTGGATACGCTGGATAATTGCAGGGTGTAGAAAGCGCGTTTCCCTGGAAGAAAGAGAGGAGGAGGGGGGGGGGGAGAGGAGGAAGCCTGAGCAGCTGCGGGCCGGCTGTGCCCTGCAGAGGGAGTATAACACCAGGAATGGACTCCCGCAGACCGCCCCTCCGAGCCCTGCCGTCTGCACAGCGCAATTTTCCTCCGGTGAGCCACTTCGGCACTTAACCTTACTGGGTATCTGCTAAAGGTTAGCTAATGGGCTTAGCTAATGAAATGCAATTTGCGATATTACGAAGTGAAAGTGTAGGAACGGGGAAAAAAAAAAAAAAAAAAAAAAAAAAGAGAGAAGGAAGGCATCCCCGTTTGTGCCAAGGGTGAGTTTGTAGCCTTCCAGCTGGCTCACGGGGATGCAAGGCCTCCACCTGCTGAGGTAATCGGGCAGCCGGGGCCCACAGGTAGCTGCACGAGTGAACGTGTGGAGAAAGCAGTGAGTGTGTTCTTCAGCCAATCTGGCAGAGAACTTTTAAAAGTAAAATTTATTGTAGCAAATTATCATGAAGTCATGGAGTCACGGGTTAACAGCGAGGAAGAGAGCCGGCAAAGATTTCTTACACGTATTTGCTTAGTGTTAAAGCACTTGTTACCTGGTTCTCGCTTTTTCAGGTTAACAGAATGTGTGGGCTGTTCTGAAGCAGGTGCAAATCAGTGCTGTGAATGGCAGTGCTGAGCCAAGGGAGCTGCACCTGGTGTGTGATTTTGGGGAGCAGGCAGCAGTTCTTCCACTGCCAGGGCTAACCAGAGAATGAGGAGCTTAACCAGACACCGTACACGTGCACAAGGGCACGTTCAGATTGCATCTGTACACACATTCAGTCTCGTTGAATCTCGTGTGGTACAACAGGGCCCGTTGGTGTTATTCTCAGCTGTCCCCTACCTGTTCATTTTATAATGCTGCTTGTTGCAGCCACTCACCTCTTGATTTAAGCAGCAGTACTAGCACTGTGGATAATGAGTGTCTTACCCCAATTCAGAGAAGAATCATAACTCCCAACAAGGAGATTGGACTCTTTTGCTAATGTTAAAATTCTCAAATGACCACTGACGTGTAATACGTTTGATTATCATTTAGACACTGGATCCTTTCGATACTGCATCCAGTTTAAGTGCTGCCTGCTGTCAGTGCAACATACACAGAAGACATTGTGACGCTATCAGCTTGCTGCATTCTTGTTCTAACATATTAGATGGAATAATGGAATACAACTGAATGAAAAAGAATCCTTTCTCCACCCATTTGTGAGAACACATTACACTCTTCAGACAGGCTTTTTTCCGATTTCACACATTTCACCCAGACAGCCATCTCTTTCCAATTATTCTGACCTTTTTCAGTCACAGACATGAAGTTTTCCATTAGTTACTGTTAGCATTGGCTTAAACAAGTACAACATAAAACATTTAATTATCAGTGGCTCGTGCATAGCACTTTGCATGTAAAGGTCCCCAAGTACTTTATAAACATTCATTAAAGGTGACAGCATGCAACATGTTGTAGCTAGGGAGAGCTGTTCCCACTCTGCACAGACATCATTTCTCTGTCACCATTTACCCACAGGCTTGACAGTGAATTCATACAATTACACCTCTCCTGCAACACAGAAGCACATGCTCAAAAATTGCTACCACTTCTGACCCCACCTTTACTTACAGCTTGCTCCTGTGAGCCCCCTCTCAGTGAGGCCCATCCAAGTGAAGTCTGTATCCATGTATGTTGGCAACTTTATACAGAGGACTAGTTTAAGGATTTGACTAGGTGCATGAGTAAGTTTGGTTCACAGATACTCAATTAAAATCCATACTGTCCACACTAAATATAAAAAGTAACTACAGATTAAAATGTTAAGCAGTGCACAGTATACCTTTGTATTTATTATTCATAGAAAACAATTGCTGAATTGCAACTTCTTCAGCTTCTTCCAATTCTTCATTTATTGACAACGCAAACTCTTTGGCTGCAATTAAAAAACACCTTTCATGTACTATCATTGATTTCTGCAGTAAAACAAATACGTATTGAAAACAACTGAAGGATCTTAACACTTTGGGTGGAAAGATGAAAAAAGTGTCACTTGAATTAAGGACTGAATGCACAAGAGAAATAAATGGAGGAAAAAAAGAATAATATTCTTTTTTTATTAATTCTATATATTCCCAAGCTAATAGTAACCCAGGGTGATCCATTCATACTGTTCAAGGTATTGGCTTCTGGAGATAGTAAAAGATATCCCCCAAACAAACCAACTTCCTGTATATTGCACTGGGCTTGCATTTATAAGCCCTAACTTCTGCAAATTTTATTAGCTCATGTGCAACACAGGTCTGATGTAACTGTGTTAGTTTGATTTTTCTATTAGCCCAGTTCCTACTATTTGTGACCCCTCTGCCATGCGTTTCTTCATGTGGTATAGAAGGAAAAGGAGGAGAAATAAAAAAATGCACTTGAACAACAGCTGGTTGCACAACCCTGAAAAGCCTTGAAAGAGTCCTCATGGGGAGATAACTTAGAAGGACATTGATGTGGTGAACAACTGTGGTTTTTCTCCTAAGGAAAAGAGGGTCAATCCATTCCTTGTAAATATATAAAATTATTTGAAAGAAGTATTGATTCCTGTGCCAGCTTTTCCTCCCCTTTGAAGCAGTCCCAAAACCTTGAACTTCAGCCAGTTTCTCAGGTCCAAAAGAATAACAAGAGCAGAAGTTTTGACCAATCATCTAAGATGCTTTATAAGATTTCTCCTGAGGGATGGAGATCAAGAAAGTACACAGCTTAGTAAAAATATTGCACTCTTGTCTTCTGAATAGAAGAGGATTGAAGTCTCTCATACAAGCCTTACCAATCTTCAAGTAGGTTAGCATAAGAAAAGCAAAAAGTCCTAAGACAAAGGCTTATGGTTTGTTTCAGATGACATGTCATACGGTAGGGGTTTGCATATTCTACAGATTTGCACACATTTCAGGGGAAAAATCTAACAGTAGCTCCTAGGGAACTTACCAAGGAGAGAGAATGCAGAACCCACTGGCAGCACTCGCCTCTGCACACACTTCTCAGAACGGTAAAAGCTTTTGACATTCCAGATGATATCACAGCCTCTGCTGCAGGTCCTGCTGGCCAAAATACCTTCTGCTACACCAGCTGCAAAATTTCTCTTCATATAGAGATTGTTGTCAGCTGCAAATCCATCCCCTCCTGCTCCATCATTTTCTGAGCTTCAAGAATGCTTTTCCCATTCCAGGACTTTTTCTTACCCCTGACTAACTTTTTGTTATCTTCTCTGGACTGAAATTCTGACTGACCCATTTTCCAGATGAGACTGGAAACCTCCTCTGGAAACTCCCTCTTCTGTTTCCTAGGGCAATGCCTTCTACGTACTTTATTTTTTTTTATCCTTGCTCTGTAAAATCAGGGGCAAATATGTTCTTCTCTCAATGTAATCCTCTTCCACTCAGCACTTGCTTGCTTACCACACCCGCATGTGGAAAGAGCACTTAAATACAAGCTGTCCCAAGCATTTGGGCTGCTTTGCTGTGCTGACTCGGATTGTGAAGTGATCTTGCAAATGCATTAAGAGGTGCTAGTTTAATATAAATGCATAGATTGCATGTATGATATGTTGTGTGCATTCTATTTGTACATACAATATATGTCACGTGAATGCAAATTTACACATGCATAGGTTGCTCCGAAAGTAATGCCTCCTATTTATTCACATGGAAACTACGACAGCTACAAGGAGCACAATTACACTATTTGATAGAGCAAATTCTCAGCTTCAAAACACTACTTTTCCAGCATAGGCACCACCATTAGCTGTGCATTTTCACATGTGATGAATAAGAGCCTGCATGGTGCACTCATAAAAACCTGTACTAGTGGAAATGACCCACTGGTGTTGTCAAAACTGCTGAAATGCACCAACAATTGCCTCACTGTGCTCACTTTGACTGTTGGTCTCCATAAACATTTGATGAGTATTAATGAATATCAGTGGATGCTATTTTTTCTGTATGGAGGAATTTGATCATAAACTTTTGCTTCATACACATTTCCTTGTCAGATGCCATTCTGTCAGACTGCTCCTCTGCTGTCATCTGTCTCACGGCAACAATATACAACTGAATATTGGCAGGGAGGTTCAGCCTTTACTGCTATATCACCTACATTCAACCTTGGCATCATGGGCCAATGAAAAAAAATAGAAGACAATTACTTTTGGAGTAGCCCTCATATGTGTGTGTGTTTGCATTTTAATATCTGTATTACATGCCTAGAAGGAACATGTGTAAACAGTATGCAGTTTGGAGAATAAGAATAAAGCCTATGAACATTTAAGATGGTAACATTTAAAACCAGGCTTCAGGTGAGTAATAAAGAGGCACCTTCATCTTGTTCACAAATATTATGATAACCTATATCTGATTAACCATATGTTAAACATGAAAGAGCAGGCAGCAAGGTTCAGCAGGCTGAGCACAAACATGAAGAGATGAGAATCTGAAAGGTCATGAAGAATGAACTATCTTGAAAATGAGATACTTAAACCTGAGTTACGCTGAATAAGCTCCAGTTTCTTATTTGAATGCTTTGTGGGAGGATCAACACAAAGTGTTTACTCTCTAGACTTGGCAGACTGTTATCTTTCACCTAATGACAACTTGCTGAGGCAATTAAAATCCGTGTTGACAACACTGAACAAAGTCAGCAAACATTCTTTTCCTATTTTTTTCTCTAAATAGCCCATAATGCCATCAGAGTATTTGTGAAGTAAGAAGGTATGGCACAATACTGTAGGACTGATTCCTTGTTTTAAGCTTAGTGAAACCTAGAAAGCCATATACCAGGCACAGTAGAAGGTAGTTGTTATGGCTTATTGCATGGTGTGAAGAATTCTGCTTTTGTACCACTGTTTGTTAAAATCACCTATTTATGATGCAGGAATCTATGTCCTGCATATTGTCTTCCTTTATATCCTTGTCCCTCTCTTTATGTGACCCTACAGAAAGGCTAAGATTTGAATTATTGTTAGGTGTATTACAAGAGAAATACAAATGTAGAATGGTTTGATTTCTCAAAGCTTTATTTGCTTGGTTGGAGGCATTCTAACAAAGGGTCCCAATTTCCAAAGCAGTTCCCAAGGTGAGAGAGGTTACTGGCCTCGAATTTAGTCTTTTTTATAGACAATCTCTAGTTTTCTTCTCTTACAATGAGAAAAAGTATTGTGGTGCAGGACAAAAGTGCCAATAAGAAAAGTCTCAAAAAAGGATCTCCTCTGCTCAAACCAACAATGTATTTCTCATGTACACTTCCAAAAAATCCTTGGCCTCTTTCCTCCATCACAAGTTCAGTTTGCAGAGGTGCCACAGACCCCTGGTAGCACAGGTAGAGTGAGCAGGTCCACTCACAGCCACAGCTGTGTCACTGCCACAAGATGCTGTTGTCACTAATGAGGGGGCTGCTGTACTGGGAGATGTAAGCTCATTGGGAAAAGGGCAGAGGGCTGAGCATGGTTAGGGCTCAGAAAAGCAAGAAGAAAACCAGAAAACACTGAAAACCTTTAACTGAACATAACCAAACTTCGGACTAGTTTCAGTTTAAGTGCTGGGCTCTGAGAGACTTCTAGTTCATCACCAAAATGGCTTCACCTAATCATTACTTACTAACTTGCTACAGTGATTTAGATAATGCCTAAAAAGTTTTATTGATGGCTATTTATGAAGTCATCTTTTTGCACACAATGATTGATCATGATAGGATCTCTATTTGAAACAAGGAGAGAAGTCTTTATATTACTCAAACAGTGTTATTTTGCAAGTAGTATTTCCTGAAATGGATCCTGTTTTATTCTGAACTTAATCCAGTCTGGCTAAAGATGTTTAATTCTGCTCCTTAGCCATCTCCAGTTCCCAATCTGCAAAACCTTCCCTCAACTTTAAACTTCAGCTTTTTTACATAGCATTAGCTAATTATAATAATTAATTAATAAATAGTTCAATTCACTGCTTTACTGCTTTCTTTCCTACCTTATGTTTATTCCGTTCATTTCCATCAGAAATTATCTAATAGAAACTGTCATTGCAATGAAGTTGGTTCACTGATCCCAAAATGCTGAACATGAAACCCCAAGCTGTGGACAGTCAAGGTTGCTGGGGCAGAGGTCTGGAGATCTGTGATGGAAGCTGCTGGCTTGACCAGTTTGGGCACCAGAGTTAGTTCCCAGCTGACTGGAAGCCCTTCAGCCCCAGCCTCAACTCCTGCTCTTTGCACCTGGCACCCTGGGGCTGAGCCTGGAAGTGTTGGGCTCAGTCAAAACTCCCCCTGAGACTGCAAGTGAACATTCCTGACAGATTGTAGCTTCATGCGGGGAAGCCCGGAAAATACAAGTTAAACAAAAGGCTTTCCTTGGAATACCTGCTGTGACCCAACAGAGCCAATATTAGCTGTTAGTGAAACTGATGATTTTCTCAGTTTTTGTAGTTGCCAGAATAACAGCTACAGGAGCCAAAGGACAGTCGTTTCTTTAGGATACGCTTTATGCCATTGTTTTAAAGCATTTTTTTTAAATGTCTTGCTCAAGATAATTTTAAAATGATGATAATCAATTTGAATTTGAACTGAATTCAAGTTCTTGAAAAGTCCTCCAAAGGCAGAATCATGACTTTGAGTCATTTTTCTGTTGGGCGGTAAGCAATAATCAAATTAATTATTTCAAATTAACTAAAAAATCATCCTGAAGCCAGCATAATTACAAGCAGATGGATAAATAGGAACAGTAGGAGCTCACAGTATAACCAACAGCAGTAGCTATTTTAAAACACCTTTGGAAAAAAAAAAAAAATCAACAAAGGAAAGACAAAATGTTTTTAGGGTTGTTTCACAGGGGGAGAGTGATTGCATTAGCTAGAGGCAGTGAGACCCACTCCATCAGTCACCCAACAGCTTCCAGGGCAGTTGCAGAAACAAAACCCTGTTAAGTGGTGTCTGCAGAAAGAAGTCCTGAAAATAACTCCAGAGTTTCGTAACTTGGGCTTGTTTACAAAGAAAATGGTCTCCCCAGGCAGAAAGAAACTTCTACCTCAAGAATTGGTAGGTTCTGCCTTTGCTTAAAATAAAGTCATGCTGGCAAGTGTTGTCCAGGGCTATGGACTTCTGAGACATTCTCAGTGTTCCCAGGAACCGAGGCCAACGGGTGAGGAGCAGCCAGCTCAGCTCTAGTAAATACTCTTAAACTTCAGAACTGATGTCTACTTGCAAATTGTCAATTGAGAACGGTACTGGAAATCCCCTGCTTCTGATTTATGCCTGGGAGTGGTTTGGAGGTGCTTGGCAACAGCCCTGCGGGTGCTAGGGACTTGCCTGACTGTTTAACATCATAGACGATCATAATCCAGTGCCCAGGAATGTTCCCAGGCCCTGTCTAATTCACCAAGATAGATTCAGACTGAGAAGAAAATGAAAGATTTTGTTTGTTGAGAATGAAACAGTCATGTTCCCTGCTTAGCAGCACATGCATTACAGGGATGGATTTATCCAGTGCGATAGCATTTGTTTGTCTGGTTACAGACTTAACTGATAAGCAACAAGAGGAATCCTTATAGTAGCACTGTCAGCACTTTGAAAAAGCCAACTTGTCTCTAGGATACATGCAGTATGGTACAGTTGCAACCTTAATTTTGCCAGCATCAGGAGAGAACCGAATTCATCTGCAGTAGATTCTTTAACGTGATCTATGGACCATATGAGCTGGATTTCATTGGTGATAATGGCAAAAACTGGAAAGCATCTGTTAATTTCTCCTCTAAATTTGTACATCTGTTATCAGCCCCTGGTGTGATTTGATTTTTGGAAGCCGGCTTTCCTTGCACACATACTATTAGGCTTACTCCATCTCCTTTGCACAGTTTGCTCTTATATCCTTGATTAATGAACCAAAGGCCCAAGCTGAAGAGACACAACCTGTCCTATAGAGAAAGGCAAAGCCCAAGACAGCTTTTTTAAAGATTAGCTATTAACTCCAACAACAAAAACACAAACACCTCCACAGCCTTCTTGTGCTATTTCGTTTGGGTGGGTGAAAGGAGACAAAGTCACAACAGTTTCACCTCTTCTGATTCTTAATGATCTTACCTCCCCCCAGCCAACCTACACAGAGACATTTGCAGCCATCAAACATACAGACTGCCAGACCTAGGTGTGTTGGACTGCGCCTCCAGGGATCCTAACCAGATGGTATTTTAGGAGAGGACACAGTTCATTTCAGAGCAATCCGAATGAGCAGCTTTCTTTTCTTTATTACACCACTGCCTTTGGCGGCAATCCACCAGAGGCAGATTCTCTGCTCTCTAAGGAATGATCTGCCCACTCTGTCCATTTAACAGGACGTTCAGCTCAGAAAATCCAGTTGCTGATCACACATGTGGAGCAGATGTGCAAGCATGTGTAGCAAAATAAAAAATAAAAAATCCCAGCAGTGTACTGGGAGAAATGTAGCGTAACTACTGAAAAATAGTGACACAAAAGCTCTGATTCTGAAACAGTGGTTATTGTTGTTGTAAGGAGGATTTTTCGTATTACTCTTTCTTAGGGAGAAAAAGAAAAGTGTAATAAATCCTTTATTATTTTTCTCTTTGGAGGTCAGGGGGGATTATTCATGTTATACTAATGTGGCTTCTTTGTTCATTTTCACAGACTTCTCCTTACAACGATACGATTCTAACGATTTCGACCAGACTGTCTTGGGGCCCTACCTCTCAGGAACTGAGTGCTGGAAAACTTCCACTGGAAAAAAAAAAAACAAAAAAAACCCAAAAAACACACACAACCTTTTAAAAGAGAGGATATCAGAAGTGTACATCTTTTATCCATGCCCCACACACTTGCATGTGAAGAGAGAGCACCAGCTGTTTTTCTCATGGTGAATAAGGGTTACTTGGGGAAATCTGACTTCCTGTTTTTACATGGACAGCTACATTGTTGCAAAGCCAGTTCATTTTGGTTAGGTCAATAGAGCAAGTTTAATTATTGGAGGTTTCCTTATTCACTCAAGCTTCATACTGTAGAGAAGAAAGAGGGATTACTAAGAAGTCCAAACTGTGTACAGAGGTTGAAAAGCTCATCCCTGTTAATTTTGTGACCCTTCTCAAACATACAAAACATTTTTTGGGAGGAGTTGGGATTTACTGAATTTTGAACTGCCGACTAAGTGTGCCCCGTAGCTCAAAATATACTGAATACAAACTGTATGGAGATTTTTTTCCAAATAATAAAAAACAGCAATGAAAAATACATACTTCTGGCACTGGGAGCAGCATAGCTAGCTCTACAGATGTGGTGGGAAAATAGTCCATTTTTTCACAGCGGCATCATTCAAAACAACAAAACTCTGAGCAGCTGAAAATACAACAAGCAATCTGGTTTCGTTGCAGGAGGCACTGTGGAAAACACACCTCTCAAACTGGAGCTCACAACCAGGACAGCTGGTAATGGTGACGCAAAAAAGCAACTCATCACAGGTAAGATGTGCAAAGAAGCCAGAAGCATTCCTTGCACTCTGTGATGTTCATTTCTAATTTACTTTAGCTTGAACACTTAGATTTTGGTTTTTTTATTCAATTTAGTGATTGGCTAACTCCGTTTCTCCATTTTCATATGGTGTTACAAGTTATGGTGGATTTCTAAATCTTGGTCTTGGTTAATGCATCAAAGGACATATGGGCTGATTTCCTTCAGTTTCTCATAATATACATATAGCCAGCTGTATGTTATTACATAACTTTAGACATAAAGCAATCAGATCATTCTAGATACCCTGATCTATTTCTGTGTGTTTGATACAGCTGTATTACAGTGGAACAAATTCACCAGCACAGCTATAAGGAAAGTTTGGTCTTTTTTTTTTTTTTTTTTAAATTCATATCCTTGTTCTTAATAAACATCCCAAAGAAAAATATTCAACAGCAGCAGGCAGCTATAAAGAGGCAGAAAATGGCAAAACCACAGTCCTGAGGAAACCTATGTGAAAACACTGGTTGTGTCTTCCTGGTTACAGAAAACAAATAGAACTGTTCAAAGCGCTTGCCAATAAGGGGCTGCCAAATAAAATATTGTTTTATGAAGTCAGGAAAAAACTAATTTTAAAGGTTATTGTAGGTTATTTGTGGTCATGTCTTGTGTTCATAAAACATGATGTCATCTTGAACCCTTCACTATTTTTATTTCAGACCTATAGATCTTTGTCTGAGACACTATCTCAGCAATTGTAGAAATTTTAAAGTTACTGGGAAATACTTGTGGGAGTCTGTTGTACAAATTGAATGGGAATAAAATAAAATAGACGCAAGTGAACGTAATGCAAGAACCCATCATACCAACTGTATTTTAGGTTTGTTTAAATAATTCAGTAATTTGGAATGATGAGATCACACCAGCAGCAGTAAATCTGAAACCAGAAGGCTGCAGAATCATTCTCCCTACTTCTCAGCATTTTGTTTTAAACAGTGTTATCACTGCAAAACTGTCATTTACAGCATGTGGTTCTCTGCCCTGCAACACCATGGGAATTACTGTTATGAACTCCAATGAAACATTTTATTTGCCACTGTATTCTTTTTCTGATAGAAAGAGCTTACTCACTTCAATGACTGAGTCATTCTGCATGACTTCATAATCTAATGTATCTAGATAAGCTGCAAACCAATGGAGGAGACAAACGATAATGAAAATGTGATAAGGAGTTAAAAAAAAATTTCCTGGCCACCATTAAAGCTTTTGCTTTGCTTCTTTTTGTCTTCTAACATTCACAGGCCTGCCATAATGCCAGATGGAGATGGAGTACATAGGATCTTCTTTTTTTTAAATTATTTTTTTTGAAATCATGGCTTGCCATAAATGGTTTCTGCCATGTGAAACTATCTAATTATCAGCTGACTCAGACCTGAACACTTTCTTGGATGCTGTGGCCAGTTTGGGGATTTTCCCTTTTAAGCCACTGATGGATCTCTACTCTGATGCTCTCACTGTTAAAGCAGTTTGTCAGAGCAAAGAAATGCTTATGACATCTTCCCATGTGCTTCTGCAGGCTTATGAGCCTAATAATTTTTTCATTAGAATAAGAATATACTTCTATTTCTCCTTCTCGTTCCGATTAGGCTTTGTTTTATGGTCATGGGAATTGACTTGACA
Source organism: Centrocercus urophasianus (assembly GCF_019232065.1). Taxonomy (NCBI): domain Eukaryota; kingdom Metazoa; phylum Chordata; class Aves; order Galliformes; family Phasianidae; genus Centrocercus; species Centrocercus urophasianus. The sequence continues at coordinate 20,155,712 of NW_024884711.1, forward strand.
TGAATGAAGTCTTAAAATATGAGACTTGAAGGTGGTGCGTAAATTGTTCCTTTTCTTTCTGAGGCCAAAGCTCTAAAGGCCGTGAGAGTGTGTTGTCCAAACGATGGCTGAAGCACTCCATCCCTTGTGGAAGGAGCTTTGTGCTTGGGCTCAGCCCACAGAAGCAGGTCCTCAGAGATTTTAGGGATGTAACGATGTGCACTGTGGTCACTACAGTGTTCCTGTGGGATACCGAAGTAGGCCTTCACCAGTGCATCTTCTGGCTTTGTGATTCTCTATTCTTTCTTTTAAAATGGTGCCTGTCCTTAAATTTTTGGATCTTGATGTCAGTGAGATAAGATAAGAGCTGATGGCCTGGGCTAAAGAGCCAAGGGAGGGAGAAGTTAAATCAGCTTTAGCCAGATTCTGCACTCTTTAGCCCAGGATGCTGCAGGCACCAAATTGGTCTTTGGATTTTTCCACAATTTGCATAGCCCAGAGGCCTTGTGTGTTCTGTGGATGACAGTGTTGCTCAATGTGTCTGAAATGCATGTGGTTTGGCTCTCTGGCCCACTCTTCCACGGGGGGCCTATTTAATGCCTGGGGTCGCTGGTGACTTTTAGAGGAGCAGCCAAAAACCTTCCTCATGGCTGCTGGAGGAAATCTTCCATCAGTTGCATCTGGAGATTTTAGAGGCAATTTTCATGGGTTGAACCTTTTCCTCACGTGAAAGAGCTGCAGTCACAGGACAGATCTCACCTAATATATCTTACCTGCAAAAGGCATTTTTTTTTTTTCTCCCAGATCAGTTTCTAATACCCTGCTGATATTTCTTTTTCTGTTTTGCTGCCAGTTGACATTGCTGATGCTGTTTCCTTGCTGTACTATCATACTCGTGGAATGAATCTCAAGAGCATAGTTTCTGTTAATGACTTATCATTTGTACTTTGTGGATAAGCTTTTCCCTCTAACCATGGCTAAGTCAGACTTCTATTTCCACTATCCATTTCATTCCACCCAGGTGTCTCCTACCTCCCAGCTTGTAAATATTTTTCCTTATGGTTTCTGGTGTGGATTCATGCTTGGGAAAGCTAGAAAGACTTTCAGACAATTTAGCCTGGTACTGAAAGCTTCTTCTGTTCCTGTGATTAATCAGTAATGCTCAAGTGTGAAAGAAAAAAACACAACTCGAGCAGTGGTTGACATTTATCATGGATTTAATACTGTTTTCTGGTGGTGAAATTACTTAATCTGCTGTTTTCCCCCAGTAGCTGGATCCTAAATAGAGCAAAAATGTGGTATGCTGGACCACCATATTTATGTGTTACAAGAAATTTGATGAATCTCTGGTTACCCTTTGTCTTCATCAGTTGAACTTTTTGATCTATGCCTAGTGACTCTAGTCAGTCTATTATATTTAAAGTGCAATTCCTAAAGCACTGGACAATGTCATCTACTTCTGGATTCAGCTACCTTCCAGTATCTTCCTCCTTACAGGCTGTCCCCCAAGTTTACAAAAGGTTTGGGTTTTTTTTGTTTTTCCTTTTACATTTTTTTTCTCTTCATCTCCTTATAAGTTAAAAGAGATGATCTGTTCTGTTTTTAAAACAGGAAAAATAAAACAGTGGTAGGAGATCCCAGGGTTGGATACACTGCATACATAAGCTAGAGATAGGATGTGGGAGAAATGTTTCAGTTGTCTGAACATTTCTCTGTCATGTGACTGGAAGCATATATTGTATAATACTGGAAAGAAAGAGAGCCATAGATGTTGCATTTTAATGTACATTCGTTTCATAGCTATCAAAATAAGTAATATGCTGTTCATAGGCAAATAGGCTATTACCAATCAGTATCACGGTGTGTCTCAGGTGTCCTGGGTCCTGTGACAAATGCAAGTAAAAAACCAGTGCTGCAGAGTTTGAACAAAAAAGCTATAACAGATCGTAGAATCATAGAATCGTAGAAGCATAGAATCATAGAATCATAGGATGGCCTGGGTTGAAAAGGATCACAAAGATCATCCAGTTTCAACCCCCCTGCTGTGTGTAGGTTCGCCAACCACCAGACCAGGCTGCCCAGAGCTACATCCAGCCTGGCCTTGATTGACTCCAGGGATGGGGCATCCACAGCCTCCTTGGGCAACCTGTTCCAGTGCGTCACCACCCTCGGAGTGAAAAACTTCCTCCTAATATCTAACCTAAACCTTCCCAGTCTCAGTTTAAAACCATTTCCCCCTGCCCTATCCACCCTCATTCTGAGCTGAATTATAACAACCCTCCTTCTGTATTTCTGTATCCTTATTTTTTTAAATCCAGTTGCTTACATTGGTTCCTGGAGGTGGAGGAGGTATATAGTGAAAAAGTGTTGACAAGAAAACTAACAATGCTCAATCCCTTTCTTTAGAGAAAGTATAAATTCTTACCAAAAAAATGTCCAAGCTTGATCCTGTCAGTAACTGGCCTCCCTTACTCCATTTCATGGGATATTTTCAGGATGAGTACTACTATGAAATCCACTTACACCTTGGTCTATTGGTGTATTTCTCATGAACTGTAATGGATTCTATTCATCACACTACAATTTCCTGTTGGAAAAATAATAATTCTCCTTTTCTGGACAATAAGGAGCAAAATAATTTGTCTCAGAGTATTTCTTTATCAAACACAGGTTCCCAGTCCTGCTTTTCTGTCCTGTGCAAGCACTCTTCGCTTGAGGGCCTACTGTACAAAGTAATTCTTACCATCTTGCAAGGCTGATCTTGGGCAGTGAGTTAGGGATGTAGGTACCAACTCTGAAAACTGACATCTTGTTGCAGGAGGCACCTGCTGTATGGTTCAGCAGGAATTGTATGGAGTAGCTGTCTAAACCTCAACTGGTTGTTCAAAGGGTGAGGAATGAGAATCCCTATGGAGCTCTCAAATGTTAAGATTGTTCCCGTGACTGCTTGTCAGGGTTGAGAGCAACTCACACCAGTGAAACTATGCATTTATATTCCACAACTGCATAAGCAACTGTTTGGTAGCCTCAGACCTCTGAAAACTCAGAGAGTAATTTGAAACAAAACAAAACAGCTGTATGCTGAAGGATATGAGTAAATATGTCTTGAGAAAGCTGAATATTTCTGGAAGAAAATTGCATCAAGCCCCCAAAACTCAGCACCCCATTCTGAAGGGCAGCATCAAATGGAGAAGATGACAGCGGAGTACTGACAGCAGTTTCCTCTGGCTGAGTTGAGCTAATTTTCCACAGCCTCTGGAGTGCAGTCTTGAAGACCTTCTTGCCCTGAAAAGCAGAAAGCTCTGCAGGTTGGTGAGTAGGTGGCTGGCAGAAAGCTCTGCTGCCAGCTCAAGTCAGTGGGACAGAGACAGTAAGGGACATAAAGCTAGGACATACTGACAAAATACATACAACTTGCTCTGAATCAAAGCATAGCAGAATCTATAGAGACTATATTGTAGTTTACAAATACACCAGGTCACAGCCACAAAAATGGCTATATGTTGCAGTTATGTACCACCCTCTCTGTCATTATAGCCTGTGTGAAAAATCCCTAAGAAAATGGCTTAATGTAGACATTAGGAAAAGAAGAAATAACGTATGGAGTTGGGATAATGGAACATACTTTCTCCTGGGAGCAGCAGCTAGTCCTGTAAATCTGGGCTTCAGATTTTGTTGAACACATCTTTTGATTTCTAACCCAGGATAGCTGATGTATGTGATAGTGAACTAGGACAGTGGATGCTCTGGTGTAATCTTTGGCTTTTCTGCTGTTTTTTTCTGAATAATATGAAGGTAGGTCATTGTATCTATCTTGATTTTTAAGTTTCCACCCTTAATATAAAGGTAGTTTCTTATCTCTCCAAAGCTTTGAAAAGATTAAAAGCTGTAGGAAATAGTTCATATATATAAAGTGACCCCATCTGATGTTGCTATAGCTTTCTAGTAGAGCTATTACTTCATATGGAAAGCTGTGGATAGTTTAGCCAGTTGTATTTTGTGCGTAAGACCCTGAAGGACAGAAACTCTCCAGCTGTGTTTCTGTTACCATCAAAGGAGATAAACTGAAGATGCACTGTGTCTATATGGACACATCAGTTAGAAAGTATGCACCTTCACCATGTAAAATGACTGTGTGACACAGCAGCATAAACCCACGTGTCTGTCTTCAAGGCAGGAGTTTATCCAAGTCTGCCATGAACTACCATTTCACAATGATGTGAGAGCTGACATGTACAAACTGCTCCGAAGACAGAAATTTTATTAACAAGAACTATTATTATTAGTGAGTAATAGCTTTAAAATTACACACTATGTATTGGGAAATCCTTAAGAAACTTTCTTAAGTAACCAAAACGGGACAAAAGCACAATTTTGTTTCAGCAATGCAAAGATGGCATGTACTCAAGGATGCTCCAGAAGTAATTCCTCCTATTTTATTGTATCGGCCCACAGTATCTGAGGCAGATGTTGGTGGTATAGCAATATTGGTTGAACTTTCTCACCAGTATTCCATTACATTTTGTTGTCATGTGACAGATGACAGCAAAGGGACAGTCTGACAAAATGATGTCTGACTTGAAAGTGTGTATGAAAGAAAGGTGTGTAATTGAACTCCTCCATTTGGAAAAATTGTACTGATTGACATTCTTGCCGAATGTTTGTGGAGACTAAAGAGTGGATGTGAGCATAGTGAGAGGGTAGGTGGTGCATTTCGGGCAGTGGCAGAAGTGACACGAAAAACATGCCGCATTCCAGACAGTCATGCAGATTTTAAAGATTGTGATGTCCTATATGATTAGCTTTTTAGGATTTCTGCATTTCCTTTCTTTTTTCTTTAAACTGACAGACAATCATGGCACAAACTAGGCAAATGAGGGTTTCCATATTTGTAATGCAAGAAATACCTGGGAATCTGTAAGATTTAAGAGAACACCTACTAGTAAGAATTGCATTTTTAAGTTGTCCATAGTGTATGTTTTATTCCATTTATTATATACTTAGCTTGTGGACAGATGTTCATTTTGCAGACAGCTGTGTTAGTTTAAGGTGTTACTATCCGCAGCTGTGTGTTACCAAGACATTACTGAAGATTCTTGTCCCTCTAGTTCTGCAAGGCTTGACTTGGATTTCTTAGTCTAGCTGGGTCAAAGCCTAGTTTTGAGCCAGTTCAAACCATCAACACTGGCTTTTGCTGGTAAGATGTACTGGAGAACATGAAATATTGCTCCTGAGGCATCTTCTGATGGTGGCCCGGGAGTGGCAGCTTTACACTTGTAAGTCGCAAGCCATCTGGGAGTATCTTTGGCTGACAGAGCTATGTCACCCCCGAAAGGCATCCATCCTTAAACTACTGTGCACCACAAGCTATAAACAGATTGTAGATAATTGTCTCTGTCATGGGCCTTCAGTGGGAATCAGACCTAGGGTATGTAGGAAGCAGTTCAGGTAGCTAAACAAAAGTATTTAATGCCATTTTCGCTATATGGATTGTTGCGATATGGGCATCTTTGATATCTTATGGTTAAATTGGTACTAGATACCTGTATTTAGTAACCAGGCTCTTTCCATTAGTGTTAAGTAGCTTTCAGTGGTAGAAGGTTATTATTTTGTTTGGAGAGCTGGTAGAAAGTTTCGTACAGCATAGGCTGAATTTTGTGAGCACAAATGCAAGGCTTACTTTAACGATGCTTAAATCACTTGAAATCCTAAATTCCTTCTGAGGAAGATTCTTAAAAGAAAACTTTTTTTTTTTTTAAATGTCTTAATAGACATAAGAAAGTATTTTGTTATTCAAATCTTCTCTTACGGGCCCTGGATATTCCTTGGTTGGAGATCTGGAGATCTGCTTCTCATAATGTGGTATTTAGGAACAGTTATGAAATGCCAATATTAATGTTCGTATCAATCATTTTACAGAAAACAAAACAAAAAAAGAAGACCACAAAAAAAAAAAATAAATAAAAAGCACAAAACCTACCTGATTTTTTCTTTGTGTCTTCTACATAACTGGTAAAATTATGCTCCTGATATCAGAGTAGAATAGTAGAGTACAATCCTAACAGAAGGATCTTTACAGTCATATAAATTCATGTGGTCCCTAAATTCTGTTTTTACTTTACTTCTCTCGTGAGAGATGGGTCAGGTTTTTTGGCAAAATTCTTTGCTTCTGGGCAGACTGCTTGTTACCTTTACTTGTTTGTCTCTGGTTTGAATGTGTAATGGCAGAATCCTTTTGTTGCACTGGAGAGGTAGGTATTTGTGTAAAAGTTGATGAAAGAAGAGGTGTAGATTTTGTCCATTTATTGTCCATTACTTTCTTTACACATGCTTTCGCTACTTATATAATTCAGAAAGCTGGGGGATGCTGCTTACCATTTCAGGCAAACGACTGAGTCTCAAGTAAGTGATTCCACATGCTGGTTAGGAAACAGTCTCTATATTAGCCCGTTGCTGTGCTAAGCTACAAATCATGCCTGTAAGATCTTTTATTTCTGCTTTTGACGTATCACTTTAAATTCACTGTATCTATTTTAGCTGCAATTTAAAACAAATTGTCCCACAGTCTGATGAAGACCACTTATTTGCAGTGCCAGAAAAGGGCATATGTCATAAGAAACAGTTTGCACATGTAGTTCACTACAGCTTATTTGACAGATGACCTTGATGAGAATCTCCACTGGGGGTTGATGCAGCTTATGTCCATGTTTGGTTCAGGTTGTTTTGATGCTAGTTTCTTAAACTAGGGCAAAGCTACACAGATATTCTAATTTTTGTCTCAATGCTACTAAGCATCATCAAATTTTGATTTCTAAGGAAGAAATGTAAGGCCAGAAATCTCACTTACTGTACATTAATTTTCAATATGCTTTACCAACACCAAACAACCAGATACCTTAAGCTGTATTGAAATAGGATAATGTTCATGAAGTACAGAGAGATTGAGATCGCTAATACATAGCCCCATATCTGGATGCCTCTATAAAATGCCAAAATTTCCAGCATTGTTCTCTCTGTTCCTCTTCCCTCGCTAGCTACAGACTGTCAACATCTAAGAATAAGTGAGAAATTACTTTTGAGTATTTATATGTATATTGATAGTCGTATGACTTGAAGTTAATTTTTAAATAAATCACGTAATAACTAAGACATTTTTATTTTGAGGGCATGAGCAATATAAATAATAGAGAAATGGAGCTCTTAATTCACTGTCTCATGTCATGAATGTTTCAACATTTATATACCTATGGCACCTATAAAATGAAGCATGAGGGTAACACTGTTTTATTTCAATCAAAGTGATTTAAAGTCCTTTGGAGGAAAGATTATTCTTTTCAACATGCTAAGCTGTTGTGTTTTTTGTTTGTTTTGTTTGTTTGCTTTTTAAATAAAAACATTCTGGTACTTAAATGCTCAATAAACTTGAGTTGCATACAATTTTTCTTACTTTTTAAGCAAAGCCATATTCTCTACTCTCATTTAAGATGTTTTTTATGGTACTATGTGTACTATGTTTCATACAGTGACGACAATATTAGAAGCACATTCAGTGGCTGCTTAAAACTTCGTCCAGACAGCAACTGAAAATGACACATTTCAGACTATTGCCAAAGGAGCTGTGGAATCAGAGCGGGTTCCATAGAGGGCCACTGACTGGACAAAAACCACCTCTTTAAAAATTGCCTTCAGAGCAAGAATCTGCGACATTTTTTTAAGACATGGTATGTTGCTGAGGTTTTACTGGAACTAGAAATTCATGCAGTTGTCTTTGTTTCTTAGTGTTTATTCTGTTTCCATTTTGTTGCATACTTGTGTCATGACTCAACCCCTAGAAATAGCTGTATTCTTCTGGGCTTCTAATGCTCTAACATTTTGGCTCTCACAGCAAACAAACTTATTTAGCACCAAGTTGCCCTGCCTACAAAAACCATTTCTGAAGGTTTTGTGAGTTGGAGTTGCATTAATCTGAATGATAAACTCTCCTCAGCCTGTTTAGCATTATACCTCATTCAATAGACAGTTTAATGGATGATCCACAGCAGTACATTACATTTTTTGAGCTCTGGGAATTACTCTGCACAGTCCAAGAATGGGGACTGGATTTAGTGGCTGAAATCCAAAAGCTTTTTCCTTTTTTTAAGTACCAAACATTGAATCTTGCCAAGTGGGATCATTTTCCCATCTGTTGAAGGGTTTTCTGCCCTTGGTAACAATATTCAGTTTTTCTGGCTCTTTTAGGCTCACACTAGTATAAAATAGAAGTAACAGAAGTTAACAGTAATGACAGTAAGTTACTGAAGCCAAAGGTGTCATAGAATTAGACTTCTAGGTGTGAAGAACCAGCAGAAGTCCTATTGGCATCTGGAGTGGCTTAATATAAGCTCCATTGTCTCAATTTCCTTTCAATAAATGATTTCTCATTTAGAAATGATTGGGAGATATTTTGCTTTGATGATTTCTTGACTAACATGCCAGCAGTCTTTGAGAAATTGGGAGAGGAATACACTAGGATGAGAGTCTTTGAAAGCAGTGTTTAGTTCACATCCTTAAAGACTTCTGAATGAAAATCCTTAGTATTCAGTGTGGAGTGTGCGAGGGACACAGCATTTTGTGTTCATTAATTCTGCCTTAGAGGCACTGCTGCAGCTTGATAAGCTTTGACCTTTCCAGAGTGACAATGTGAGTGGAGGGAGAACCAGCTGCAGATGGGCTGATGACAGTTGAGCTTGGCCAGGCACAGCTAGCTGCTCCAGAGGTGGACCGGGTTGGGACACCAGACATATCAACACAACTTCTTGGGATTTCTTGGGCTGCTGAGCTGAGTATTGAACTTGCCACAGTGCAGTTCTGAGAAGACTGCTATGTTTTGGGTCCATGTAATTTATATTTTCACTGTGCTAGATAAGGATATAAAAAGGCTTATGTCTATAAATACGGAAATATCAGAAGGTAATAGATGTATGTTGCTATGTGAAATGTACTGGCCCAAAGGCGTCTACTCCAGTAGTTTCTTCCCTGGTAGCTGGAAAATGTATTTTAAAAATACTTTCTGTGGATATTTTTTGTCAGAACACATTTCAGAACAGCTGTGGTAACACTGGGATTTCGCTTCCAAAAATACATTTAAAAAATCCCCTTCATCACGCAGCTAATGACTTAAGAGTACATGCAGTAATATTCCAAAGGCACATGTTCTGAAAAATGTTTGGTTATTTCTGGGTTAATCAGTACTATACTGGAAAGTACCAAAAATTGCATATAACTGTTTCAAAAATCACAGGGATATTTTGAACATTTCCACTGGGTCAAAGCAAAAATAACCATACGTCCTTTTAAGGTGATTATATGCAGGGGGCTGATCTTGCTAGAATTACTGAACACATACATTACTGCAATTATGATTTAGTGATAATTACTCTGTAGAATTCTAGTGTTCTATTATTGCAAGTAAGAACCCATGGAGAAAGTCAGCATCCAGAATCTCTTGTGCCTCAGAACTAGAGCCTGTGATTTTATAATTTCCAAACTCATAACATTTAGCTGGGGATAGGCTATACTTGTGTTCTGTAGGTTAAAGAGACATCTCTTTGCTGGTAAAAAAATTAAAAACTGCCATTGATACATCAGATCCAATACATCCAGTGAGCATGGTAAATATATATGATCTGCTCTATTTAAGATAGATGACTTCCTTATACAGGTTACAAACAGTTATAGGATTAAGCCAAAACTTAAATACAATTTGTGTTTTGGTCTATTTAGGGTTTTCTTTCAAATTAAAACAAAAACAACAACAACAAACATCAACAACAAACAAACAGAATATCAAACCTCTGCATTCAGTGTGACCAAATAGCATTCCTTCATATATTCTTTCAAAAAGTATGATTTCTGGACTGAAAGATAAGGTCTAGGCTTCAAAAATTGCACAACAGTGTAAAAGATAAATACTGTTTAATTTCCCAAAGCTCACTTCCTTTCTGGTTTCTTGTTTTCAAATTTGGCTCCATATAGGAAGCAGGGAGACAAACAATCACATAGAAAAAGAAGAAAATGGTGAAAGCGAGTGGAGAAAAGCTAAGACATTTGTGGGTCAATATGAAGGCCAAAGCTGCTTGAGATTTGTGGAAAACTCATTACTATTCAAAGGTTTTTCAGTTTGAGACAGTGTCTCCTATATTGCTTCACTATATGTTTTGCTTCAGATGTACTCAGAGGAGGAAACACTTTTCCTCTTAGCCTACTCTAATCCCAGTTCCTTCTCTGCCTTTCTCCTCCCAGAGACTGGGAGAAAATGAACAATGCAGGAGGAAGAGGAAAGACTCTTTCTGTCATGACAGTGGGGCAGAGGAATACTGTATCCTAAAGGAGGGTAGGAAAAGAAAGACATACGGCTTTCAGTTTCAGTCAACCCAAATCTGACTAATTAATTCCATTTTGCCCTACCTTCTCTTTGTGGGAGGATCCATTTTGTTATCTTTGAAAACCGAATTTGGCCACCCTGAGTGTGATGTTGATATTCTTGTGGCAAAACACAGCCCTGCTTGTGCCAATAGAGAGATCTAACACAGCTCTGCAATAGACTGTGATTTCCAAAAATATTGAGCTACAATAGTTAGAGGACCTTTAGGTTATCCAAAAATAACTACTTTTTTTTTTTTTTTTTTTTTTCCAAATGTTGATGTGACTTTGTTCAAAGACGGATTTCTGGAGATGAACGTTACAGAATATACTAATGAGACATTTCTTGCAACACTTTCAGTTTGGGTTCAAACCGGAAAGTGCAGATCCAAGTTCCACTGCCTTGGGGATATTTTTCAGTGTGAGGTTTGGATCCAGCCCACTATGCAGAGCCACTATACATGCAAAATATTGAACTTGCTGTAGGTTTGGCCTCTATCCACTGTTGAAGTTCAGAAGGTTTTGTCTGGTTATTTTAATGTGGGCTTATCTCCATTTTAGCTTTAGAAACAAAAGCATGAATTCACAAGTGAAAGAAAATTCCCTTGCAAATATGCAACTCACCTATCATGTGCAGAAACAATTTCAGGACTCTCAGCCCTCCAGGTAGTTTTTCGTGCACTGACACCCATTGTTTTCAGTGAGCTCCATGTGTGAATGACTATGCACTTGGGAACAACCATTTGCAGGAATGGGCTGTTGCAAAATAATATGCTGATGAAAACTTAAAAGGTAGCTGTGACACCTGATTGGATTGGTGTAGCATGTTAGCAGAGAGGCTATCTGGATGCAAACTACTGTCACTTTCATTTTAAGATTTTTTTTCAACAGTTAACCTTCTCTGTCCTTGGTTTCCAGGACATCTCCTGCTCCCTACTTCTAGGAGGAGACAGCTTGCAAGTGCATGTTAACAAATTCAAATGCTACAAATGAGTTTTACAGTCCTCAGTGCTGCTTATTCTCACCTCATGAATCCAGAAGTGTCTATGAATTTGAGGAATTGTTTTGGGGAGATGATCTCATCTCCCAGCTTTGCATATTCTCTAGTTTCGTTTTCCACTGCAACTTGTTCCGTGCACTCTGAGTTAGAAAGCCAAACTTTCCAGAAATGGACAAACCCCTATTGCTGTCCTTCCTCTTCCTTTCCTTGTGTTTGCTGGTTCATCAGTTCATCGTCCCACCGAGGGGCAATAGGTTTTGTCCAGCCACAGTAGTTACTTCTCATGTTTTTAATATTTTATTCACTTTTTATGTTCTCAAAAGCAGAAATTTACAATTCCATAGATCAAATAAATCCCAGGCCTTCTAAAATCATACAGTGGAAGCTCCAGCTTCACGAGCTGCAAATGAAGCTTTAATTGACAGCGTAGGAAAAGGGCTGAAAGTGTCTAGCCAGTGAAAATGCAGTAAATGTGAGAGGTCAGAGCAATAGAATGCATGCCTGTCTTCCATAGCGCATAACATATTATGGTGGGAAACGTTCACACAAAGCATATTGCATGTGATACACAATGAAATGTTTCCACTTTTATTGCAGAGATAATGAAAAGAAATTCCTTTTCTTATTAAATGCTTCATGTTACAAAAGGTGTTTTACCACCTTTCGACTCCTTACTGTTTTGATACTTGTTTGTTGTGGAAGAAATATTTTTGAAATGGCTGATGTTCTTTCAAAGATTTTTTGTATGAAGCTCCAATAATGTTCCAGGTATCAGGAACTGGTTCTGGAAGCTCAAAACCATTGCTGGATTAATTATAAAATACCTTAATGAGAGTTGTATGAAAACCTCCTCAAATCTTCTCTATAGCCCAAATTTCATAGTCCTATTTCAAAGCATGAATATCAGAGAGATTCTTGACAATAATTCATTAGGCCTTACTTCACAGGAGCAAAACAACTTATTTCCTCCCAAGAGATTTTCTTGGAAAGAAACACAATATTTAATTAGTTTGGGAAAAAGAAAAAAGAAAAAGGAAAAAGAAAAAGATGGGTCATAGAAAAACAGGAAAAAAGAAAATTACAGCCCCAAATGGTTAAAGATTTACAAGCCTAAAATGCAGCTGGCAAGAGGGTCAGATACTGAGGTATGCTATTACATTTTCAGTAATATGTGGTCTTATTAGCTTAGTGCATAACTGGTATTCTTATGGGATGTCAAATAAGGGATGTTACGGAAATATTTCATTATATAATAAGCAGGCTTCTCTGAACTAAATCTCTCAACTTTTTGCGGCTGACTCATCAGTTGCTTTGAAAAACTGCGTCTTTGATGTTGCTTCAGAGACTGCCAAAAGCGGATCAACCAGTGCCAGCTGTTACGGTATCCGCGATATGAATGTATTCCCAAAGGGCATTTGTTTTATTTAAATTTCCACTATACCCCAGTTATGACTGTTTTGTGCCCTTAAGTGCAATACAGTTCAGCAGTGTTTTGAAAAAAAGTGTTTTAGAAGTCAACATAAATAATACCTTTAAGAAAACAATAACTGGAATTTTTCTGATAGCTTGTTACCTGTTTTTCAACACCTTCCTTCCCCTCCTAAATAACAACAAAAAAACAGTCTAACAACTGAACAATAACAGCCAACCAGAGCAACAGTAGTTTGATTTTGTGTTAACATGATAAAGATTCAAAAATTATTTTAATGTTCAATTTACAAATAACTGAGTATATAATAATTGTCAGTATCGTATTATGTAAGAAAAGCCAATGCAATGGTTTTTTTGGTTTTTTTTTTTTTTTGGTTGCTTTTTTTTCACTCACTTCCTCTCCTGCTTGCAAAGAAACAGATGAAATGGAAATCACAAAGCCTGTAGTACCTGTAAGTGTCCTATAGAAATCTATCAACATATAATAACTATTAAAAGATGGGAACTGTTGGGTCATGGCCTGAACCATCAATTGATCACCTGAAGTGAGCACTGAGCCAGCCATGGGAGCACAGGTAAAGGCAATTCAGCTGTGTGACCAGAAGGGGTGGAGCCTGGCTGCACCTCTCTTAGACCCCATTTAAAGGCTGACTGCCATCAGGGAAGGATCTCTTTCTGGAGATTGCTCCTTTTGGAGTTTTTCTGTGCGCCTAGGGCATGGGTGAGCATTTTCATTTACTTTCAATTATTTCTTTCCACTGTTATAATCCTTCTAGTTATACAACCTGTAGAATACCTGCCTAACCATGCCACTCTTCTAATTGTGTATTTGTTGGTTGTACAGAGGCGACCAAGCAAGCACTAATTCTGTTGAAGTTCAGTCAAAGGTGGCAGAATAAGTGACAGAACATTTTCATTTGGTTAGATCAGTGAAAACAATAACACCTCTTTTCACCATCAGTCTGTGAGATTCAGTGTTATGGTATGTCAAGGCAGTGAAACAGGAAGGTACAAACTCTCTGTTCCTAAAAGGCATCTTCCAAGAAAGATGTGTCGTGGGAAGTATTCCAACTTTATTCTTCTGGTCTTATTCTCCCTCCGTATTAATATTTATGGACAAGATACTTGATATACAAACCTTTAGTCAGACGTAGTAGAGTTATTTGTTCTTTTGTAATGCAGATATGTTACCTCTAGATATTATCATGAGGGATGAGTCTCTTCTTCCCAGTGGTATTGGTGTGAGCTCATGTGAGGCAGACCCTAAGTGCTAAAGAAAATCGGCAGTATGTGGTTGGACTAGTGTGAAAAGAGAGGTAAATTATTGTGTGTAGGGAATTCATGAATGGGTACTCAAAAATAAGGTCCTTCATGTATTTGCTGCTGGTTTTCCCAGCCTATTTTCCTAGGTAAGATATACCAAGACCTCTTTAGCTTTTAATTAGTTAACTTCTTTCAAGGAGTCAGTCTGAACAGTGTACTGATGGAAGAAGATTTCACTTACTTCTGTTCAGTCTGTGAACTGTATGTACCTGTGCTGTCTTATTAAAATTGTTGGACCCATCTCTGTTGGTGTTTTATTGCTAGCTAGGCTTCTGCAGCAGGGAGTATGCACAGACCACAGCAAAGAACAGAATGATAGTTTCAAGTGGAAACTACTACTCTAGCAGTAGTAACTACTACTCTAACATCTGTTGATCTTCAAAGCGTGTTCTGCATTTTTCTTTTTTTGCACTACTTTTCTGTGAACAGAAGGTGATTTTCCTGAAATTTCTTGCATCTTAGCGTAGTCAGGAGTGGTGGTAAGATGTAAGCTAAACACTGCAAAGGAAAATGAGATAAAACAGCTACTGTGATAGGTCTGCAAAGGCATTCTTCCAGAGGAGGAAAAATACTCCCCTCTAGCTGATGACCAGGGTTCCTTGTTTCATTTCTTCCCATTTCTTATACCTTTTTCCTGGCTCCTTGTGTGCCTCATGCAGAACTTTCTCTCACACACAAATATAAATCACGGGCACAACCAGTGATGTGTAACTGCTGTTTTCTTTTGCATCTGATCGCTGTTCAGCCACTACTGTGTACTGTTGCCTGCCAGTCCTGAACAAACAGAACTGACCGACACCATCCATTCTGCATGTTGCCTCATTGGCTACATCTTTGGTGAAAACCTATTCTCTATTTCTGAAAGAAGTTATTTTTAGTAACAACCATTTCATTTGTTTGGGAGCTTGGGAACGGGAACTTCCAGAGAGTTTCTCTGGAAACAACTAATGGTTGATAAGCGAAGGAACGTCCTGAGGGTATTGTTTAAAATTTCAAAACCTTTTCCAAATCTTGCTTGCTTTTACACTCTCTTTTTAAATATCTCTTGTTTGGCCTTTTCCCACTCCCGAGAAGTTCTGCTGCATTTTTGTGACTGAGTACTGCCATACATTGCTTGAAGCTGGTAATGGGAATTGTGCTTTTCTTCAAAGAAAGGAACATCCCCAAAGACTTATTTCATGTTCTGTTTCAAATTTAAAGTCAAAGTTTAAAAATTTGATTACTGAGTCTTCTTTTTAAATGTGCTTTTATGTCTGTTCACATGTGGAAAATGTTTTCAGTTAGAAAAAACATAGTTAAAGTATTTATTCCTACAAAGTGAATGTGTGGCACGTGGTATAAGAAACCTATATATGTATGAAAGCAAGCTATGTGAACTTTATTGCTTCTCCTGTTCCTTATGTGAGCCTTTGCTGCTGATGTGGCTAAATACAATTTGCCCCATCAGTTTGCAACAGATAAGTGTATATGAATGAATATCTCTTTCTTTAGGTTTATAGAAGACCCTTCCTTTAACCACCAGTGTTCACTAAAGAACTGTGTTTATTTGATCAGTGTCATCTTAATGTCAGTTTGTTTAAAAAGAGGCTGTTTCTGCGCATGATATGGGCCAAATTCTTACCTCATCTTTAAAATAGTGAGCTTCATTTAATTCCTTGGAGGTAAATGGAGTTGCTTCAAATTTATGTTAGCAAAAAGAAATGTGAGAATTCTTCCTTCCATTCTCATCTATTCTGCACAAGCTCCTTTAGTTTGAAGCAAAAGAACCTTAAATAAACTTTCATTAACTTAATGCTTATTAATCCTTATTAAAAAAAAAAGTCTGATTATTGTTACTATTCTTTTGTATTTTAGCAAACAGCTAAGTTGTGTAGGCCATGGTCATGTGCCCTTTTCTTTGACTGGCTTCAGAAAAAATAAGTGAATTAAGACAGAGTAAGTAAGGGGAGTGCGAGGGCAGGGAGAAGTCAGGGTCAGGTCTGTTTTGATGTTCATCTTGATTCCTTTAGTTCTCTTCACTGTGGGTGGTAACTGTTTGAGTTCCCAACAGTGTTTACAGTTGAAGTTATCTTTAGACAGGTGGACTTATTTTGAATCTTGCCAATTATATTTATTTTTCTTAAATTCTAGTGAATTCTACATTTTTTTGTTGTTCGTTTGTGTAGGTAAATTCTTACCAGAAATCTTTTTTTCTATTTCTTTTTTAGTTTTCATATATTTAAATAGTGTTGTATATTGACTTCTAGACAATTTGTGGTATTTTCTTTTTTTTAAAAAAGGAGAGGAAAAAAAAAAGATTTGAGGTTATCATCAGTATATAGTATTGTATCATTGTGGGGAATTGAATCTCTAACAAGATGGTAAATCTCTGGAGGGTGATGATGTGCTCAGCTCAATCAAGTGAGTACACTGAGATTGCAAGGACTGAGATTCTGTATGACCCCTCCAGCACATGCCTGATACGTTGGTAATGATCATATTAGACTACACAGAACATCTATTTAATGGATCTCTATATGGGAACTGTTAGGTTATGACCTGAACCAGTGATTGAGCACCTGGTGAAGGAGCAAGGCCAGCCCCGGGAGCACAGGTGCAAACAATTCACCTTTGTGATTGGAAGGGGTGAGCCCTGGGTCCATCTTGGGTCCTAACTTATTTAAAGGCTAGCAGCTGAATGGGAAGTGTCTTTACTTGGAGTCTGCCTCTTCTGGGAGTTTTTTGGTGAGCCCTTATCCTTGGAAAGATGTAAGCTTTTTTGTTACCAAATTACAACCGATATCTTTCTTGGGTAATCTGAAAACTGGTCAGTGATAGCTATATCCTCTGCCTTATGTGACTGAATGAAGAGTAATTTTCTAGGGCTGCATGTAAAATATAAAATATAATTCCAATGGCTTGGGTTGGAAGGGATCTCAAGGATGATTAAGTTCCAACCTCTTCCTATGGTGGAGTTGCTAGTTAAATCAAGTACTAGATCATATTGGCCAGGGCCTCATCCAACTTGGCCTTATACATCTTCCGGGATGGAGCATCCACAGCCTCTCTATGCAGCCTGCTCCAGCACCTTATCACTCTCTCAGTAAAAAAAATATAAAAACAAAAACACAACTTCCCACTGATATCTAATCTAAATCTCCCCTTCTTTAGTTTAAAATCATTCCTCCTTGACCTATCATTATCTACCTGTGTAAAAAGTTGATTTACCTCATGTTTATGAATACCTTTTAAAAATTGCAAGGCTGAAATGAGGTCTCTCTGCAGCCTTCTCTTTTCCAAGCTGAACAAGCTGAATTTCTCCAGCCTGTTTTCAACATCTTTACTGTGTTGGGGCCCCTAGAACTGGCCCCAGATCTCCAGCTGGGGCCTCACAAGGACAGAACTGTGGGGGACACCACTATTTCACCTCCCTTGCTCTGCTGTCCGCTCTTCTTCTGATGGTACCTAGGATGCCACCAGCCTTTTGGCTGTAAACATATATAACTAACAAAACATATTTTATTTTGAAATATTTAAACATAACAGAGCAACAAAAACATAAAATTGTCCTTGTTTTTGTGAAACTAACACATCTGTCTGGTTCAATACCTGTGTTTGCAATTCTCAGTGAATTCTCAGAGGTTTGTCAAAACATTTGATTGAAATTTTACTCTTCTTGTATGTTATCCTTGAGAATATTTGTTCACAAACATACATGTTACCAAAAAGCAATGAGATCAATAATGTGTGATTGTGAAGCAAGTGATGTTTTTCTCTAATGAGATAGGTCTTCTAAAAACATAGAGATGTATGCCAAAGAGATATGGTGAAATTTTGAATTGAATCTCTGATTGCAGCTCTGTACATTCCACTTGGAAAACTGCAGGTAATGGAAATGAGTTGCAAATTTTTTTTTTTGTCAGTCTTGAAATCTATTCTCACATTCCTGTCTAAAAAGAGGTGAGTATGAATAGTTTTCACTGTTTACAGGACTATGTTTAGTCAATGTATCAAAATGCATAAAATGATTTTTAACTTGAGTTAGCACTGCACCCTTCCCATGTTCCAGTTTCAGCTCAGACAGTGCTGATTGCACACAGCTGTTTAGTTGCTGCTGAGTGATGGGTGTGCACCTGGTGCTGGGCCAGGCCACGTGGGGCAGAGCCACTGCTATGATGACATGGGGTAGGAGATGGCCAGAGGATGGGCTGGGCCAGGCTGCATGATGCCCATAGGCCACGGATTGGATGTGCTTGATCTACTTAATAACTTAACTCAGTCCAGAAGGACAAGAGCGTTTCTGTGGCTGCAGTTTCTACTGACTACTGGTAAGCATGTTTCCTATGTGCAGTCTGGCTGGTGCTGCACTCCACCCAGAGTGTTAGTTTAAGCACACAACTAGTGTTTATTAGGTGGTCTGGGCAGAGTTCAAGTTACCTAGAGGGATCTCAGTACTATCCCAGATTCAATCCTGGACAGCTCCTCAAAGTGCTTTGTTGCAGTGGTGGGTAAGAAGATGTTCAGCCAGTTGCAGTCTCTCCAAGGCCCATAGCTACCCAAGTAATTACTGCCTGAGTTTCCTGGGGAAGCACGCAAAGACAGCACACGTACTCAGCGACACTGTATGTTACTACAGGAGGTTTCATCATTCTGTCAGTCATAAGTTTAAAGCCTTTGCAACAGTAGAATGGAAGTCTTACTACAGGATTGCTGGTAACTGCATAGGGCTACATTATGTCTTCTCTGAAAGTGCTTGAGTAGACAAAGAAAATGCTCAGTATCTCTGCAAGGGACTGTTTTGATACAGACTGGAATTTCAGCTGCCTTTGTATTGAAATTTGGAGATGCCTCCTATGCGTTCTTATCACTGCCCAGAAGTTAGGCAAAGAAAATGCAGTAAATCTTAAGAACAGAATAAAGACAATGAAAGAAAGCAGAGGTTAGAAAAATAACAGAAACACCATTTGAGAGAAAATCAAAACAGTTGCTACATAACTTGAAGTCACTACAGTTTCTCAACTGCAGTGCCTGTGTAGACAGTTATGACACAAATATTTGCATGCTTGAATCTACAACAAAATGTTACCCACAAGGGTGACATGCATTGTTCTAGGCTCGGGCACTGAGATAACCAAGCCAAAATAGCATAAATACAAGTCATTGTGGGGGCACATGAAGAGTACTTGTGCCTGCATTTCCACTTATACACAAACACTCGCATATAGTTCATGTGTAAGTGTTTTGGGATCTTTCCCAAGTTCCCCACAGCTTGCATGAAATATACACATTAATTTATATTTATGAGTACTTATGTGTGGACTGTACCTGTATATCTTCACATAGTCTATAGCTGGCCTTCAGTATATTTCCTAAAATATCTCCCTCCTGGACCTATAACCAATCTTACTGAGATGGCAGCAACCACCATGTAGCCTGAGTTATCTGTGCATAGTGTTCTCTTTCACCCAAGGCAGAGTAAAGTTGCTACAGTTCTCGGACTTCATATATTTACAATAAACTGCTTTGTGTGTGTATTGGGGTGGGGCTACTTAAGAGGCATTAGCTGGAAATTTTTGAATAGTATGCGTGATTTCATAAAATTTAAAATAATTTAAGACCCTGAAATGCACCGAATGGAAAGTTACTGTGTATGTTGGACGTGCATGTTATATATGGCTTCCAATGTATAAGAACCTATGTGTCTGCAGGATGAGGAGTGCCTGGAAAAACTGGTGCTGGGTTGGAGGTGGTCCAGGCACCCGGTGCCCCTGTTGTGCCTGAGGGAATATTTGTGTCTGGGGGCTTGGCACAATCCTGCATCCAGGGCCGTGCCAGAGGCAAAGCATGTGTCCAGTTTCAGCTGTCTTAAAGTCTGAGCTTTGTAAACTGGGAGTTTTATTTCAGGGAAGCCTCCTGTAATGATGGAATACTTATCTGCTGTTTATTTGCGTTCTCCTACGACACAAAAGTTTTGGAAATCCTGTGGATTGTTTCCATTTCTTTTATCATTATCTTCCCCTCCCTCCTCTCCTTCCCCTCTCTTCCTGTTTTAGGTATGTGTATGCCTACATTTTCCTTTGTTGTTTTTTTTCTTTTTTGATTTTTCCTTTGCCCTTTACTTTCACATGAGAGAGATTTAATCTTTAATCCTTACATTTGAGGTTGCTAAGTGAAATATTTATTGAGCCTCAGTCTGGTCTGTTCAAAATTTCCTCAATCAAAATCTTAAAGCACAGAGGTCACTATGCAATTTAATGAAACTCATTCTTGCAAAACTTAAAATCAATATAAGCACTAGTCATGTAAAACCTATGTTTGATCAGTAATCTATTCCATGAAAAGTTATCTTAAAAGAAAGTTGGGTTAGTTTCATTTCACCTAAACTAAATCATTGACACTGTGTTTACCCCAAGTTTGTTACCATATCCTCCTTTTATAGTTACCAGAGCAAAATAGGCATGTTCTTCCTGAGATTATCTGGCCACAGTTAGACCAAAAAGAGTTGCACCCAGAAGATTCTGATCTAGTGCGTGATTTGCTGCGAGATGAGTGAGTTTAGTTCCTAAATATTACAGCTGCACAAAACAAACTGAAGGACATCAATAGCTGTAAATCTGGTCCGTGAAAAGAGTCATAAAACAAAAACTAAAAAGCTGGTTTGATCTGGTTGCCATCATGCAGTTTGATTAACACTTGTTGACAATAATTTCTGCATTTTTTAGAGATCCGACATCAGCCAGAAAAGATGTAATTTATCTTTCTCTAAACTATTTCTAGTGGTAAAGAAACATATTTAGGTCCATTATGCTCACTCAAGGAAAACTTTCAAGCATCGATTTGCTATCATCCAGATCTAATTCTTTAAAATATTGACTGAATAATGGTTTATCTTGATTTCATATTTGTAGAACTTCATCTTTGTGATTTTTAACTCGTCCTAACAGAAAATGCTTCTGAAATGTCTCACATAAAGTAGAATACACAGAAAGGTGCAATCTTCAGTAGAGATTTCTTGCCAGTGGTTTGACTGGCAGCTGCTAGAAACTATTAACATGTAAGAATGATTCTGTACTTTGCTGGATGTTCTTGTTATTCTTCTGATACTTTTCTGGATCAAAATATTCATATAATTAATATCCATACCTTTTATACAAGTCTATGTAGTGACTTCCTACAGGAAATATTGAAATCAACTAAATAGTTCAGACACACAAAGATATTTTTAAAACTTAGACTTACATGCTTCAACATATCTATGAGCATAAGAAAACCCTGATCATGACTGGAGAGGAAAATAGTTCTTTGTGATTCCTGTGATAGTTGAAAGTCATTAAGCTTTCTTACTGACATTTTCCAAGTATGTCACAAGGAGACCTTCTTATGACCTTACATTTGGCCACATCAAATTCATGGTGCTGGCTCTTCAGACATTTTATTCATGTTGTAAAAATGGAGTAAGGATATGCAGTTGTATGGTGACGTATATTGCTGTGGTGTAGGATGAAGGTGGGACAGACCTTTGTCTGCCTGTCTTTCAAGTCAGTGTTTCTTGACATACTCCTCCATCTCTGTGTGAGATATTAAAGATGCTCTGCTTATTAGAACTGGCTGAACATTTTCCTGTGGAACACTTCTCTGTTGGAAAATGCTGATTTCATAGAGTCTAAACATTTTACAGGAACATGTTGATTCCATCGAAAGTTTCGATGGAAAGCAGGCAGGTGGGCTGTCCAGGAAGCTGTGCTAACGGCTGTGTGCCAGCCAGGATCCCCTGGCCCCTGCTCCCCAGGCAGCTGCTCTTCAGCTCTCCAGCACCACAGCCCAGCCTCTGGTGCAGGGTAGCTGGTTGACAGAAGCATGGAAGAGGGAGCTCTTGCTCTCAGGTAGGCTCTCTTGCAGTAGCATTTCCTTGGAAATTTTCTTTCCTTTATAAAAATAGGAATTCTTCAGGAAAAATTATAAAGCGCACTTTTTTACATGAGAGAAATTCTGTTTTTTAGGCTGATCTAGTCTTTGCATTGTGTTTGCTTGTGCATTGTATGTTTACAAGTATGATCTTATGTGGAAAGTATCAAGTACATTCACACTGAAACTATGACCCAGCTGTAAATTCCTGAAGAGTTTATTTTCTATGATAGGCACAAAAAAGGACACAGTCACTGTGCAGGCTGTCATCACGTTGAAATGAACTCAATATTTCATCTCTGACCAAACTCAGAGTTGTTTCAGCAGACACACATAGAACGAAAAAGATATGTCAGGGTATGTGTGTGTATATATATGTAGAGTACATTGCAGAATAGTTCAGGTTTACAATACCTCTATTTTTCTCAGTATTCATAAAAAGTAATTCAGCTGAAATGTGATTAATTAAAAATTTTTTTCAAACACTGATACACAAAAATATTTACATCCAACTGAAAAAAATATTTATATGATTTCATTGATATCTTTATTGCCTTGAGCTTTGCTAGTATGGTTATAGCTTGACTTTAGAATCAGTTTTGGTTTTGGGTGTATGTAAAGCACCTGCAGACATCAATCATCTCATCATTGCTCATGATCATGTTGGACTGGGTCTCCATTTTGGGGCTATTGAGACAGTCAGCATGCACATACCATTAACTTGGTACAATTAGTAAAGCTTCAAATATGTAACTAATTGTAAAATATTCAGATTTGAAGTAAAAAGAAAAAGGAAGTAATATACACCCTGTGTTTGTTTGGCATTTTACCGCCTATGGAGAAACATGCAGCTACGAGTGCTTATGTGCACATGCTTACAAGTTTTGACTTGTACGTAGGTGTCACACTGCTGATCATTTCTGTGCTATTTCCTCAGTTTTGGTAGGTGACATACTTACAGTACATGCAATCAGTGAATCAATAAATAACAAAGCCTACATATTAAGAAAAGTTTAACAAATAAATGCTCATAATGAAAGTAGTGTTATGGGTTTTGTTCCAAGGTTTCACTGGCAGACTTGCTTTTGATCTGAGAGCTGTTAGAAGCCCTTGCACCACAGATGAAAGGAGTTAGAAAATTCCATATCATAATGCAGTTAGATCTGTTATTCATGGAGCAGGTAATTCACAATGACTTGCCAGTCCTTTGATTGCACGCGGTTTATGACTATTAGCAGTTTCCCCTTTCAAATTTGTATGCTTCCATACTTCCTTTCTGACCTCTTTTTCATCATTTATAGTCCAATTTGGTAGTGAAAAAACATAACTGTTGCTCAAGTGCATGGCTGTCATTCAAACCCCAATGCGTTACTGAGCAGTCTGACATTTGTGACTATGGAAAAAAAAAAAAAACCAACCAAAAAGCATTAAGCAGGTGTACAGAACACTAACCAGGTCCCTTGAACAGTGCTTTATGGGATTCACAAGTTGCCTCTAGGCTATAAACCTGATTCCGTCTGAGTTTTCAAGGTAGATTTAATCTGGGTATTTACACTCCAAAAGTATCTCCTATTAGATTATAATTGCAATAAACGGCACTGTATTTCAAAGGGAAGGCCGTTGGAAGAGCAACGCTGATGTAGGAGATTAGAAAGAAGATGAGCTCTTTGAGGTTTAACATTTATCTGTGCTTAGTTCGTAAAATCAAGGGCTGCATCATAAGCTTCTGTAAACAGGTTTGCACAGAGGGGTCCAGGCTCTAACATTTTCTTACCGGGTGTATAATGGAGTAAGGTTCAAATTAAAAGAAACCAAAAGAAATGCTATTTAATCACTTTAATGTAGTCATCTGCTATACAGGTGTGCACATATCACATTTTATTTCAGTTATACTTACCAGGTTTCTGGGAAATTATGTTGCAGCTTTACAAAGGTAGAGAGATTTCTATGAGTTGGATGAATAACATCAGGTTAATCTCTTACAAGATGTTACTGCTTTGTCTCTAAAGGTCTGATTTAATGTTCAAGTCCCTGAAAAGCGGGCTCTGAGTAGACCATTACAAACATCTAAGTATTCAAGCAGGAGTAAGAACAGATTGTGTATTTAACAATTCTCTAAGGTGCTCAATTAAAATAATATTTTCCTATATATGAACATGAAAATTATCCCTCCCAACTTCCAGTAGCCAGTGGAATAGGGACTTCCTTTGCTGGAGGTGCATCCGGATCATCGTGCTTAATAGCCACTGATAGACATATCCTTCATGAATTAGTCTAATCTCTTTTTGAACCCTGTTATACTTTTGGCTTCTGCAGCATCCTGTGGTAACAAGTTCTATAATATAATTGTGCGTTGTAATGAAAAGTGTTTCCTTTTGTTTGCCTGAAAAGATGGTAGGGAGGGCACTTGCTTACTGTATTTACTCTATTTTGTTTAGAAAACATCTGGTTAGACTTTTTATAATCTTTCCTAAGTTTTTGTTTCTTAGAATAGCAAAATCTACTTCCTATTGGCTGCATAAGATGAAATGTAGTGATGAATTGAGCATGTGAATAAACAATGCAATTCAATCAAAGCAGCATTCAATTGCAAATAATTTATTTTGCCTGTAGAAGTTATATGAATTGTGTATATGAATAAGAAAGCAGCAGCGCCACAGAAAGACCCCGATAAATGTTTTTAGTACATATACACATATATGTGTGCTTGTGTATTTACATTATCGGACTCCGTTTCTAAGGTGATGTGTGTTCATGCCCTTTGTTGAACACTTTTTGTGGAGAAATATAGTGGAGATTTTGTGGGTAAAATGTGTCAAGTGCATGGAAAGTGTAAAGACAACCACACAGGGGGGAGGGGGGTGGGAATTAAAATTGGAAAGAGAGAACTAGCAGCAGCTTATGAGCAAAAGCCAAGGAAAGAAAACTGAGCTATGCCTCCTTTTTGCCTGTTTTTCTCCTGTTCTGCTTTGAACAGGGTAACTGGGCAGTGTCTATGCCCGTCATGTAATGGCAGGCATATGGACAGTCCTTCATCAGAAGGAAATGTAAGACAGGTGTTGCATATTGTAGCATCTTTGATTATACAAAACTTAATGGGGAAAAAACGCGTGCTTTTCTGAATTTAGGATGTTGCTTTAGTTTAAGGTAGTCTTCTATGCCACTTCATCGTTTATCATAGTTTATCATTTTATTTTCTGCTTCTTGAAAACATGAAGGAGAAATGAGTGTAAAATGAAAAATCTTCTATTTAAAATTCAAAGTTATGAAATGTGTAGAATATTCACATATTTTTTTATGTGTTTAAAATAAAGCTCCAGGCCTCACTGCAATAATATTTTAATTTCTTATTAAATTATCATGGAGAGTATGACTTCTTTTGTTTCCTAATATGCCCTTTTTCAAATGTAGACTATTTAATCAGCCGAATTTTTACTAAACATTTTTTTTCCTTTTTGTCCAATTACAACTTTCTCCCTCTCATTCTTATGCTCCCTGCTTCATTTTGTTTTTTCCTTTTTCTCCTGTACCAATGATTTTTGCTCCCAGATCTACCAAAAATTCAACTTAACACTTGATCAGCCCATGTCAAATCCTCAATGAACAAACTGAACGGTACTCGTTATGTACAAATGAGAACAAGACTTTATTCCTAAATTGAGAGGGGAAAAAAGCCATCACTATTGTGATTTTAGATTTCGTTTGTCTTTTTACCTGGTTTCCTACTTAGGAGACTATAAGCTGACTATTTAGAAGACCTTACATTTACCTGATCTTCATAGCGTTTATATTTCTTTTCTTAGCATTCATATGTCTCCTAGCATGACCCTAGTTCTTACAGATATTCAAGGAAATGCAACAGAGTAAAAGGAAGGGAAATTCTGGGGAATCCATGCTTCAGAGCTTGCTTTTCTCGATTTTAAACTGGTTCTTACGTGTGGAGATGGGTCAGAACCAGAACAGCTGACTAAGCAGTTGCACAGAGAGCTTATTAGCTGCATACCCTGTTCTTTTTTTCTGCTTTAATGAACAGAACTGTCCAAATTCAATTTTTCAGTCAGAATAATGTCTGATTAAGGCCCAATGGTTTCATTCTTCTGGCAACATCTGAATGTTATTGCTCTACCACAGCTAAAATGTTGGTTCTGGATAAGAAAGAGTCCATCCTCAGGATATAAACCGGTGGCATTCTATTAAGCCTATTTACTATTTGTGTAACTTTTGCAGAAGTTTTTAGGATTGTCTTCTAACAGAAAGGAAATTTGGGGTTTATAATGAGTTATACTAAGTTAAAAATAAACTGAAAAAAAGCAACAAAAAAGGATAGCTTCTGCAATATTCTCCTTTTTCGTTTCATCTAGTGCATCCTTCAAATTTTACTTAACTTGCAGATTTCTTTGATGAAAACCTTTGAATCTGAATCTACAGTTTTATATCTGTGTCAGAGCAGATTCTTCTCAAAAAGAAACAAAAGTTCTATAAAGAATTTAATTTTAAAAGCTAATAGTATTAAGACTTAAGACAATCAGTTTTTCAGCAAAACGGATGACTTGAAGTTTTAGTATGAATACAATCAAGTCTGACTGTATTATAAAATAATAGAAATAGAATGCTTAAAGAAAAACATTTCCTAAGCTGCAAATTTAATCTTTTTTTTTTTTTTTTTTTTTTTTATAATTCACAGAAGCATTAGTCTTCTGCTCAGAGTGTCTGGCTGCTCTTTGCAGGTGCTCGGGTTTTAAGATGCTTGGGCAGACACCTGAATTGGTTTTCAGATTGCTGTGTTGTCCAGTTTCCTGCACATTATTGCAGTGTGGAACAGTGACATTACAGCAATCTATGTCTACTTTTTTTTTCAGACTACATGTCTTTTTGCAAAACACTGAAATGAGTCTTGGCCAGTTTCCTCAGCTGTTTACCTAACTTTCTACAGGACATCTGCTTTCAGATAGGGAAAAGGCATGTCAGGGAAGAGCACAGGAAACTTAATTTGAAGCTCAATGTTGCCAAAGTTTTCTGATTTTCATAAAGATGCCAAACAGTGACATCATATCTACTGTGTGTTCCTTTTCTTTATGGATGGAACTTCATTGTGGAAATGTTGCAGGAGAACGATTGATCTTGACTTTAACTGCTGCTGCACGAAGCAAAAGTAACAAATGGTGTCATTGCTGAAGCCTGTGAAAAAATATTTGTAGTCATGGTTGCAGCTGGAGCCAAAGTCAAAGGCACTGAACCAGAACCTACATAGAACCCAAACTTTTCTACGGTCACATATTATTTTATTTATTTGTTTTAGCTTCATTAAGTATGTTTTTGATCATTTGACCATGGGCTCTGTTCATAACAGTCCAGCGGGTTTGTAAGAAAAGAACTTCTTAATGTTTTTAAATCAGATTGCAATCAAATAATATTCAGAACAAATATTTGCACCTACCTCATCATGTAACTCCAATCTGTGCTTCTGCTTTCAACACTGCTATAGCAAGTATAGGTTAAATGACTGCAGAAAATAATTAACAGTGACCTTATATAAAAACAGCTGCAATCGGGGGAAAAAAGACTGAAAGCTCCCAATCTGTTGTGTATGTAACAAAAACTGCTGGCCAAATCTTGGCATTTGGTCTAAAATTCTCACAGTCTTCCTTAGAATTGAATACAGGCTACTTGCTGCAGGGATGTGTTCTCAGCTAAATAGTGTGTGTTGGAAGCAGTTATTAGCAAACTTAATTAAATCCTGGCAATTGCTATAGCAACTAGATGCATTCTTCAGAGAAGCTGTGGCTGTGTTCTGCTCAGCACCTGACACATGCGTCTCTGAAATGTCTCCATGTCAAATTTAAATGAAGTGATTCCCATGCAGAAGGCTTAATTTACAAAATTACTGAACTTTCATATTTCTGACTGAATTCAAGGCAATCTGCTACTTAAAAACTAATCCTAGGTATTTCCATCTTGCAGTGGCAATTCTTTGGGCAGAAAATAGCTATATGTGTGATACGTATTATCACACTTATTTTTATTCTTCATTCTAAATCACAGTGAAGTTTTTAATGGAAAAAAATATAGGGAATATTGCATCTTGTAAAACAGAGCTTTTGCTAGGCAGTGAATGTCTTCCCAGCTTCACAAGAGAAGCTGTCATGAGCATCTTTTTAGTAACTTTAGGAAATATCACGTTACAAATGTTACAAACATATGTAAAGACACACTAAGTGCTATGTGACAGTTAAGGGTCTGTATTTTTTAACCTCAAAAGTAAAGATGCTTTAACCAACCTGCATTCATAAAAGAAATATTGGTAGACCCTTAACTCTTGTGAAGCCAGTGATTACTGGCATAAAGAAAAGAAATAACACATTCTGAAATATATTACAGTGAAGCTGCATAGCACATAGTTTATAGATTTATAAGATTTAGATTAAATCAGGATCTTTTCCTGTGTTTATCAACAGCATTAAAAAAAAACAAACAACAGTAAGCGAACCTGGAATACCGCAAACCAATCAATAAAGTTTAAAAGCCCCAGTGAATCTAACCTATAACAGGTCCTTGTTTGGAGAACATGCTCAAGAAACACATGTGCCTTTAAGAGGTCTTGAAAGAATTTACACCCATGGACCATTACCATTCCCAAACACCCTGCAGCTTTACCAGCCCAACATGTGCTGACTGTATATCACCATGACCCTTTCACTAAAGCTCTTTTGACTGGAGTGCTTTTAATACCCACTTTCTCAGCTGAGCTCAGGAGTGATTTGTTTTACATGCCACATTAATCCTTTCCACATTTTCTGGATGAGGCAACCACAATTCCACTTGTGAGGTGTTTCTAAAACATAGTTATAGGAATAAAGCAGCAGGGTCCCAGACTTGACAACTTCCCTTTGGGCGGCTGACAAAGTGGGCTATCGGGGCTGGTGCTGGAGCTCACAGTTGTGCCCGGCAGCGAGGGTGGGCTGCTCTCCGTGGTTAGCAGGAGGCCCAATTATTGTTGGCAATTCAGCCGCAATTAAAACCCTGTAGGGATCTTCGTCGATTTCATGTCCAGCGAATGCTGATGCAGATTAATAAAATCCAGCTCTTCTTTTATAAGCTTAAGATGAAATGGAATAGAGAGAAACAGGACTGAAAATATAAATCGCAGCTCCGTAAAACCCAAGAAGTTTATGCCTCACACCTACGTGATTGGAGGAAAAGAGCTTTTTATGAATGGGCAATTAGTGTTCAGCGTACTGGCTTTTATTATGTGGTAATTTTACAGTTTTCACTTTAAAGACACCCCCAAAAAATCAAAGGCCAAATGAATTTCTGTTGTATGCATTTATGAGCTTTCTGCATTTATAATGTTAGCTCAATGTTACCAATGTAAGGTTTTGAAAATTTAGTGTTGTCAACAAGGCTAACGGAGTGGACCAACCAATTATAAAACTGTTTTTACATGTCAGCGCTGTGCACATTTTATTAACAAGTTAGTATTATACTCCATTTTTTATGTGTTAAATAGAACTGTACAAGTAACTGGAAGACTAAAATTATGTTTCTATCCAATTTAATTTATAGCTCTTCCCCCATAAATTTTACTTCTGAGTTCAATGGTCTGAGCTGAACTATAAATTAGAGTGAGGTGAGTCTCAAATACAACTTGATTTACTCTGGTAATTTCTGAATGAAGTATCTGAATCCATACTTCTGTCTACAGTTGTCTTTACAGCAAGGTATAGCAACACAATAGAAAAAAAAAGCAGTGGCTGATTTTTCTCTTAAGGGGCTTTGCTGTCAGACACCAGGCTGTTCTACAAAACTTCAAACAACAAATGTACCTTCATGGATACTAATATGCAACCACTCATAATGTGTGGCAGGTGTCACCAGGTGGTGCCATTTCAATCTTCCAGACTCATATTTTTTATTGCTTTTTTTTTTTTTTTTAAATTCAAGAAGGCAAATAAGTATTCTTTCATAGGAAGATATACTCATTTTCTTCAAATGTGGATTATACGCAGTTTTGTGTGAAGGAAGCTGTGTTATCAGAAAGCAAGTTTGCTATTAGCTTTGATCTCATTAAAATCTGTTCTTCAGGTGGAATTGTTGCTTGCAATCCTGGTATTAGTGATGAGATTCCTGAACAAGAGAATTGCTAGCAAGTTTTTTTTGTTATCTCCAGTCCAGAATTTATTTATGTGTGTAAATAAGACAACTTAGAATATAACCAGAGGCCACACATCTGATTTCTCCTGATCAGCCAAGACGTCTGCAGCTGCTCAACAGGGGAATGACAGTGATGTCTACACTGATTCTCTTTCTTTGTATTGCAGTAAGATACATTTATTGATCCAGTTTTTCAGATGCTAATTATCTGCAGCTGGGAGCCATGGGTACGCAGCTTTTATACAAGTCTCACTTTTGTGGCTGATTGCACTTCTGGGCATCAGATAGGATTTACCTGCTTGTAAATGTTTTTGTGAAAAAAACATTACCATATTCACATTTTCTTCTTCAGAGTTCTTAGTGACCTGTGGTTCTGTAAAATAAGAGGAAAAGAACTTAAAAGAAGTGTCAAAACATCTTGCTGTGGTATATAATCTAGGTTCAGTATTATATGTACAGAATCTCTGTTCCTGAAATTGCTCTTCACAATTTGTCTTAATGGCTATTTAAAATCTTTCTTGAAGCATGTGGGGAGGAAGAGGTATGGCTAAGTTTCTAGTAGTTACTGGACTATTATATGACAATGCAAGGGGCAGCACGAAATATCCAAGAAACAGCTTGTTCTTGCTGTAATTAATGAGGTATTGCATCTACTGAAGAAAACTCTTACAGCACTTCCCACTGGAACAGTGACCTGAGTACAGGCATTCACTGTCAGGGCAAAGCTGCCATGAACCATGAGCTCTCTGAGTCATTCTAGTGGAGCGTGGGTTGTCTGAACCTCTTCCTAATGTTCTGCTTTTGAGGAAGACTGCAAATGTAGCAGAAGATGCTGCTTCAGCAGGAAGACAATTACTTTTCATGGAATAACCAGCCAGCTAAATTTTGCCAGCCATGTAGAGGCAACATTTCCTGAAGAGTACCCTCTGTATTGTGCTTTAAGACTTGATTCCTCCTAAATAGAAAATCAGAGAAGATTTGGCAATGATTCCCATGGGGACAGGATAGATGGTAAGTTCCCTGTTCAACATGCTCTTTACCATACACTGCATCACCCAGGGTCTAACAGGACTTTCTTGGACAGAATCTAGGCAAGCTGGCCAGATAATGGCACTGTGCAAAAAGAATTTTGTGAGCCAGTGGCACTGCATCCACACTACTTAGTTACATTCACTAATACACATTCATCAGCAATAGTCTGGCCCTAGAATGGGCTAGTTCAGCACAAGCTTGGTTTTTAGTACCTATTACTCCTTTCAGAACACATGCACTTTTCTTAGCACTACAGGGTTGATGTCCACTGCTTTTTTCACAATATCTGTTCACACATCCATGTTTTTGGCTCTTGACTATCTTAATCAGCTATGTTTCTACTGACTCTTCTTCATTTTTCTTCTGCAGTGCACGCATGCGCACACACACATACACACATACACACACACAAAGTCTTACTGGACCAGAGACTTCATAGAAGCTAAAAAAGCCCTGAAAAACAAATGGGTAAGTCCAACAAATTAAAATAATTTGTTGCCACCTACATTGTGATAACACCACTTACTGCATAACTTAGAAAACCAGTCACAGAAAATACTGGGCTGTAAATATTGTCTAGAAAAACAGCTTTTCAAGATAATGGTCTAGATTGTGTGTTACAAATGAAAACTGTCATTTTTTTATCAAGACAACTTCCTGCAGCTTTGGCAGTGTGCATTTTTATATTTATCTACCCCAAATGGGAACATTTTAGTAAACAACTTATTTTGTAGAGCAAACAGAAACATACTTTCATCTCCTCTCCTTTGGAAATTATTACTGATGGGCAGGGATTTTTATTGTTTTCAGTAGCCATTTAAAAAGGGCTTTCTAATTGTCCATACCTCAAAATACAGATTTTGGTTGTGAGAAGACAACAAGTAAAAAACCCTTGAGCCTTTTAAAAACCTGATATAGCTTTTGGTTACTTTTAAGATCCCATACTTGCAAAACTTTTATATGCCAGCGCAAAAATCAACTCTGCTGTATTTTGTACTAGTATAGTATAAGCCACAAAAAATTGCCTACTTCTCCTTTGCCTTTGGGCAGTTTTTCAATCTTCACTAAACCAAGTCCATAATGTAGGCCTGCTGGCCAACATTCCAGGTAAATGAATGGCTTTTAAGGAAAAATGATGCTGTTTTTCAAAAGCTTGACATTTTTAAAATACAAGTCCAGAATTGAAACCTTCAATAATTTTTCCATGCCTATATGTTTCAAGCAGCAAAACGTTACACAAATGAATACATCTGGGATTATTTTCAAGCTGTTATTTCCCACTAGGGAAAATATTTAGAAATAAGGCTCAATTTTTGTGCTGAAACTACAAAGAGGCCAGCCATCTTGATGCTTTTCCAGATTTTTTTAATGGTTTTCCTGATATTGTATAGTGACTTTACTGCCCTGTTTTGTATGCCCTTATATTCACCAATAGTAAGCATTTATGTTGGGCTTATTCCAGTTTTTAAATCTGTTTTGTGGCATTTATGGCCTACAGCTAATAAGGACATTCAGTATTTTCTTGTAAAATATTGAAAATACCTTTTACCATGAAAATAAAGGGAAAACATTTTTAAAATTAAAAAAAAAAGAAAGAAAAAAAAAAAAAGGGGACCTAATCAAAGTCAGGATCCACCCTTATTTTAAACTCCAGCAGGCTCTGCTATAGTGCTATGCTGCTTTTTCCTGCGGATCAGGGATGGGACAGACACTCATGGAGCCAAAAAGAGCCTTCTGGTTGACCTCAGCTTACTGGGCAACATCATAAAGCACAGCAGAGGTTTGACCGTGCCCAGGTGCAACTCCCGGATCCAGCTAGGTGGAAGACCTTTAATGAAATGGATCTTGATAGAAATGTCAGATGGTTGAAAATGAAACTTCCCACAGAAAAGGCCTGGGATGCGTTTTTTGATGCAAAAACTCTGGAGGAATTTTTTATTGACCAAAAATTTCCATTTCCATTCTCTTTAGAAAATAGTGTCCTTGTTCTCTAGCTTGGAATTACTTTGTATTTTGGAAAACAAATCAACTGAAGCATAGAAAAATAAAGGTGAATAGTCTCACATGAAGTCTTTCAGAAGAGATAAGTACAGTGTTGCTTTGGAAAAGACTTCAGTTAAAAAAATGACTCAGGTTTTCAAGTTCTTTTTGGACATGATCTTTATTTCCCCTCAGAATTGTGCATGTTGTCATGGCACAGAAATCTGGTTCCTGTCTAATGTACTTTCAAATCATGTAGTATGGTTTCTGGTTCACATATAAATGTACAATCATTATGCCCATTCTACAGGCTGGAAACCAAGATATACAGCAGCATTGATGAAAGTTAACCGTGCCAGCTGCAGAAGTATTGTACCTGAACCACATTTTTAAA
This sequence comes from Centrocercus urophasianus, assembly GCF_019232065.1. Classification (NCBI taxonomy): domain Eukaryota; kingdom Metazoa; phylum Chordata; class Aves; order Galliformes; family Phasianidae; genus Centrocercus; species Centrocercus urophasianus. The sequence continues at coordinate 20,189,287 of NW_024884711.1, forward strand.
TGAAAACATTGGCCAGCACTGGCCCAGTCTTGCACAGGGCCCATCCTGCTCCCTAATGCACAGACTCAAGAAGCAAGGCACTCTGATTCTTCACAGCTTATATTTTCTCTGTATAATAGGGGATTAATTTAACTAAATACCATATTTACATTCTGGTTGTAAAAAATTGCTTACCAAGACCCTAGGTGCCCCAGTGTTCCGCTTGGTGAAATCACGGTAACATTGAAATCATTATTCTGACAGGAACCCAGCCAGCCAGACGCCTACAGAAGCTCTTTTCCTCTCCTCTACTCAGGGAAGCACTGCCCACATCCCTCTCCAGAAACCTCTGTTCATTTGTTTATTTGTTGCATCGCCAGGTCTCTAAATTCTGGTTTCTGAGGCCTGGGGCAGGGGGTGTGAGGTAGGGTAGCATGGCGTCGTGGAGGTCTTGCCAGCCACTCTTGCTGAGCAGACCAGGAGGAGGCTGCTGCAGCTGGAACTGAGGGGCTCCCTGGGGAAGGGGAGTCATTGCCACTGCTGGGTCTTCCTGGTGAACTGTCCCATCCCAGTGCTTGCAGGGTTGCATCAAGCATTTTCAAACAAAATGGGACTGAGCTGGCTGGCCTGGCTCTGCACAGTTCTACTCCTCTCCTTGGTGTGGGATGCATAGAATTTGGACTTTTTTTTTCTTTTTAATTTAAAGGTTCATTGTGCTGCAAAATAGGAAAAGTAAGAAGAAAAATACATTTAAAATGAACTTCTCTCTGAGTCACATAATCTACAAGGCATCGCTACCCAGTATCTAATTATTACCCAGCTCTCCTCCCACTCCTACTTATTAGGAAAGTTTAGATATTAGTTCTCGTTTGCTGTTCAGAATAGCACAGATGGAAGGAAATGAGTATGCCATTTGCTTTCGTGACCTCAGGGGAGCGGAGCAAAAAATGGATGTGAAAACATTGCCAGAACCCTGAAAGTTATATTCTCTTATTCATTAGTTTTCCTGCTTCTCTATTCCATATGCCCTCCCTTCCTCGAGCTCCATGGAAAAGTAGTGATGAGCCAAATGAGTAATACAATTAGAGCTTATGTATGACCTGAGCACTATAAGTGACTTGACTGGCCACTTAGCCAGGATGACTGCTGTGCTACCACAACCACTGAGAACGGCATAGGCTATGGACATGAAAGTCCAAAAGTTTCTTACTTTCCAAATCTTCTTTTGACTTATTATTTGTGGCTTAGTGCAAGTGAATGGTTCAATAGAGCAAGAAGTCACAATGCATAAACAGAAGGGACCAGATTCTTCATAAGGATGCACACATGGTTCTCATTTTAAGGCCTGAACCAATCCACTTAAATTAATGTAAATCCTCCTCTTGACTTCAATGGGAATCCAGCCTTTCTGGCTAGCTCCAGTAAAGGACTTAGGCACCTAAGGCAGGATGTAGGTGGAACAGTATCCAAAAGTGCTCTCCAGAAACCCGTGCTTGGCTGCTGCCTAATCCTGAAGGCGCCTAGCCTTGCAAGGCACCTCCCTTTTCGATTTTAAATTTCTGCAGGTGACAATAGTTGTCCAAATCATGTCCAGATTAGCCTGGTCTGAGCAGCTCATCAGCTATGTCTTTCCTCACACTGGTCTAAAGCCAGGAACTAAGCAGAAGACGCTTAAGACTTATGTGGACCACATCTGGTAGACGTCTTTAGGGCATCCTAGCACACACTGATGGATCAAATGCTCTTTGTATCACTCTGATTCAACAGTAAAATACCTAAAGGCTTTGCTTCCAAATGAACCTGAAAGCACAAGAAGGGTTATTTTTATTATTTTTTTTGAGACAAAAAATAAGTGATGCATTGTAACTTCCAAATATGTTTAAATTTCGAGCTATCTTCATCTGTCTCTTTTTATCTCCTATGTCTTTAAAGACATTGAAAATTCAGCTTTGAGAGGGATGGAAAACTGTCATCTTTATCCCTAGGTAGGGAGCGAATCTAAGAAAGTCCACATTTCCTGAATCAAGTTGAATGGAATCTGTGTCAGATGACTAAATTTGGAAATTTTTCCCCACATTAAAGTTCGGAAAGGAAACCTTCAGTCTATATTAAGATGAAAATGTATTAACATAAAGGAATACTATTTGCAAAAGTAAGCTGTATTTTGTGCAGGTACAGCACAGTGCGTCCAAGGCACGGACAAATGCTGTACATTGTATGAACATCGCAAGGTGGAAGTGTTAACTCTATGTCAGACATTTGGCAAAGTAGACATATAGCAACAGAAATAGAACATTTTCTACACACCCTGCTTTGAAAATAAAATCACTTGGCTTCTTAGTGGTATTTTTTCATTAAAAAAGGGGCTTTGCTGTGGCATTTATGTGTCAGGAGGAGCCCATTAGTCTATGATGATATTCTTTTTCCATTGACATTATCTTTTAATTATATCTTTCTGAGCCACATCGCTAGTGAAGGATCGATTTTTACAGCCCAGTTTACATATCGCTTCAGCATCTAATCCTGAGGAGGTGTTACACACTTTGAGGTTTTTGCTTCCCTTTTTTAAAATAATTTGGAACTCATGACTGCTTAAAAAGGCATCAAAAAAGGTGCCTGTCTTTCCTTTGAAGTCATTTTTTGCGGAAATCACAGTCACTGACCAAAAGGTTTCAAAAGATTAAATTGTGCTTATTTTACGACATTTTAAAACAGCAGGGTTAAATGCTGGGCCAGCTGCCAGGCAGTCAGCAGCACCCATACTTTCATGTTCAGCAGCCAGACACATCTACAGCAGTTATTCCTGAGTAGTTATTCCTGAAATATGTCACTCAGAACAGCAGAGAGGTTTTAAGATTTGCGTGCTTTGATGACGGGCTAATGAAAGTGTATTTTATATATATACCAGGAGTGTAATGAATTTCAGAGTAAAAAAAAAAAAAGAAAAAGGAATGTAGTGGGCAAATTAGAGATTTGTAATTCTTTTTGTCAACACTGGCTTCTCTTTATTGTCAGGATCAACTCTGAGAGCTACACAATCATGAATATTGATTAATTGTGTCCTGTTGTGCATTGTTCACACATGGCAAAATACTTCTCTTTTTGCTGCTCTCTCTGTTTTACAGGGTCTGTAATAGACCAAGGTCCAGTTTAAACTCCCAAAGTTGTTCAAAAGAGGAGACATGAATATTGACATTGTCTTTAATGAGAATCCAGAGAACAGGGGGACACTCATGCACTGCATTTTCCGTCTGGTCAGCAATACTGGACTGTGTGGATCTTTTTTGAAGTTCTGCTCTGTTACAGTCAGGAAGTGATCTGCTGCATTTTATTTATTTATTTATTTGTTTGTTTATTCTGCTCTTTTCTTTCTAATCCTCCTGTGTTGCCTGGTTTCTCAAGGCTTGGTTTTTGGCTTTTTTTTTTTTTTTTCCATCTGACTGACTTATTCATTTTGAGGGCTCACAGGCCAGGTTCTCTCCACTGGTTTCCATCACTGTGCAGTGCAGGTGCTGCAGAGCTCTGGCTTAACTGCCTCCCACTAGGGGATTGTCCTTACAAAGGGAGCCTTCCAGCCCATACAAGGCAGCATTAACAGCTTTGTGCCAGTTCTCTTGCTGGCACAGGGAGTGATGGAGAGACCCACAGGAGCAGAACAGAGCACTCTCAATTCTTAACGGGCACATCTTGGGGTCTGAAGCTGGGATTAGTTTGGGTGTGCTTGAACTGCATAAACTTATCTAAGTTCTGTTGTGGCTCAGGCTGACATGTGAGCAGCTGCCGAGTTGTGTGACCATAACTGGCTCCCCATCTCCTACTCTGAGTGCATCTTGGCACAGGAAGAATATTGGCCTTTTATTCTTGTCTTGCTGGCTGGATGAAGCCCCACTGTCTAGAGATCAAAGGGGTTTGATGGACTGCCAAAAATAGTAACCTATACGTAAAACATGTGCTCCATTTATAGCGATCATTTGGAAAGTTTCCTGCTACTGCAGAAATGCAGATTACATTGATTTACTGTCCAGTACTGCAAAATACTGAGAGCCTTTTCAATGACTTCTATTGTGTACATTTGCAAAAAGACTGGGGAGATTTCTTCTTCCTTCCTTCCTCCCTTTTCCCTTTGGTGAATAATACATAATCATGTGAAGTATATCTTTCTGAGTTTTTACATAGCTTTAGTGAAGTGGGTTAATATCTTCACTTTGAAAGACACTGTCACCTGTGCTGATGCCTTAGACTTCGGAAAGTGAAATTTTTCTTTTGATGTAAAGACCATCTCTCCAGTACTTATGGAATCATTTTATTTTTCTTCTCAGTCTGCAGTTTTTGTGTTAGGCGTGGAATATGTGGAATATGTCCTGAATGTTGTTTTCTGATACTTCTGGTGTTTAGTTTTTTCTTTTTTTTTTTTTTTGTTTGTTTGTTTTTATAGGAATAGATCATTATATAACAGTAAGTAAATGGGAAGGTACACATGAATACACACTCCTTGTGTTTTGAGCATATCTGTGGTATGGGCCGCATTTCCACCATTTCCAAGCCTGATCTATTTCTACTACACAGAAAAGGTACTTTCAGAATCCTTTTCAGAAAGGTCTTAGCACCTCTGAAAAGGCACTAAGACATTTACAGGCAGCCTGAGCTCAAGCTGTTGCTATAACAAGGAAGACATGCTATATTGAGCAGTATGACCTGATGCAGACAATTAGAAATAAATCAAGGAGTATAAAAGTGTGAAGTCCTTTGTCTGTCCAATCTACACAGATCTAGTTTATGTGTAGGACCAGATATCTAATTAATGAAGTTGGAAAACAAGGTGAGCCTTTATAGTTCATAATTCATAGAAAGTTTTGTTATCCTGTGTAGCAGTGTGTATGCTGTAAAGAGTAAATTGACTGAAAAACTCAACAGTGTAAGAAAGGAACAATAACTGAAGAAGGGAGCAATGGCTATAACCATAGGCCTACAAACTTTTAGACAATTTCTAATCAGTTATGTATTTTAGTAGATGATAAAGAAAGCTATCTTGGCCTTCATTTCATGACACACATTAAGGAAGGATGTTATTATTTTTTTTTTCTCCAGTAAGTTATGTGAAATGCCTTTTTTCTGTTCCTGGTTTTGTTTTTCTTAATCCTTTTCTTCTGGATCTTAACTGCTAACTAATAGGCACCATAAGAGTTAATTATTCTATCTCTGGATACTATTAAATTTACCCCAATTCACTCCTCTGCTTCCCGTCTGTTAACGTCCTAAGGATCAAAGCTCAATATAACTATTTTAGGCCAAGAGTTCAAAATGCTACCATTCATACTATAACTTAACAGGAAAGCATGAGTTGCTTTTACTCCTAATAAATCATAAGTTTTTGAATGTATTATTTTTTTTTGCTGAAGAATTAATTCATTTTTTTCCCCATCTCTATAACCCTAGGATTGTAATCTCAAAGATTACATCAATCTGTTTTCATGCATTTCATCCATTCCATGTCAATTATTTGATGCAGAAGAAATGTATCTCTAATCTAAAAACACTGAGTAAGAAAAGGGTAGCTGCATTTTAGGAAGAAGCGTGGGTTTATAATGGAGGAAAAAAGTAAATCTGTCCGTTACTTGTGAATTATAGAAGTACTTTTCTTTTAGATCTCTGCTGAATTCCTAACAAATATTCTTAATAGCCACTCCATTTGCAACCTGGAGATTTTGCATGGAAGGGGTTGTTTTAATTAGCTTTTAAATGTGATATCATCAACAGTGGCTTTCATAAGTTTCACAAGTTTCTGCATTCTCATCCAAAATATGCTGGCTGAGTGCTGGATTTTATCCTGAAATCATTTTGATTTAAATGGCAACCAATCTGTACTCCACATTGAGATTTACTAACACTTTCCATATTGTATTTACGGCAGGACTGTCCATTAAAAGAAAAAAATTCTTTTTCTGTGTTCTCTACATGGCAGCGTTTGCCCCATATGCATTTGGCGCTTGTAATACGATGCAGTTGCAATGCGTCCCGAAGGTGATAATCACATCTCCCTCTAGTGGCTCTCTGCAGCCGGGACAACAGCCGGCTGCCTGCTGACTGGCTGAAGAAAGAACTCATTTAACTGGCAGTTCACTGGTTTCAGCTAAGCTTCCTCCTAGGATTCTAGGTCAGTTTGGCCAAGAGCTAGAACACATCTGCTTTTGTGAGTGATGGGCTGTTTCTTCCCTAAGCAGTACAGAAGAAATATTGAGGGTGAGAATGATGCTATGTTGCTTCAGCCTATTAAAGATGGTGGGGAAGAAAAGAGGAGCTCTCAATGGGTGAGCATGCATGCAAACATGGAGACAGTATCATTAGAGTAGTCCCTGCAGATGGTGAAAGTAAAAGAACTGAAAGGTTTAATCTGAACAACAGCCTCAAAGTACTTATTTTATTTTAATCTTTGCAGTCTATATTTAAATCATATTAAATTTGATGTTGTAATGCTCCATCCTTTGTATCAGACGTGAATTCTTCCTTGAAAACAGGGCAGTAGAGTGTAAGCGTAAGCTGAGAGATTGGAAATTCCAAACTACTCGTTCTACACTGCTTGCAAACTATTTATCCAAGTCAAATACTTACCTAAGTTATGTTGTTTATAAAAAGAAAGGACAGCTTTCCTCTCAACTCATACAAAATACCCTCTGATGGAAGTCAGACACTTTGCAGAAATAAACATGCACTTTGGAGGTAGTGCTGTTTAAATGGTGTTGCGTGACTGGCATTGGCTCCAGCTCAAGGTCTGAAACGTCCCCCTCTACAGCCCACCGCATCAGGCTCCCTCCTCTCCTACTTCCACCCACCACACCAGCCCTTGCCTTTCCTGCTTTTAAGTTGAGGCCCTGGACTTATTTATTAGTGAAATAGCACTGTTCAGTTGTACAGTTTGAAGAATGCATATTTTTCCTTCTGCAAAGTATTGTCTTAATCAGTAAAATTTATCTGAAGCTTGACGTTGAGAGGGGTGAAGAGATGATGGGAGAGGGGAATAACCCAGGCCAGCTGTGTGTATTCTGACTGCACATTTAAGCACAGCCAGGCAAAGGCAGTCAGGCTGTGTAAAATATTACAGGCTTTATCTTAAGGTTTGGATGGGAACATAGGTACACAATGCTTCTTTCACAGATTTCTGCTGTAAACTTTGTCCTTTATGGGGTGATTCAATGCTTTGTAATGAAAAAGGTACTCTACTCTGAACTTCCCTGTCTTATTTTTTTTTATTTAAATTTCTGAAGAATAGTAATAACAGAGACCAAAACAAAAGACAGAAGAAAATATACTCCAGCCTTGTTAAAAGAATCTTTCCTGGAAAATGAAAAGCCATGGTACCACTGGGATTAGCTATTCAAAGGATCTGAAACTTTGCCATAGCCTCCACAGCTGCTCCAGAAATTCATTTGATACCGTTCTGCTTTCTGTGTATGGTTAATTCACACTTATCTGAGAGGTGACCTAACCAGCTTGTGGACAGACAGGGCAACAAGTACATTAGAAGACATTAGAAGACATTAGAAGACATTAGAATTCAGAAGCAGTACAGTTATTATTATACTGTATGTATTTCCTAGTTCAGTTTCTACATTGAAACATCGGGATTTTACCACTTGGACTGATCTGGGAGTTGCTGTAAAATCAGTATTTCACTATCCACTTAACTAAACCTTAGACACCAAGCACCTGTGGAAATACAAGGCAATTATCTTAATCTTGTTGCTGTTACGCTTCCAAACTTGTTGGTTTCTCAGAGAGATTATTTATTTGCTATGTGCAGATCTCCTTCAATTAGCATGTCTGCCTTTTTCTAGACATTTGTTTACAAAGTGTGTATGTATTATTGCATGTATGCATACAAATTGCCAAATTGCTCTCTACATTCTTAACTAGTTTAGTTAAGAATTCTTTAGTTAAGAACTTCTTACTGTAATTTAATCCTGACTATGTTAGATATGCACACAAATTCCTAGAAAATTACTGGTCCTTGTTTTAATGTTGAATATTATCTCATGGATTGGCAGAAAGCTGATTTCTGAATCAAACAATTAGATCTTCCATACACAGATCCAGGAGACTATATTGAGTTCATGTGCTTCTATTGATATAACCAAAGGGCACTACCTGAAACCTAACAAACTGGAATGCATTCTATCAATATATCAGTTTATCACTAAAGCAAGCTCATATTCCAACTGCGAAAATATGAAAATCAAGATACCAATAAATTGTAGACTTTTTTTAAACTATGCTTTAAAGTAAAGCAACTTGCAAAGTCTTTATACAAAAAGATTGTTTCACATTTGGAAGGAGAATTTTATTAGTGTGTGATGGATATTAATGATTCAGTCCAATAAACAGAAAATTGAGAGATGTATATCAGTACAGTTAAATTCTTAAAATGCACAAAGAGCCAAGAATGTTTATTTTTCAAGTATACCATGTTTTATGTTTTGTAGAATAGCAGCTAGGGATTCTTAAAGAATTATTTTGTAGTTCTCACAGGATGTCCTTTGTTTTTTCAAGGAATATTCCCCAGTGTTTCTTTTTCCATCAGATGCATCCAGCACTATCACAGGAAGACATTATTTCCCTCCTACTATACAGGAATATGTATCAACACAGGATCCATGCCTTGCTGTTAAATTAACAATTGTTCAGTAATGTAGTTCTCTCTTATTTCTCTTGTTCCAGTGGAAATTCTTGATTCAAATGTGACTGAAATGTCTGCAGATTCTTTTGTTGACTTTATGAGCATTGGTCCAGACTCTGTCTGTGATACAAGAGAATCAGCCGTGCAGGATGGGAGTGTAATTCCATCAAGGACTTCTGGTGACCTCATAAACTATGAGAACTGGCATTTTCTTTAATGGGCACCACGTGGTTAAATTCCCATGCATCAATTTGAAAATGTAGGGCTTCATTTGATATTGCAGAAGGATATACCAGACCTACCATGTCAAATTGTTTCTCTTTCTTCTAAAGGAGCCACTAGCTTTATGTTACAGTCAGTCTTCTTTGGTAGCAAATGAAATATGCCATTCTGGAAAATGAGTATTTTCTCTGGCAAAATGAACTTGAAAAGTACATTTCATAGCAAAGCACATATTTGGGTTATATTCTTTTAAATAAACTTTCTAAAAAGATGGCAATAAATTCAAGAAAAGGTGTGGTTTGTGCAGCATTGGCTTGCTTGCAAATTTTTAAGTATGAGGCGTTTTTAAAAAAATTAATCAGCTAAAAATACAGGAATGGAATTGTTTTAGATCAGTTGAAAATCTAGACTATATTTAATCTTTTATAAGTTAAACTAAGTGAGGTGTCTCAAACTGTTCATGTTGACTGTCCACAATTCAAAGTTACTTTCACTAAAGCAATTGTAGTCAGTCGGTTTTAGTCTTGTATTGCTAGGAATTTTCAAGAGTTCGTTGTGATTGACTTGAATCGTCACTTCTGTGGAATTTGCTCAATCACTTTTGTAAGACACTTGCAAATTTCCTTTGCCTTCACTCAAACTGTATTTTGTCTTTTTAAACCACTGTACAGCCATTATTTATACCTATAAAGTGCAGCCTGTGACCAGTCCAAAAAGCAGATCTGACAGTCAGATGATGATTCAGGCAGTTGTGGTAACAGGGCCAAAGTCCGAATTTGTCAGCATAGCTTTTTTTTTTTTTTTTTTTTTCCTAAATGATATCAGTACATAGCAAGGAAATGCTCTAAATGTTGCCCATACTGGTGAGTTCATACCGGGAAATGATCTATCCTTCTAACTATGAGAGAAAAGATCAGTGAACTACCTGATCTCTGTTTTCCCCTGCATGTTGTATGTAATTTTATTGTTAGCTCTGTCCATAAATACTGAGCATTAAATACAGACTAGGATATGCTACATTTTATCTAGCTTCAGGTCACAAATCACCTTAAATTGAAGAGGGAAAAGAACACCTTCTAAATTCTTCAAAACGTGCTTACTGGGGGCTTTCTAATGTGAAGTCCCTGGTACTGGTTTTTCTGTAGGATAAGTTTTGAACTTTATGTGTCATTGTTCCTTACGGTATAATTGTACTCCATGCTTTTCACCAGGTGCATGGCTCAACTGTATGGTATGGCATATACACTTTTTCTGTAGTTTTATCCCATGTCACATAACCAGGCAGAATAATTATGTATCTTAAGTTTAATTTATGTGACTTAAAGAATTGCAATGTGAGCACATGGGGTAAGGTTGCTCCTCCCATGTTACTATCGTAATACAGCTAAGCAGATTTAATGTAAAAAGCTCTTTCTTAACAGAACTCAGAATAATTCCAGTTGTAATCTCATGGCTGAGATTGTTAATAAATTGCAGGCGGGTGGGAGGCTGCAATAACCTTGGGATGCAAGTTGTGTTGCAGTAGGTTAGTTTGTACAGGAGGAGGATCTCCAAGGCTTGTTGAATAAATAGATGGATCTTTTCTGAACTCCATGGAAAATAATGTATGTTTTTCGTTTGTTTGTATTACTTTCTCCACATGAAACCTGTGTTTGGTCCAACAATTCTGTGGTTTCTTCACTTTGTGATAATAATTAACATCCTCACTGAAGTCTAAGCAGCGATGACATTTGTTTAGAAGCTCGAGTCTGATCTCTGTTGCTGTTTTGCTTTATGTTACTTTCAGTATGCAACTGAAACCATTTTGCAAAATCTAATGGCTTATGATTTCTTGTTGTTTTTTTTTTTTTAAGTGTTGTGACCATTTAGAAACTGTTTCATACAATGCATCCTTTGGCCTTTGAGGTGTGTACCCAAGGGACTGCACTGACAGTAGTAAGTTGAAGGTAATGCCAGCTCTGGATGGTACTAAACACAATAGATAAGAAAGATTTCCTTTTTTTTCCCCCTCTCCTTTTATTTTTTATTTTTTTCCTGAAGATACAATTAATACAAAAGTAAATTTGTCATAAGGTAATTATTAGAAGGCAAATGGGCTAGGAGAGAAAAAAAGAAAGAATTAAACCTTTACTTTTGGGAATCCTGAAGCTTTTGTGAAAACTTATTTTAGGAAAGATGATAATGGTTTTCTATTCCTCTCAGTAATCTTGTAAAAAAGATTAATAGCTTTGGAGTAGATGTACATATTTTGAACTTCCTTTCTGGACTGAGGACAAAGAAAACCTGGCTTGTTTGTGGTTGTAGAAGAATCATAGGTGGCTTTGTAGAAAGGCAGGTAGCTGCCAGGGTGTACAAGCCTCTTCTCTTCCCTTTTTCCTTTCTTTTTTTTTTTTTCTTCTTTGACAACATTTTTCAATATATTGTCATTCTTTCCCCCATTTTTTCTAAATAAAGTGAAATGTCAAATCAGCAGAGAATTAAAATGTATTTATAAAAAACAACCAAAAGGGCATCTGATGTTTTACAGACATTCCAACACCTTCAGGAAATTTGAACTCACACCAAAGGGTCTGATATTCATTTGAATCTCCATCTGTGCTGAAGCACATGTGTGCACACAACACACATTGAACCACTACAGTGGAAAAAAAATCCCTGCTCTTAAATTATAGCAGCTCTCTACAATTATTCTGTAGCCACAAAGGCTTTGGTAGTTTTGAGACATAGCAGTGGCTTCGGGTGATCTGATCATAGAGCTCCATTTTGTTAAAGAAATCCCTTTGTTGAAAGGTATGGAAAAGCTGAAGGAGAAACACAGGGAGCTGCAGGCTCCCAGCATGAGGGCAGTTTGGAGTAAAGGGGAAGGGTTCAAGAAGCTGACGTGACAGCAGACACCCTACAGCCAGAGTTAACATTGGAAACACTGCAGTTTTACTTCCCATACCAGAAATCTCCATGCTTGAAGAAAGGGATATAGTCATTAGTCCTCAATGGGAATATGACCTTTCCCTTAAAATATCTGTGTGATGCTTTTGATCCTTTTGACTCCCTCTAAGGGATAGATTAAATACGTGGCACAGCGTCTACTCCTGAGCAAGGATTAAGCCTGGCTTTTGGAAGTAGAACTATACTGCCTAACTTATCATCATTAATCTCATTCTCTGAGGACCAGTTTTCCGTTTTTCTCCCCCTCCCCCATGCTTTTTCTCTGGGGTTTAATATTGACCTCAGCTGCATTGGCCTTGGTTTCACTGTTGTTACTTCTGATTTTACACTTAAACAAGTCTTATGTCTCAGATATCTTGTTAAACAAAATGTTGTTCTGAGGCTTAGTTCTCATGCAATCTGCACTTCCCTTAGCACATTTTTGTTCATGCATTTTAATAGTAAATATCCTTAATGTGATTTATAGGTTTATGTCACTCAGTATTTAGGTGGAATTCCCTGAGGATAAACCTTGCTCTGTGATATTTGTATTTTCACTTAATGAAGCAGTGAAGCATGTGAGTATCTTCAGGACCTCTGTAAGTTCCACTAACTTCAGTTAAGCCCAAGAACATACTTTACTGCTTTACCAAACGGACTCTTAAGACTAGCATGCACATAAATATTTTTTACTGAATCAAGTCATAGTTGAACACTGTGTACAATCCATTTTTGTTCCTATTCCTCTTCTAATCTGATGATGTAACCATTTATGTCTTGTAGTATCCTTGTACATTGTTTCCAAGTTAGAAGCTACAGTGGGACTGAAGGTCTTATTCAAGGGAGGATAAAATTAATCCATTCTGCAGCTGTGAACCAGAGAAGTCCCAGCAAGCTTCCCAGTAAAATGAAAAAGTGATGGTATGCCACGCTGGCTCATAAAAATGTAATTTAAGCACTGCCCTCTCAATAAAAATATCACATTTAGGACACAGTAATCCCCTTCTGAACCTTATCTTACTTTTCAACAGCTCTTTGGACTCATACAATTGATGCACTTTGAATTTCCTGTTGGTCAGGTAGCATGACTTTCTGTACCTCCCTCCCACAACCACAGCTTTGCACTTCACTCTAAGCAGGCAATATCCAGACTCAAGCAGAAAACTGAATACATGGTCTAAAATTCAGCAAGTTTAGGAGCTTTTAGGTACTTAGCAGGCAGTCTTCAGAGCTACTAGTGCTTAGAGCTGAGGCCTTTACACATATTGCATGAAAATGTATGAAACTTCAAAAATGCTTTTCAATTGTTTTCTCAAGACTCTTGCCAGAATCTTTGCCTTCCTTTCATACTTTTTTCATTTTAACGAGCTCCTGATTTATGACAAGAAATCACCAGACACCTAGGTTTTCTGGGCTTATTAAAATAGACAAATTCTTTAGTGTTAGAAAATCATCATAAGAACGTATATTTTTTCCATACTAGATTGAATTGCATGCAAGTTCCCCAATCCTCCTCCCACCTATGGTCTGGAGGTTATGTTTCAGTACAGGGCAAAAATAACCCATTCCAGTGTCTGTCTCAATAAAGCTTTTTGATTTTTTTTTTTGTCAATTGGAGGCAGAAGTAAGGTTCCTTTATTGTCCCCAGAGTATTCTGCATTTTATTGATATAAAAAGATCTGCTTGCTTTGCTTTAGCAAAGTTTATCATAGTTAATCTTCAAAATAGACGTCATCTTTCTAGCTTCTGTGTCTGAAGTGCACTGATGATTTATAAGCTCATAGTCTATTTTTGTGATGTCTTTCCTGGCTGTCTTCTGTCTCTCCCCTGTGGAGCACTGGGCCTTAAAATCATTGCAGTAAGGACAGGCAATCTGTCTTCTTTAGATATGTATTGCATTTTCCCAGTGCCTGAGCCTATAGAAAGCGCCAATGCTTTTGTGGTTCTGGCAAGGAAGCCTCAGGAAAGTGTGGAGTTTTGGTTTGGATAACAGAGGAGTTGGTTGGGGCTTTTAAAACAAAGTGTTCTTTTTCATTATTCTTTTCATCAGATAATGCTGGGAATGAACAAGTTTCAGAAGGAGTTTTGGAACTCCAGAATGATGTTCCTGCTCAAAATCACAGAGACAGATGTTAGCTTAGGGTTCATTGTTTGCAAGGTGCAGCTCTACTTCAGGCATATGGGGGACATAAGAACGGGCACACCAGACAGATTAGTATCCTCTCCACATCAGGATCTTCTGTCTGAGAGTAGTCAGTGTGAATTACTAGGGGTTATTTTTGCTTAAGTGCGAGCGCTTACGATAGTTTTCTGACCAAATACAAATTGCCATCAGTTATGTGCAATTTAACTGCGTAATTAATACTATTTATTCATTTTACCATGAATATTTCTGCTCACTTTTCACACAATATAAAATCTAATCTCCTGGAACACCTTTCAAAAAGGATTCACTTAGTTTGCATGTGCTTTGCATGACGTGTCTTGCATGAAGAATCTCTTCCTTCAATGTGCTTTGATACTGCCAACCAGTACTTTTATTTCATAGTTCTTGCAATGGAAGAATCCATTAACTGTTATTCCTATCCACTTTCTTTTTGCCATTCAGTGTTTTTATAGACGTTTATTACTGTTTCTGTGGTCTGTTATCCAAGCAGAACAGTCCTGGTCTGCCCAATCTTCTTCACATAGAAAATATTCCGCACCTTTTTCCACTGAAATTTATCTGAAACAATTCTGTGCCAGTCTTTTGTATAGCAGATGTGCATGGTCTAAATTCAGACTATTTTTTTTTTCCTGGCATGAATAGGTAGTTAAATATTAGCTGATATTTGCAATCTGGTTTCAGAAAAGGTAGATGCTCCATCGCAGAATGCATGGGCAGACTCTTCCTTCCAGTGCTTCAAAAGATCTTATTAAATACAAAGAAGAGCATTATTTAGTAGCCCATAAAGAAGGATGGAACCTCTGTAGCCAAGAGCATTTGGCTTGTGATTAGAAATCTTAGGACTCACTGAGTTTTCTGAATGAACAGGTTATTCTTTTTTGTCTGGGATGATTTATGAGGCCTCTCTCTCCTTTTGGATTTCTCTTTGAAAACTGTTTGTTAAATCCCAACCAATCATGAGGGCTGAGGAATGTAGGAAAATAAATATATGATTGCAAAATAGCCAGTTGTAGCTTGCAATGACAGGTGGGACAAGATTATACAGCTTACACACATTCTGTCCAAACATCTTATGTTCATTTGCCTAAATAAAGATGATGAGTACCATTTGAGATGCAATATGGTGCCTGGGACAGCAGTGTGGGGCTGGCAATAAGACCTGTGTCTTTCTGGAGCAATGTCTGATGAGTTGACTGGAAATCTTCAGGCATTTGAAATGGCATAACATACATGTGTTTGACAATCACGCTGCATTCACTATTTCCTTTATTCTGGTATTGTCTCTGCCTAGTAGATTTGCTTCAGTTTAATAAACTGAAGTGTAAGTACAATTCTATTTGTAAAGGATGTGCACAGTAAAAATAGCCAATATTTTGAAACCTAAGTTTTGATATACTCAGGTCCAAGCTCCAGAACCATTCTCCCCATGTCTTCTTGTGCTAGCCTCTTGACTGTTTCCTTTAAAGACTTCTGTCTTCTCACCTCTTTTTGTGCCAGCTCTGTGTTCAAAGCAGAGGATCTCTAGGCCTATTTGACTTTGCCTAGAATTAGATCTTCCTATATCCTTCGGACATGTTTTCTGCTATTTCCACATAATCTTCTTATATATAAATACATTTTTCTCTTGCTGAATCTGGAATGTTTACATAAATCAGTGACAGCCTACTGATCCTAGTAAGAAATTCAGAAGTTACCAAAGTAGAGATTATAGGGAAGTCAAACAACTGCAACTGAACATAGGCAAAGCAGTAACTAAGAGATCCAGTGAGATATATTGAGATACTTTTATATTTGTTTTTTAACAATGAAATATGAGACAATTTCAAGATTCACTTTTATTTTATGATTTGATTAATCTCTTATTAGAGGCATGTCCAACCTGCAGCCCCATCAGTTTGCACTGCAACTACACCCTGCCCCAAGCCACTATGGCAGCAGATCTGCCTGATGTGGCCTGGCCCAGCCCAAAGTGCACAACCATTACTCAGCACCAAGTGAACATCAGTGCATTATTAATCCTATCTGGGCTGAAACCAGGGCACTGGGAGTGCGGTGCAGAGCCAGATCAAGTTAAGACAAATAGTTATGGATTTTCAAACACTGGCTAAACACAATCCTGTGAATAGCAAAAAATATGCAGCCATACTGTTTTGATAAAGGAATTTGAGAAAAAGTTTCAAGACTGCCAAAATATCATGATTTTTTTTTATTATTATTTGCAACTTCATTTTCAGTCAACATTGTCATGGTTTTATGATTTTTGGTTATCGATATTCCACATCATAACATCATGAAGTGCATTGGGAGTTAAGGTGTTAATGCTCCAGTTCCGGGCACCTGTCCGGAAGAGAACTACATTCCCCAGGGGACTTTGCAGTCAGAGAGGAGATATAGCCCCTGGCAAGGTCACCTGATGGGCTCTTCTTCATCAGGCTCTTCTCCCTGCTGCTCAACTGGGCTGAGCATCTCACGTCAGCGTTATGGTGAGGCCTATCCACCCTTCGGACATTCTCTCTCTCTCATTGTATTTGATTTATTAGCTTCAATTCTAATTATATTGTATTATGGTGTGTTATCTTGTATTCTGATACCATATTTAGTAAATTAGTTTGTTTCTCCTCTGATCGTTGCCGTTGTTTTTAATTATTTTGGGGTCCCTTCTTTCCCTTCTCTGGAGGCGTGGATTTTGCGAAATCACTCTGTCCCACTAGTCATGGAACTGGGCCAAACCAGCCCGTAAACTGTTGACAAACATAAATACATTACTTGTGAATTTTCAATGGAATGCATAGAGTTTCAATCTAAAATTTGATCATATCTCTACCAGACTTCTGTAAACCCTCTCATACCAGAGGGAAATACAGCTCACTTCACAATCACACCTTATTCATTGTCGCTTTTGGCAGTATGCACACTTGTGAACAAGTCTTTTCAAGGATGAAGCACAGGAAGAGTAAGATTTCATCAAAAATTCTGATGAATGTCTTAAGAACTCATTAAGAATTGCAGCCATTTCCATCAAACCAGCCTGATGCGATAGTTTCATTAAAACAAGGTCAAATATCCTGCTAGTTTTATGTCTTTGTTTCTTTTTTATATATTTGAATTTTAAAAAAAAAAACACACAGAACATTAACAGTTAAAATGAGTTTTGTTCTCATGTACATTATATTATATATTTCATGAGGGCTGCTCTGAAAGTAATGCTTCCTATTATATTATTGTGGCTCATGATGTCAGAAGTAGATGTTGGTGGTATGACAGTAGAAGTTGTACCTTCCCACCAATACTCCATTACATTTTGTTGCCATACATAGCAGAAATGCTAAGTCAGGGCTTGAACCAGTGATTCAGTACCTGGTGGGAAGGCAGGGCCAACCCAGTGGTGCTCAGGTGCAATCAATGCACCTGAGTGATGGAAGGGTTTGAGCCATGATCCACCCCTTCCCAGACCATATTTAAGGGCTGGCAGTGGAAGCAAGAGTTTCTTGGTGGAGATTCCCATGTACTTGAGCCCCCTTCTAAGGGTAAGTAGTTTTTTTCCTGTGTTTCTATGTCAGTGGCTGCTGCATATCCTTGCTTGATACAGCCTACTACTTTGTTGCTGTGCTGTCATTGCTGTACTTTCCATTGCATTATAGCACCGAACCATGTGACAGACAGTAGGAGAGGGGTAGTCTAACAGAATGGTGTTTGACAGAATGGAAGTTCATATGAAGCAAAAGTGTCACTGAATTCCTCCATGTGGAAGAAGTTTCCATTCATCAGCACTTGCTGAACATTGATGGAGATTGAACAGTGGGTGTGAGCACAGTGAGGGTGGTATGTTTCAGTAGGGGTGACAGTGGGTCACCTCAACTGGTGCAGATTGTTACTGCATGCAGGCATTTGTTCATCAGTGCTGAAGATGCTTTGTCAGTGGTGATGACTATGTTGAGGAGTGCTTTGTAGCTGAGCATTTGCTCTATTAAGTAGTGTTATTGTTGCTGTTTTTATCAGCTGCCGTTTCCATGGAAATAATTAGGAGGCATTAGTTCTGGAACAACCTTCGTAGATGTGGCACTAGACAATTTCTCTTCACTCAGTGTGGCCCAGGCAAACCAAAACATTGGGCACCCATGACTTACTGTGTAGTTACAATTCTTACATCAACTTCTAGTATTATACTCTGAAATAAAGCTTATGAGAGTACCTTATCTTGCCTAGTGATGAAACTTCAAGGGGAAAAATTGCTTTGAATATGTTTGGATTTGTGTTCTGTGTTCTCTCAATTCCTTGCAAGGTTTTGAGGAGAACTGATAAGCAAATTCTAGAAATAGACGGGTAAACAAACAACGCTGTTGCAGTCCAAACAATCTAACACAACTGGGATGTTGTACATATGTTCGTTAATGGTAATGACTTGCCACGAGGCAGCAACTTGTGATAACTTTGGTATAAACTCAAACTGAACTCTGGAAAGAGGATGAAGCCCTGTTGGTCCAGGGGTGAAGGGAATATAACTCAATGAGGTTGGAGAATATATTGTTCCTAGCTGCAGTAGACATATAGTGATGGAGGACCTGTGTCACAGAGTAAAACTTCTGCAGTAGGAGGCCCACAGTGCATATAGCATCAGAGACAATAAAAAGATCTTTGGCCTCATGAGAAGGATATGAACTACCTGATATTTATTGAGGGGACACCATAGCAGGGCACAAGAAATCCAGAATCTTGCTGGAGTGTATAGAGGTTAACTTCCTGACACAGGCAACTGAAGAGCCCATGAGGAAAGAGGCTGATATTTACAAACAGTGAATTCACTCTGAGCACAGTGATCAAACAGGATTGTGAGGACAACTGCCACTCTTCCATTCAAAAAGGACAAGAAGGTAGTGGGCTGATCAATCTCACCTCAAATGCTGAGTAGATGAAGGAACAAATAATTCTGAAAAACACTTCTAAACTTGAAGGAAAAGATGAGTCGTCTTACAAGTAGTCAGCATGGGTTGTGAAGGTGAAAATCACGATTGACCAAGCTGATAGCCTACATTTGAAATGACTGTGTTGTTTGATAAAGGGAAAGCATACACACTTATGTAGTTTTCAGCAAGGTTTTCAACTCTTTCTCTTGTAACACTGTCATAGTGAAAATGAAGTATGGACTAGAAAGATAGAGCAAGGTAGGCAGAAAAGTAACTGAACTGCTGCCATCAGAATGTTATGATCAGATGCATAAAGTCTAGCAGGACTGCACTCACTAGTGGTGGGACACCTCAGGCCCTTGTACTGGGGTCAGTACTCTTTAACAGCTTTGTTAATTACCTGGATAATGGAGCTGCATGCACCCTCAGCAAGCCTGCAAACACAAAGAATAAAAGAGCAGTTAATACACCAGATGGTTATACTGTCTTTCAGGGGTACCTTGACATACTGGAGAGTGGGCTAAGATGAATGTCATTAAGTTCTACAGGGAAAAACAAAGTATTACACCTGGGGAAGAACATCCTGCATGCACCAGTATATATTGGGACCTACTCATCTGTAAATCAGCTTTACAGAAAAGAACCACCGTACTTGGATGATAGGAAGTTCAATGGGAGCAAGTCATGCATCCTTATGGCCATGGACAGATGTGGGTTTCTCGAAACCCATTTGAATACTGAACAAGAAAGACCTAGGGGATCTAGGTACCACTGGAATTTGGTGTAAATTAAGGCTTTTGGGATGAGGGTTTTTTGTCTGAGGCTTCTGAATTTTCTATCCATCTGCGCTTTAAGTTTCCAGTTTGCTCATTGGTTCTCATCTTCAAACCTAACCATGCACAACCAAGAGATGAGTGAAAATGTCCACAGGCCATCTCCAAATGAGTAAAAGGAAAGTGATTTATTTTTTTTTATGATCTTTCTACACATTCCTAACTTTGGGCCACATCATGAATGGTGCTCTGTGCCAGCAGCCCTGCATTCTTAATTTGAATATGTATGTAAAATGGATGACCCCCACCTTCTTACAGCTGTGCAACCATTATAACCTTATAACTTCAAATAATGTTTTGCAGCTGGGGTACAGGGCTGAAATACATGTGGTTACTTCTTTTTGTATGGTATCTTTCATTTACAGTATATCTGCTGTTCCTCAGTAGGGCAAATATTGACATATAGTGTTTTGCTCTCCTTTAGCTCTTACACTTCGCTTTAACCAGATGTACCAAACTCTTTCCTAAGCTATTCAATGTCTACTGCTATGCATGTTGTGACCAATAGACTTGTGAGTGAGTAGGCCTGTCAGCAGTGGATATTTTTCTCTTCCATTCCAATTGGAATAAGGACATCTCCTTCTTTATATGATTTTCTGTCCTACAACCCAATAATCCAGTGCAAACCTCAGTGTCTGGCTGCAAAATGCCGGTCTGTAACTTCTCTAATAAACTCCAACAATGAAAATCCTTGACTGTAAGAAAATGGTGTACTCTGTGTTCCTACTATTCTGCTTATTAGAGAGTAAAATCGCTGTCCTCCATTTCTTCTTAAAGTCAGACTTATTCATTATACCTATCAGTATGGCCAAGATTCATTTAAATTATAGCAAGCAAGATAATACATTGTTATTTTATAACAGAAAATTTACTTGTTATTTCAAGTATTTTCCTTTTTTTTTTTTTTGTTTGTTTGTTTTTCTTTAAAAGAGTATGAACCTTCTAGAACAAAATGTGCTCAGGATGGCTTTCAGCTGCTGTATTGTTAGCTAAAGCCAAGGCCCTTGGAAGTGCAGGTATGTTTACATCTGGGTTTTATTTCTGGCCCATCATTAATAAAGATGCAACAACAGTAAAGCCAAACGCAACATGATAATATATGGCACATAATACAGATCTGCCGTAAGTACACAAGGGGTTCAAATTTGCTTTCACTCTATCTCTGTGAAACTCCACTGTTCAAGGCTTAACCTTTTCAATTGTCAAATTTCCTTGTGGTTCAGAAGGAGACATTTTCCAGAATAATGAGGTCACCTGTTCCTCTATGCCATTCTACAGTATTCTGTTTATTCCTAGAATCTCTGTTCTTTCAGCAATAGCTGATGCTCTCTACAGCTGTTACTCCTGGGGGAATTGAGATTTTAAACATTCATTAAAAAGTGAATTGCTATTGTTGACAAAATACAGATGGCCAACCCTGAACTAGGGACACCTAGGAATACACTTCCAGTGCACTGTGATTTAGCCACAAAAATGCTCTGCTTGCTTATACTGAGTCTGTGTGTCCTTTGTTACCAGACTGGCTGAGCTGAATGCTCATATTCCTTTACAAAAATATTGCATCAAGCTGCTAAAGTAATTTCTTTTAAATACGATCTGAACTTGTTTCTGCTTTTGAGAGTGAGGAAAGATTTGCTTTTTCACACCAAAACTATTAGAGAACGATATCCAGAAAAGACTCAGCTCACAAAATATTTGCTACTAGCCAAAGCTGCACTTCAGGCTGCTGCAGACACAGTGGAGCATGCTCCCACAGGCTCTGATTGGAGTGTGGGGGGTGCACCATAACTGTGTCCCTCATTGTCTGGGGGGGACCTGGTGGGGCTGGAAATAGGGGTGTGGAGGAGGAGGAGGAGGAGGAAGGAAGGGAGTTAACAGGGAGCTGGGCACGCCCATGTGCGCATGGCTGCAGGAGCTGGGAAGCATGCCTGGATTCCGCAGGTTAGACATAGCCATAGCCTTAAATCAGCCATGTATGTAAATATCTTATTAAGTTGCAATCAACAGACCAGTCTCTGTAGATTGTAGTTAGATGCTACAGCAGGGTGTAGACATGGCCACAGCTTTAAATCAGTTATGTACGTAAATATGTTGTGAAGCTGCAGCTGATAGACAAGTCTCTGTAGGCCACAGCTAGATGCTACAGCAGGGTGTAGCATGCAGCATTGCATTGCACTCCAGGTTCGCATGTGGAAAAAGTTGAGGGAAGACTTAAGCATTTAAAATTCTTGATAATACTCAGTAATACTGTATGATAAACTAAAACCGAGAGAATCTCTTCTGTAGGCAAAATAACTGAAAAAAATGACAGTTTTTTTTTCCTTTGGACCCCTTTAGGCAGATGGGTAGAAATTACTTTAGCTCCACTGAGCTTTGGCTTATGCAGGCTTGATTTTTTTTTTTCTTGTTTTGACATTTTCTGTTCATCTTCAGTATCTCTTATGTATTTTTATAATCGTTTTATTTATGATTAATTTTTTCAGTGTTTTTGTGCTGTTACATTTAAGTTTTCTGCTTTTTCTTTCTTCTGTTTTCTTTTAAGAGCTATTGTCCTGCTTTTTTTCCTCTGATATGCTGTCTTCTGTTTTTTCATTCCTTTCTTTTCAAAGTGTAGAAAATAGCAGTTTCTTCTCAAATGGTTGAAGCATTTCCCATGTTATTCTGTGGGTGTACCTATGCGTGTTTGTGTGTGTAAAAGAGGGAGAGCAGAGGAGATACTGTGTGGTTGCCAGCAAAAGTCAAAATTGGAGGAGACAGGAGAGCAGAGGGAGTAAGAGACTGTCTTACTGAACTTGGAGAGGAATGAGGCCCACCTGGGGCTGAACCAGCCATTGGGAAGATTAAGGAAATAAAATAATTATGGAAAGTTAGTGCTGGAATTGTGAATGGGCCTGAGAGACCTGGCTGGAGCTCAGGAACTGGGAGTGGTGGCTGCCTGAGCTGAATCAAATACTCAGTCACTCAAAATGGAACAACTAAGGATACAACAGATGCACTGAGAAATTGTACTTTTGCACTTTGCACTTTAGCTTGACTTTTTTAGCCTCATGAATTTAAAAATTTGACTTTCTCTTAAAAAAAAAAAAAAAAAAGAATTTGAAAATTAAAAACCCAGCTCTATTTGATGAATGTTTAAAAAGTACAATGTTCAAATAGCCAGAAACAAGAAAACAGTCCACAAGGAGTAGTTCCTCAAATCTCTGAGCTTTCAAATCAGTGCAACGCGCTCAGCATCAGTGCACTGTAATTCAAATGGGGTCAACACAGCTAAGACAGGCATAGCTGTGAGCTTAAAGTTTCTACTTCTGCCTGTTTTTTCATAAAGAAGACTTAAGGTAATCTCTTTCTAACTGAATGGGTATTGTCTGCTTCTCAAATGTATAATCCCGAAGCTAAGGTTAAAATGGAAAGTACAGGACAAGTAGCTTGAAAATTCATTTTTCACGTTATCATCCAAATTACTCCAGTGCACACCACAATATGATTTTAATACTCTGGTTTTTGTGTTGCTGTCTATTTGAACTTTAAAAAGTTCATTGAAAAAGTATCTTCCATTATGCTCCTCTATTTAAAAAACAAGGGAAAAATGAAACACTTTAAAAGATCTAATTTAGTTTCTTAATGCGTTTTTCACAGCAGCGGAGTCTTATTCAGTAGTTTGTGTATTTTTTTTTAATCATCTTTGAGTTGTGGCTAGAAGTTTACAGCCAGCTCCTCAGCTGGCATAAATTATCACAGTCATTAAGTTACTTTGATTACACCTGTAGCTAGAACTTGAAATAGGCCCACTTTAAAGGTGCAAAAAGGTGGTGGAAAGATGAAAATGAGATGATTAATGCAGCTTTCATTGTCAACTATGCAATCTTTGATGTTACGTATTAATTACCATAGAATGCTCTGTAAGTACTTTTTCAATCCTATGCCATATGCAGAACTTGTAAGTAAATATTTGAAATCTGACTTTGTATAGCAAATAACATCATTAATAGATCCAGTGCACCTTTTTTATGAAATGGAAGCAAGTTTAATGCAGTGATAAGTCTCCCATTCCTTTATTCTAAACCTGGAAGGACATCAACATTTTATTACTGAGGGATTTGAGAAGGGGTGGAGAAGAGAGAGCAAGGGTCTGAGTAAAATATCTATTTTGCAAGAGAAAAGGTGCAAAAAAAGCAAAACCAACTCATAATTGCTATATGCTACATTCTTTTCCAATTGCAACTTGCATCACTGATACAGTAAACAGAACTGTCAGGAGAATACATCAATACAAGATGGCACAAATCATTCTACCAGTTTCTGTAGGTCATACTGTTCTTAACAGCCCGCTGCAGAAAACATACTATTTTGAAATGCTTGGAGGGGCCCACCAGATATTAACTTAAGAATTATTGGTTGTGGGTAGAAATAGGCTGAAGGCATTTCCTGCTGTGAACGACACTTGGAAGTTCTCTTTTTGCAGTACTGTAGAAAACAACGGCAGAATTTATGTAGCATTCATAGACAGCAGATTTCCCCAGACGCTTCAGAAATGCTGTCAAATTAAAACTGCTCTTCAGTAGGGCTTCATATTTTGTTTTTGTTGGCTGCTTAACAATAAGTCAAGTGTGAATGTAAAATGAATCTTATTTACTTGCTGGTGGAAGTGTGGATATTGTAGGATATTGGAGTGGTTCTTTCTTTATTTATTTATATATTTACTTTCTGTTCTGGTGGAGGTGGTGCAGACTTTCTAAATGATAGCTGCTGGAAACATACTTAATCAGGAACTATGTATACTTACCTAGTGTGATCACAAGCAAGCCTCTGCTCTGTCTGACCTGACTCTTGGCCAGAAGATTTTAAGCCTATACAAATTTTCTTTCTCTCATGTATTCAGTTTTATAAGTCTTGTCAAACGCTTCTTTACCTAGAAGGTACAATATAAAAGACACAGATCATATACTGAAGAAAAGCTTTCTCTGTTGCACTGTATATGTGCTGATGACATGAATAAATATGGGTCATATTTTTACTTACTCAGATACCTTTGGTGTACACTGGTGGTTCATAGCCTTTGAAAGGTATTTAATGCTATCTATTCATAGCAACCTTTACTCTTGGATAGACATAGGGATGGAATAATATCAAGGCCTTCCCCACTTCCATGTCCAGGTGATAGCAGGTAAGCATGATGTGGATGCTCACTTCCCTTAGGTGTCTGTCATCAGAGATGGATGTTGGCTGATAGCAACAGGAGGTAAGCAAGGATTTTGCTGGACAACCATAGTGATCATCTGCTATATATGAGCTCACATGAAGATGTTGACATCAGCTGCTCCAATAGTAGATTAATTACTCATTAAAGGAGGCAGGAAAACGTTTTGAATCTTGCTTGCTTTTTCTTAGTCACTTTTGGATGTGGCTGCTATTTGGCACTTTGAACACAGGCACCTCACAGGCACACAGGCTTTGCCTTCTGAGGTGTTTTTCATGTTTTCCTTTAAAAGCACAGACTGAATGTTGACTGACTGAAAGTTGTGCTTCATTCCTGTGAAGAGGTGCTGAGAATTGCGATGTAAGTTTTATTAAGATATCATTGAATTTAAAATAAACTTCGTAGACTTATTTTTCTTTATGATACAATAGGATACAATGATAGGATTGACTAGATTCATGGGGGAATGGGTTCTGTATGGCTGGCTAGCTACAGAAAAATGAATGGGCTGAAAAAATCTGAAATATCAATTTAATGCTGTAGCAATTGCTTGAAGAACCTGTAAGAAGTCAGTCCACAATCAACTTTCCCTTCTGTTTGGAGACCAAGGAAAGGAGGGATTGTCATCTTTGTCCAAATATGTAGATAGATGAGATAACAAATTCTACCTCATAACTTTTGTTTAACTATAGCTAAAAGTGTAGTTCATCTGGTTTATGTTAATGAGAAAGATGTATTGAATATGGCAGGATCCCCATTTACCCCTATTAGAGTACAAAGGTCCACTAAAGAATGACTTTTCGCTAAGCCTAAGGAATACATGACTGTTTTATTAATTTTAAATCATTATGTGTATACAAGGAATAAGATGCTTGGCACATAATTCAAGTTGGGCATATTACTGATTTTTGGTGTACTAGTCGATTTGCACAAGGAAACTGAGCCTGTTGGTGTATATCAATTTGCACCATGCTAAACAGAGGAATAAAGTCATTGGTAATATTAGCACGATTTCTAAGGAGCTGTTTGAATTTACTTGACTTTAGGGATTAGTGTGGATTTAGATTTGGTTGCTCCTAAAGTTGGAAATAACAGAATCTTTCTTATTCAAAGTACACGGAGAAAAAACTCCAAAGTTATACCATAATGCAAGGGAGAAAAAAGTGTTTAAGAAAGGCAAATCAACACCTTTTATAGAATCTGTAATGATTTTTAACAAAATGGGAAAAATCTTCCTTTATTACACAGGTAAAAATTGAGTATTACATTTGCAGAAAAGAGAGGGAGAGAGGATGACTGACTGACAATAGGCAAATTTAGCTTCTGTCTCTGGTTGTTAGTAGGACATAATAATTCTTTGTTATGGAGCAGCTGGAGAGTATTTCACTGGAAGCTGTTCTAATCAGTGGCTAGAATGGTCTGCAAGGGCCCCTTATCTGTCCCAAATATCAACATGTGATCAAGCCCACTCAATAATGTGTTTGGATGTATTGAAGTTTGCCTGACCACAAGCCCCATTAGGAAAACAAAAGCTTTCCTTTGTTTTTGGGAGTATCTGTATTGGACATTACAGAACTTCAGACAGGATCTCCTGTAGTATTTGAAAATGTGGAAGGGAATGAAGCCTGATGTGCTGGATATTTTTAAAGAGTTAATGAACTGACATATGTTTATACTTACTACTGATAATCTTTCTTTGGAAAAATTGTCTAGCTTCTTAACTGCAAAATTGGCATCCTATATGACCTAAATTGGATTTGAAAATGGCATTTGGATAAAAATAAAAATATATATATCCCACTGGTTGTATATGATCACTTTATTATGTTTGATAAGAATGAAAAGCCCATGGATTTGATGGTCCCAGAGCCTGGTATGTAAAAGATGAAGTTCATGAATGTAAATTAGACAGGTTAAACTATCCTTTAAAAGACCCTTGATGGGAAAAAGGATGTATTTAAAATCCAATAAACTTCAGAACCCCTTCAAATGGCTTAAAATGAGGTCCAGAATGCTTGCTAAGTAGGAAATCTACTGTTTTTTATTTAATAAAAAATTTTTATAGTCCAATTTTTAAAAAGAAATCTTGTCACTGTATTCACCTTGCAGAAAAAATATGAAACCATATGGAGAAGCAGATTTCCACACATGTATTCCAGTTCAAAATGAATGAACTGTAAGTTCTCTTTAGTAATGAGGCAACAGTAAATGTTTTGAATTTTTCTGCAATTATTAAAGCAAATACTTTTAAATAGTGTATGATATTTCCTAAGCATTGTATGAAAGTAGTGTGCTTATGATAGAAATTCTGAATAGATGTCTTAATTTTTCTTATAAGGTTGAGGTGTCATAAGTAGGGATGAGGTATTTTAATGTTGCTAACTTGCATATATTATTGGCTTTGCTGGTTTAAAAAAAAAAAAAAAAAAAGCACAAAAGAGTCTTTGTTATACTCTCAGTAGAGCTATTTATACATTGTGACTTACTGTGTCCAAAGGCTGCTTCCTGCTTCTGTTAAAAAGTAGTCCCTCCAAATAAAATAAAAGCCATAAACCCGACATTACTCAAGTCCTGTCTATTGAAACAACAAAAAAATCACACGATTTTGCATTTCCTACATAGAATATTCTCTCTTGAGTTTACTTAAATACAGTTCCAGATGAAGCATACTGTGAAAGCGATGTGATGCCTTTCAAACATGAAACAGAAAGACGCCTTTTATGCTTTTTTCTTTTCTTTTTTTTTTTTTTTTTTTTTTGGCTTTAAAAATAATGAGGGGCCAAGCAGTCGGCCCATACAGGTGCAACTGTAGGGTATAGATGAAGCTGGGCAGGACTGCAGCATTTCTGGTCACTGCGTAGACCGTAAGCTCTCTAGCCAGCAATTTTATACTTAATATTTCACACCATTTTCATACTTCAAGAGCACATGGGGAGATATGATGCATGCTTTTGTCTTGGTGAAGTGCTAATGCAATAATATAGTATTAACGTCTATCTCTGAATGTCTTTTGTCCTCCCAATCCCCATGATGCACCAAAGATGCTTAGGTAGGTGGTGCAGTTTAAAATGGCACCTGTGGTACTTTAAAATTGCACAGCTGATGCTAGCTGCCTAATAATTGATCTGTTAGACCAGTAGTGCCAGACCACCTGTGTTTTCTCTTCAGCTCCTTCAATACCTTTCAGTCTTGGACAAGGCAGTTTTGCAGTGTGCCTGACAATCTTGATAAGTAGTTTGTGAAAGGAGGAAGCTGTATCCCCTGTGGGCAGGTGCAGCTGAGACTAAACTAGCTGGGGATTGTCTTCTCCTGGCTTGGAACTGGGCAGGGGCTATTTCCCCTTTCTCTTTATACTCCATGACTATAATGCTGTTCCCCTGCCAGGTGGGTGCAAGGGGCCATGGAGGGGAAAAACACTGAACTGTGCTGTGAAATGTGGCCTTGCAGGAACATGCAAAAGAAGAGTCAATGCCCAAGTCCCACTGACTGCTTTGACTTGACAGGCCTGTCTGTTTTCATTTAGCCTTGGAAATGCTGGCTAAGCCTTTCCTTCTAGAGAAGGACAGGGCAGGAGTTGAGATCTGTCTGCAAATCCTTGCAAGGTTAATTCATCACCATCATTTTTTCTTCCATATCTGGATGTGCTCATTAATGAGTTTCTTTTCAATTTACTGATATTTTAAAAGATGATATGTTAGGCTTCTTTTATAGATCTAGGAAAAAACAAAAACAGACAAACCCAAAACTGAGAAAAAGAATTAACCAGAGAAGATTTGCACTCATGTTGGAGGCGTGCAACTTTTCATACCCTTATAGTGTTGAGAAACAACCCTACTCCAGAAAGATTTGAAAATAATCTCTTCCATTTCTTATGAAGACTAGAGCTCAGATGCATAAATAAGAATGAATAAAAAGTCAAATGTAGGAAGTTTTCTCTGAAAATGTTCTGTATCATGTAAAAATCTTTTGTAAGACGCCAACTAACTCTTAGCATGGCTTTCTTATTAGACAGGAAGTAATTCCACTGTCCTATAGCTCTCAATCTTGCTGCTCATATTAGGAAGTTTTAACTTCAATAGAACAAATGTGTTTCCTCTCTGGGTATCACAAAATAAAGAATTATCTAGGTTATCTTTCTGAACATTTTTTTTCCCAATATACTCAACATGGCTTTTTTTTTTTTTTTTTTCTATCATCATTACACAGTGAGCCATGGGACACTAGTTCACATTTTCTGTGTCAGGAACAGTCTTAGCTGGCAACAGTTATTGGTGTGAATGGCAGCAAAGTGAAAATTGGAACCATTTAACTGCATTCAACTCCTGTACATACAGGGACATATAGATCTCTATCCACTGAGCACTTTCCAGTCTCAGTTTATTTTAAAAATATTAATAGCATTTTCTGGAATTATTTTGGTTTAATTAGTAAGGTTTTGTTTCAAAGTTAAAACAAATCGGAATTCCGCACAATCTCTGAACAATCTTGATTCCTTCATGCACGTTTCTGCACTAAGGAAAACAGACTCCATTTAGCATAAACTTACCATTTACATTGAAATGCCCCACCAGTATTTAATGAAGTCATGTCAGTACACACAAAAAAGGAAAATCCTGCTGATTACATCTATATTCCCCACTTTTTAATGACAACTTCTACTACTGTTCCCATATCATTCCATTACCTAGCAAAGTAAACTTTAATTTTCATCACAATATTTTAATCACAGATATATTCACCCATTTCAGGAACAAATAATGCACACAAAAACTTATTTTAAGTGAAAAGAAGTGTTCACACTGATCAAACATTCTGTTAAGCTTTGACAAATTAAATTCTATAAACTCTGCAAGTTTCCTGGGAAGGGTGTTTAGAACAATTTGGAGAACTCCATTTAAATCCAGAACTTCTGCACTAGAAATTTATAATTTTTATATAGAAAGTTAAATTTTTAAATTATATGGAAAATACTTTTATTCATGTTCTTATGCATAAATCCTGAAGCTTCTGGTTATTTTTTCTCGTGTCAGGTTGAGTTCCCAATAATGTGAATGGAAGTTCAACTTTTGTAATGATAGAGTAATAAAAACTGGATCCGGATCTCAGGATTTGGCACGTGGACACTAGATCTATTAAGTCATCTTGTCCATATTCCTGCCAATGTAGAACTGTTCCCTTCAGCATAATCTCCAGTGCCTTATTCAGTCCAATTTTAAATGACTTGGGTGAAGCGGTTTCCATTACTTCACTTGGTTGAAGTATTACTTATTCCACAGACTAATATAATGCTTTTCAAGCTGCTTCATTCTCATGGATCGCTTCCCAATCCCAACATTTCCCCCAGACATACAAGTATGAGTAAGGGTAAGGAAAATGTGTGTAGAGCATAAAGGCCAAAAGGAAAAAGTGGCACAAAGTCCTTCCCCTCACTCAATTTTTTTTTTATGTCTTTCTCCTTGCTTCATGTTTCTAAAGTCTGCCCCTTTACTCCTGCCAATGACACTTGGACCAAACACCCTGAGAAACAGATCCACTGTGTATTTTTCTCTATTTTCTGCATGCAAATTGTTACGAAACAATCTGTGAGCTTCTCATCTTCTCCACGCCTTTCTCCTTTTATTCTCTATTATATATCATCATTTTTTACTTCTTTTGTTGTTTGTCTTTTATTTTTATTATTAGTAAGGCACTGCCTTATAGCATTTATTGCTGATCCTTTATTACTCTCTGCATGCCACTTAACTCTTAAGATACCATCCTCATTAGAAGAAATTTTTTAGAGGCTCTACAGACTATTTTTTGCAGGTGAATATGAACACTTGAAATAAAAATGACATTTTACAAATTATCAGGTATATTAAAGAAAAGAAACAAACCTATTGGAATAGTAGACAACGTGATGCAAAAATTACTGAGGAAGCGAACACATTTTTGTGGGCCCTGCTTTGTAGCATATCACATGTACACAGATAACAAAGGATTTAAATCACTGTGCATGCAAAATTAAGTTGGCATATTTGGTGTTGTAACTGAAATTCCATGCTAGGATCTTTGTTTCAGTTTTCAGTTATAAGCACAGTAGATGTTGCAAGAACAAAGACTGAATATGGCACTTTATTAAGATGTAGAAATTCAACAGCAGGAAATAATCTTCCTTGAAAGAAACCCCTATTTCCGTCCTCTTTTTTTTTATATATCCTTTAGTAGCTGATCACTTAAAACAGGTGCTGTAATTCATGATTGGACATTAAACATTTACGATGGATGGTGTCTGTGTTTAGAGACAACTTTATGTACCAGTGCTTGTAAGGCACTTCCTTTCAGGAATCAACTGGAAATAAGATCGTATAACGCTCTGGCAGATTATAGATTCAAATATTACAGCTGCTTGAATTATTCATTGGAATTCAATTACTCAGTTCATTTTCATATATGTAATTATTCAGAAATGAAACTTGATCTCTGCAAGTATGTTCTTTATATAGAAGTGTTCAATAAAAGCAGTCAGAAGAGGATGCCACATGGGTACAAACATGCCTGAGTCTCATGTGCTACCAGTCCTACCCAGGTGTGTCAGATGTGACTGTTGTGATGGAAACATCTGGAAGAAGATGCCAGTGGTTCAACAGGGAGAGTGTGCCAATGCAAAGCTGGCCACGTTGAGAGGAAAGGGAGGGAAGGGTGCTGAGGCAATGGTGAGAAGTGGTGTGTGTGCACCAAAAAGCATCACTACAGTGTTGCTTGACTTATTCATGCTCTCAGACAGAAATCAGAGCTGTGAACTACCAGTTCCTATCCCTGTGAGTCTGCACCATGCAGAACAATTACTGTTACAGGAATATACCCACATTTAATGGCTCAAAAATCATTCTTTGCTGAGATGTCCAAATTTACCTTCAAGTGTTATCATCTATGATTTCAGCTATCTAAAGATGAGTGTACCTGCTGATTCAAGTCTGCACTGTACTGTGATCAGACACATGTTTAATTACATTGACTTTTTAGATAGATATATGTACATAAACTCTGATGGGAGTTCCAGCACAACTGACCCATTGCGTGGCTGCATTCTCATGGCTGTGTAGCCATTTTCTCTGCATGAATAGAGGCTTTCTCTGCTTTACCACTTCCACAGCAGTAAAAAATCACCTGTTTTAAGGAACTTGTAAAGTGGAGAGAAATCAAACTCTTCCAAAGGAAAGACACACATTAATTTTGAAAGGCATCCTAAACCATGTAGATTTTCTTCCACTGCTGAATTGTCTGTGACAGCAGACAAGCTGTTTACATTGCATTTACTGCACTCCCCTACTCCTGTGCATGTAGAAGAGTTTGCCTTTCCTCAGCTGCAGGCAACTGTGCTATGTGTTGCAGGAAGTTTTAAGATCACTGAGTATGGACTTCAAGAGGAGCCTTTCAGTTCTCCTCCAAAAGCCACTTTTTTCTATTAGCTCTGCTGAGCCCATACTAATTACTGATTTCTCTGTAGGGCACGTTGGCTTAATTTCTATGTTGTCTTCTCATTTTTGTCAGCAAGCAGAGTGTGTTTTGTGTACCAGCAGAGACAGAACTGCAGTGAGGTGCTTTGATAGTTACACACAGTTTGGCTGCTGGGCCCAAACACACTTCTTGCTATGCCGCTCTAAGTAGCTAAATTCTTCCAGGTGGTAATGATCATTTCAACAGTTAAACTGAACCTGTAGCACCTGTGCATCTTCTCAGACAAAGCAGAAGTAGCTTCAGTTGTCAGGAATTGAATGTATTTGACTTTCCTTCTCCTGAAGAATATGTAGGTGAGTGCTCTTTTTTCTTGTCTCTGCTTTGTGTAGATAAAGCTTATATGAAAATAAAAAACCTAGAATAGACAACAAAGAAAATCTTAGATTTGAATATCCTATCCATAATGAACCATGAAGAAAATTGGATTTACTAAGCAAGATAAGCCCTGGCGCTAAGCATTTAAGGTTCCTTTAATGTTTTTGTTTGTTTGTTTGTTTGTTTGAAGTTGGATATTTAAAAGGGTACTTTTGGCTTTATTCAAATGCTGTCCAATCTGTAAATTTATTCATGTGTTCTTTAGCACAGGAGACATAAAGAACATCCATACACTTTTTTCTTCTTTTTTTTTTTTTTTTTTTCCCTGATGCTTATTGTACATGGTCTGCTATTATAAGGATAAAAAACAATGAACCAAAAATGGGATGTCACCCAAGAAAAAACTGAGAAGCAAATAGAACCTGGAAAAATGAGAACACAGGAAAACAAGGCACAATACAGAAGGTATGTCAAGTAGGAAACATTACATCCTCCTTCTGTGGACAGATATCGTCAAACACACTATTATCAAAACAAAAACTTCTTTGACCATAAT
The DNA here is from genome assembly GCF_019232065.1 of Centrocercus urophasianus. Taxonomy (NCBI): domain Eukaryota; kingdom Metazoa; phylum Chordata; class Aves; order Galliformes; family Phasianidae; genus Centrocercus; species Centrocercus urophasianus. Next base: position 20,222,556 of record NW_024884711.1, read on the forward strand.
TGGTCATAAAGACATTGAATTCTTTTCAGGCTAGCACTGTGTTGAATTGAGTTATTCTCACAGTTTCATTAAAAAAGGTTGCACCAGTGATAAGTTTGCTTGAAAAAAAATTATATACCATCAGTGCCTCTAAGATCCTGCTTCACCAGGAGAGTACGTGAAATGGGAGGAAGTATGAGGGACAAGAGAGCAGCCAGATCTATCCCTATACTGCTGTAATATCATCATGGAATGTGGATTTTGTTAGGTATACTATTGGAGCAAACTCATAGGCAAATCTTTTATGAAGTCTTGAGTCACAAAATGGTCCAGAAGACAAGCTCTTAGAAGAGCCTATAATGTACATTCTTACTCTAAAATTATCTAGGTAATTGCCACCGTCTATGCTTGTTCCAGACATTGGATTTTTGCTTACCTGCTTCAGAGAAAGGGTGCATCAAGCAAATATTTTTAGCATTATTACCTAGGCTATAATTAAATGTTGTCCTCACATGAAGAAATACAATATGTAGGGCCTTAGCTACCAACTGTCTAGCGTGCTAACAGCTGTTGGCTGGTATCTTATAGTACAAGCATAAATCTGGCAGGTTTTCACTGATAACTAAAAAGAAGGAAAATACAACATGTTTTTCATTTGATTAGGTATACACAGTGGTTACTGCTTTATTTTTCTAGGTTTTTATGTGTTGGCTTTTTTTTTTTTTTTTTTTTTTTTTTTTTTTTTTTTTTTTTTTTTTTCCCCTCTATATAGTTCCTCTAAGTATAGAAAACACAAGCCAGGCACTCTTTCAAGAGCATAGTTTAGGAGCCTTTAAGAAAAACACAAAACAAGCTAACAACAGCAACCTCCCAGATGTACTCATACTGGGATCTGGAGTGCTGTAAGACCAATATGCAGAGCTCTGGCAGTAAGCCCACTGTTGAACAATTTACTGCAAAGAAGCTGAATACTAAGGTTCCTTTGTAGGTGGCAGAGTGTCTTCACAAAATTCTGGAGTCCATTGCAGCAGTGTCTGTCATGATGATTGATCAAAATGAGGATCAAGAATATATATATATATATAAAAAAAAAGTAGTAAGCTGAAGCAGACAAAAAACAAACAAAAACAAACAAAAACTGTGAAAGTGTGTTGGAGCTAGAGGCTTAGAATTCTCCTACTTGTTAAGGGAGAATTGAGCATCTTTTGGTCAAAAATAAGGAAGCCATCCTTACCTTTTTGTGCTCCCTAGAATCTGAAGACCTGGACTTTAAGAAAGTTGTTTTAAACTTCCTTCTTCAGATGACAGAAAATCTGAGTGATTCTTAAAAGTTATGGAAGTGATATAACATATATCTTTCTTTTACTGCCCTGAAAGGATCAATGTACTTAGTGAAGTATTTGCTTTCACCTAAGCCCAGCTATGTCTCTGACAGCTGCTGTGCTTTTGGCTTGCTATGGAGGATGCTGTGCTATGCACAGAGGTTTACAGAACAAACAGGAACCTTTGTTTCCTTTCATTTACAGAAAAGAAAACAAGGCAGAAGGAGGAATGTTGAGCAGCTGCCCAAAAAGCTGCTTTGTTTCAGCTTCATTATGACATGATGCCTGAATTGGTTTTGTATTTTATGTATTAGAAGGAAGCGCAGAACTATAGATGTAATAAGCAGTTTTATTTAAAATTTTTGCTGTCTGTTGAATAGAGACACAGATGCTGTGCTCTTTGAAACGGGACACTGAAATCTGATATAATACCTAATAATGGAATTAACAGCAAATATGATAAGGCAAATGCACAGTTGTCAAACTCTGCTTAACACCTATTTCATCATATGGAGAGCAAAGAAACCATGACAGTACAACACAGTGGCAGCGTGAGTATCTGTCTCATTTAACATCATGCTATCGTTGTCAGTTGGGAGAGCAGTTACTCAGTTTGGTGCTTTCCGCTGAATATCCAGAATCATTTGAAGTCGGTGGAAATGTGAGTCCTTGTAGTGTCTGTTTTTTACATTGTAATGTTCTGCAACCTTAAAAACAGATGTCTGAAATAGTTTATAGTGCTTTTCCTCAAATATTATACAGCACCGGTATGTGCAGAGCACAAAGGATTACCTCAGCAGCATTGTGTAAGTCTTTGTCCTTAGTTTATAGTCTCTGTGATCTATTGTATGTAAACCTTTTTATGGGACTGGGAAGGGATGGTAGCCTAAGTAAAATTAAACACTCTACTATGCAAAAAATTCTAGGCCCTGCTGCTCTGTAAATGGGCACACTGAGGACCCAAAAATAGAATGCCTTTGGAAACAGTTTTCATTAAGTAGTTTTGACCCATGAAAGCATTTTAGATTAGACAACAGAAGATGTTTGTTTTGGTGCTAGCAATAACAGGATTAATTTTCCCAAGGAAACGTTCTCTCCATTCGCTCATATTTTGAAATTTCAACGAGGAAAGCTTATCTGTTTTTATCTTCTTGTCTCCCAATTCCTGCATCACACTCATCTGTGAAAGACAGTGAAAGTTAGAGTCAAGTACCAATGTGGCTGAAGTCCAAAGAGCAGTAGATGTTTCCAAGGGAAATGAGTGACCTATTACAGTGTATTTTTCAAGCATTTGTACTATCGTTCAGTAAAATAAATTCTTGTCTTCCTGCCTGAAGAATCATGCCAGCAGTAAGCCCTTATACTGACTAAAGAAACGTGCTATTTCTCAATAGAAAAATATTAATCCAGTCTGTCTAATTTACAGCTTGATTTAGCAGTCAGATCACTGTTGGAGATTGTCACAGTACTGTAATAACATTGAACTAGTCATTGTACAAACCAGGAAGCTACTGCTCACATTTAAAATTATTGATCACCAGAATGTGATGGGAATCAGGTGGAAAGGAGAAGGTGCTCAAAGATGCAGAGAGCACATTTGAAAATCACAGTAAAGGAGCTATGTGGAAGTCATTTGAAAGGCATTGGAGAGCATGCAGCAAGAGTCCATGGATTCATTGCTTTGGTTTCCCATTTCCTAGACGTATACCTTTACCAGTAGCTAGGGAGTAATGCAGCTCTTTGTTCTCCTGCTGTTATTTCATTAGCTGCTGTCATCAGATGGTGTTGATACATCCTTAAATGAAGAGAGATGAATACACAGAATTTCTGTAGCTGATCACTTTGCTAAAAGATAGAATGCCTATGTTTGAGGCTTGCAGATTAGGTAAGGTGTCCTGTGCTTCTGGGACATAGTATAAACCCAGGACATTTTGTCTCACAATATGAGTTTGTGATGGTCTTGGCTCTGTGACTTATGAGGAGTTCAGTCTTGTGCCAAACTATGTTTTAGAGGGCAATGCTAAGGTGAAGTGGCTCAGTGAGATGTAGGTACAAACAGATACTGCGCAGCTCAGCCACGATGAGATGTCAGCGTTTTGTGAGAGGCACAGTGACAAAAACAGCGTCATGTGAAAATTACCTGCTGAAGCTGCAGATGTCTTAGTAGTTCTTAAATCTGCGTAATATGTCATAGGCTAAATTCAGTAAAAGATTAGGAAATTTGCTGTATGGAGCAGAGTTGCATGAAACCTGAAGACAGTACCCTAGTGCCATATAATGCTAGATCTGCCTGAATTCAGATGTCCTCTCACTGTAAGCTTTAATTTTGAATTGTGGTTACACTTTTGGTTGTCTGTATAGCTGTGCCTGTCTAACTCTGAGGAGGTGGGTACTCAACTTTCTCCAAGACTGTGTTAGAAACTTCAAATAGTACATTCCTCTTGTCATTTTTTTTTTTCTGAAAGGCTTAGTATGGTAGGCGTTCAAGAAGACTAGAGCTTAGAGTCGCATACTATATTCATCCCATGTGAAGGGATATGTTGTGGCCCACTGTGTTGTGGTCTCATCTGCATGGGAGTACTTGCCCTTGTCTTGTTTTTGTGCATTTCTGTTAAGTGTAGTGAAAAGATCTTTAAGCACTGTTGCAATTCTTACTAGCATAAGGCTGCCTTTTGTCACAGTTGTTCTGAATATATCAACTTTTCTACAAGTAAACTTTGCCTGGAGCAATCCAGAAATCCCAGGCATGCATTTTGTTTATACATATTGAATCTACAAATCGCATTCTTTAGGGCAAATGCGAAAAGTTCAAAGCTTCTTGGAGTTATATGGCCTATTGTATGTGTGGTATATGTATTTTCTGCATGCAAAAGGCAAGGTAGCAGCCTCCTCTACAAATAATGAATGCATGCAAATACTTTTGTCTAGGTTAACAATTTTGTATTCTACATGCTTCATGGTCCTACATGCTCAGAGTTGTGACTACCATGAAAATTCCAGAGAGAATGAAAAGGCTCCTGTCAGTAACTTCCTTCTCAGCCATCACTACATGAACTCCACACACAGGACCTTTCCTGTCCCAGTCTAAAGAGTCCAGTGCCTTCACTGGATACAGCCTCAGATGACCATCTGTACTTTCAGGTATTTTTATGTGTCAATACCTCTGCAAAACCTTTCAATTCCTTTACAACCTCTGATGAAATGTTAGCCTATACTAAGTCTTAAGGCTAAGTGTTTTGGCTTGCACTTATACCGATAATGAGAGCTGCACTTCACTGCACACAATCACTAGAAGATTGCACCAGTGTTATTTAGGTGTTTTAACAGGGAATTATGTTTCAAATTTTAGACATCAGGAGCTTAATGCTGTGGTCACAGTTTGTGTGTGTATCACGGAACTTGTGGTTAAATCGCTGAACTGAAAATTTTTCATCCTTTAGTTGTCCTAGAAATCGTTTCATTAGAGCAGTGCAAAATGTTCACAATCAAACACCAGACCACACAAAAGTCACCTGGTGTGGAGTTTTGTTACAAAGTAGTAACGCAAACCATATTTATCAAAAGATTTGCTTAGCATTGTGGAACTCCTGAATGACCTGAACTCAATTTTAAGCATATATAGTGTGTGGCTTTGGATCAGAATCATGCAAAATTCATAGCATTGCATGGTTTTGATGTGAGGTGCGAATAAACACCAGGTGAAGCACAGCCATTTCAATTGAGTTTCAATTTGATCAGGATCTGATCCTCACACGGTGTTAATCGATGTAGTTCCATTGAAGTCAGTTTTTTTGCTCCATTGTGGAGCTACACCAATTTACTCTAACTGAGGAACTGATTGAAATTTTCAGTTTGCTCAAATCTGAAAGTCAAAGTCTAACTCAGTGGGTGTGAAACTATTTGGATCAAAATGAAAGAAAATGTTTGGACAAAAACTTGTGAAGTAAAACTAGTTCTATATTTTGCAGCTGTAAGGTCACAGGCCTGAAATATATATTCCTAATGATATAACCATAAGTTAAAATCCAATGTCATTTTTTTTCTTACCAGTGAAATGACTTTTTCTAAATCTACATTGTGATATAAGCTTAAAAGGAAAAAAGATGTTTCTACTCAAGTGCTATAATAATTTCAAATCAAACAGAAGCTTTAGGGATGGCTAAGAAAACTCTTGAACTGGACTGCAAAGGAATGCCTAAGAAACGTGTATTTATTTTTTTTTTCTTCAGTACTAATACATAAAATATATATATGGAAAGGCAGCAAAGGTATGCTAGTACTACTTAGGGTTGCAAAGATAGTTTTAAAAATAATGCTTTCCAAGTCAGAACTGCAAAAAGATCAGAAATGATGTCTTTAAGTCTCATTTTAATTCTACTTCCTTTGGTTATTTCCTTTCAAAAGGTTCCGTCATTCATTGGATCACTCTCTACTGACTTGCCATTTTCCTTGAAATTATCAAAGAGAAAATGTAGGGCTAGTAATGCAACAGGCCATGTGTTTGAAGAATTGCTATGTCTTTCAGAGAAGCAGAAAGATAATTGCACGCAATATTAGTGATCAGGATCTCTTCATTGTCTGCATAGAAGTCAAGGCAATATTCTTGGCTGCTGAGATTTATTCAAATGCTTGAATTGCTACAACACTCCAGCATGACCCTAGTTTGGGCCACTTATTTCTGGCACAGTGCAGAACACAGCATGCACCGGTGACTATTTCCAAGTGGTACGTTGCATGTAGCCTTGTACTTGGAGAATGGGAGAATTTAATAGCAAGGTCTTGGGCCGGTGCATGACTGTTATTTACAGCAGCCAGGACTGATACACCTAATTTACTGGTGTAGGTACGCCCACTGTGCCTCATTCTTGGCCTGTCAGCCACCTTGCGTATTTCATTTTTTCTCTTCTTTCTTTCTTTCTCTAATGTTTGATTTATACATTTTATTTCTCTAACTTCAGTTCAGATGTATTGTGTATGTTTGTTGCACTTGTTAGTATGACCAATTGTCATCTATCTTCTCGTATATACAAAAAAAAAAAGTTTTTAATAATTAATAGAGTTCTTTGCCTTCAATGCAATCTAATTCAGGATGCAAAATACAGGTTTTTTTAACTTTATAAAAGAAAAATGAAGGTGGGTTTCTAGTATGAAGAGAATGTTTTTTTGGTGAATGGATGAAAACTGAGAAGGAGCAATGAAGGAATCTATTTTTCTCAGTGGAACAAGTGAAAACTGGATTGACACTGGTAAAACACTATAGCTGCTTTCTCACTTAGATTGCAGGGTACTGTTAACGTTTACGTTCATTTTTCCTTTCTTTAGACATAAAAAAGAAAAAAATTAAGATACTGTGGACTGAATAACAATTTCTAAAGTCATTGATTTTGCTTATTAATGAGAAATAAGAGGGAACGTGTAGACAAATATCAAAGATTTTATGAGAAATAAGTACCAAAAACTTCCCAAATATTTTAGAATACGAACTTCATCTTGGTTTTCAAATGACATGCAGAGAACTTTTTTTTTCCTAAAACAAACAACTGACGACATTTACCAAAACCTTCCTGTTTTTTGGCAAGTGAAAGAGGCAGGCGTTTCACTAGAATGACTTTCCATTAGCATATTCCATTTGATCACTGGAAAAATTTCATTGGAAAAATAATAGTCCTTTCCAGAGAATTCTTTGGTTTCGAAATTGAGAAGATTCTGACATAAAAAGAGATTGTGCAGCAAGAAATATACTTTAAAGTGAATGCACAGGATGTATTCAAAGATATGAGCTAGAGCTTGTTTTGTGATCATTTCCAGGTGTAGGATAACAGCTCCTATTTTGCCCCTACCTGAGAATCCATTCGGAAAATGTAACAAGCTCCCTTTCCTCTCTATTTACTAATGCTGCTGATCCCTGGCGACACTTATGCTACATGTCATGGTTGTTAAGCCATAGCAGGTTAGATAAACAGGCCTGAATATTTTAAGTATGAGAAAGAAATCTCCTGTTGTAGGACTGGGAAACCTCACGCTCATCTCTTTTCCCCTGAGTGGGTGAATGATGAAGAGCAGGATCATTCAGAGAGGACTGGAATTAAAGAGTGAGAATAGCGTGAAGAGGAATTCCCCAAGACATCTCATTAGAGTAGAATCCATTGGAGAGGAGGGATGATCCAGTGGTTGATGAAATGTCTAGGCTGAGAGGTGGGAGATCTATGGCAGCCTGAGGTAGTTCCTGAAAGGTTGGCTGCTTGCCTGTCTGTCTGTTTGGGGTGAAGTTGAAGCTGCAGGCCTCCCAAATTCTGAGTGCACCTCTGTGCTCTTTTGTGAATTAGGACTTTGAGTTCTGACTCAAAACCAAGTGCCTGTGTGCACTACACCTACCAAAATATTTGGGGTATTGTCAGACATTGTAAACTTATTTTTGGGGTGTGTTCATACAAGGCTATTCTTACTAGCATTCGTTATGAAAATAACACTTTAAGAGGTGTTTTGAAAAAGATCACTGGTTGAAAAGTTAATTTCCTGCCCAAATGGATGAAGCCTGCAAGGTAAAATAAAAGTATTTAAAGAAATCAGCTATCTAAATCAGTCTATTTCAAAAAAAGTTTACTTTTGTCAATAACACAGAATCTTGTGAATCTGCACACTTCATAATTTGCACATAAGGTTGGCAGTTTTTCCCCACTTTTTGGCAATGATTTAATAGCAGAGAGCTGTAGCAAGGGCTCATATTACTAGGATTATATTATATTACACAATATACTGCAGCGTATTAACAGAAGAAACTTATTAATTTGTATTAATATGAATCCACCATCTAAATTTGAATTTTTGTTTTTTAATGCACAGCCAGAATCACATTTCAGCCTAGCACCCTAAACAAGTAGCAACGCGGTATGATGCTGGAAGTGGAGAAGGGACCAGATGTGAGAAATCTTCCTTTTAGGTCCAGATGAGGACATTTGCCCCCATAGTATTGGACTGGTAGTCAGGAGACCCGTGTTCTGCTCCTGAATCAGGAATTGATTTGCTGTATGACTAAGTAACACTTAATCTTTCTTATTCAGTTCAGCAACAGTCTGTGAAATAACGATAAGACTTTGATGCCTTTGATATCCTCTGCTCTAAGGTCTTGTGTACTTGTATGAGGTAGTGTTATTTGCTTTTACAATATTTCTAGTGATTGCTCATAAACCGGTTTATTTGGAATCACTGAAAAGTGGAGTGGCTTAAATAACCCTTGCACTGGGTGTAAGCGAATTGAGAATTTGGTCCTTGTATCTGAAGGACTTCCTGCAAGGAATTCAAGATGAAATCCAAGTTAAGTGATACAGAAAGCTGTTGTCTTCAGTTAAAAAAAAAAAAAAAAAAGAAAAAGAAAAAAGGTGGTTCTTGAGTCCAGAGTCAGTTGGGAAGCCCTTTTGTTTATCTGGACAATGATTAGGAAAGAACAAAACCTGGCTGTATGTCATGCTTCCTAACGTTAATGAGGAGATGATATTTATTACATCTGAAAAGGTGTTGCTGGCTAATTACATAATTAAAAATTTGGCTTTGTGTTATCTGAGCTTGTACAGCAAATCTGACCTACATTATATAGGATTTCAAACACGATTACTGTGAAGTAGAGAGCAGCTAATTAAAAGATGGCAGGTTTCCAGTTTCCAGTTGATGACCTGCTGCTGCTTGTTGCTGTCCCTAGGGTGAATGGAGTAATAGAGTCCTCTGCTTTGGGATGTACAGAATGTTCTGCAGTGTTTGAGTCAGGCGTTCTATGGAAACTTAGCAGGGTCTTGCATCCTTAGTGTTTTTCATGCCCTCTAGCTGGGGAAAACTGCCAGAAAGCCAAATGAAACATTTTTATGGGTTTCCTCAGGCCCTACCTCAACATCTTGTTGAAAAATTAAAGCACACAATCGTGGGTGGGTCTGTTGAAGCAAGTAGATGCTATTATTCTAGGTTTTTAAGTTTGTTTTTTAGTCTATGAGTCCAGCCCAGTAAGGAAGAGCACGTCTAAACTCTCTTCTGAAATTTCACTTGTAAAGCTTCAGCCTGGGTTTTATATACTGCTCAGCTGCTGCAACAAGAAATTAGAGATGGCAGGGAATTTGCTAAAAACACAAGTATCATGGAAACTTAAAAGTTTAGTTTTACTGATGAAATAGTTTCAGATGAAGCAGTCCAGTAACACCTTTGTGTTACCTATTTCTCTCCCACTGTTGAATTCAAATACCTAGAACGAAATCATGTGGGAATTACTTTACCCCTTATGGCAAGATAGGAATATAAATCCTGTGACCAAAGTGTTACCTGTGGCAGTTTGGTGTTCACTGTATGTTAGCCACGAAAATATTTGCCCAAAGTTTGAGATTAAGTTTTCAGTTCATAGTTTGCTCTGTGGTTGCTATGTTTATCATCACTTGACCAACTACTTGCAACTTCTACACATTCCCTCAAGCAAGTTATAAATCATAATCTAGGCATGTCTTTATCACATACACAACAATGCCAGACAGTACACTTCTTTTCTGATGCAATTTTATTGCATTCTTTCTACATCCCCATCTTTGATCATCCTGACTGGGCAAGAAGTTATTCCAAGTTGTATATTTGTTTCATGTTATAGGAATGAGAATTCAGCATTTCAAGATCTGTGCATACCTAAGAGTAATTAAAGTGACTTTATTTCCATGCCCTTTTAAGAAAGTAAACAGTAGATGACAATTGTACCAAAATGTTTTTCTAGTACAAACTCTGCAGGAGCCAAAAAAAATACAAGACATCTTCAACCAGAGTTTTTGCTAAGTGCAAGCATTCAATATATAGATGTAATGCGATTGGGTTGCATGGCACCATTTAACCTGAGGACAAATTTGCTGAATTTCCTGGCTAACAGCCTTAAGCTACGCAGTTCTTATGACACGTATCTCTGAAATTGATCCATGCTGGGATTTGAAAGCCTATTATTTTTTGGATTGAACGAGTAGTGGGAGCTCCCATTCTCCATGTACCTAAGGAGCTTTTGTACCTAAATATTATGGCTTCCTAAAGTTTATGATGAAGCTTACTGTTTTTCTTGTGCTTAATCCATTTGGCTCCCTAAATGATATGAATGTTATAATTGCAATTCACTTGTATATATTGTTTCAAGAAGGGTTTCATAATTCTAAAAGGAGATAGAGAAGAGAATAAATTAATTTATTTTTGTTTCTGCATTAGTAGGAGGGGAGAAAGATCAGTCTTGTTCTAAATTCAATCTCTCTCAAATATGCTTTATTCTATGAATTGATCTCTGCCCATGTGAATGTATGTTTTAGAGTCCTTAATTCGCAGCTACCTACAGGCTCCTGGAACTGTTAAAGTCTCATTTTGTTTCTTCAAAGTGGAAAAATGAGCCTGGCCCAAATTAAACTAGGGGTGCTGTTCCTAAGGCATACCAAGCTTTATGGGACCTCAAGCACAGTATTTCAAACTCTTAATTCAGAAGTATAGGGAAAAGCAATTGCCACTATATTATACCTCTTTTTCTAAACAATCCAGTATGTTTTCTTTTTGTGTAAATGTGATGCAGCTGGTTTTAGTGCCGTATTTACAGTAAATATCCTCTTTGGTAAACTAAGGGCTTATTGAGTCAGTGCACTAATAATGTGTTAAAGAATTCAATCCACTTTTTGAGCAGTTACTAAGCATGCATTTTTTGAATGAATAAACGATCTGAGCATGTAGAGCAAAATGTTAGCAATGCAGAAGATCAGAAATGAACCAATGTTTATATTTTTATTTTCTGCTTGTGAGGGATTGCTGGTTTTGAAGGAATTCTGACTTGGCCTAAATTTAGTAAAATAAGGGCTCTTCTGTAGCAAATTTCTTCAGAAGTTCTAAAGAAAGTATGGAACTTTCAGTTGAAACCTATTGCTTGAATTTAATCAACTAATTAGACACAGAAAGATGTTAAGATGGTACAGCACAAGCATACAATCAGACAGCCTTTCTTCCCTCCTTTAGTAGTATCAAAAATTGACTTGTATTATGTTCTATCATCAGTGCAATCTATTTTAAATGTCATTTCATCCTGGTTACTTTTTCCTACATTTTTTTGGATTAAATGATATTCTTCATTAGAGATGATGGCTGCATAGTTATCCAATAGAAAATAATCAACCTATATATTCTTCTGCTGTTGCTTCTAATTTATGTAAGAATTCACTGCTGCAGTTGAAAAAACATTGCTTCTGTAATATAGTTTGTCTCCTTCAGAACAAAAAATGAGCATCTAGAACAAAAAACTGTCCAGTTGAGCATTACGTGAGTACATGAAAGATGTGAGAGAAATGTAGGAGTGGAAATGCATTTCTGTGCTATGTGCAAGTATTCTGCAAGTTATTTGATATACTACTGATATATTTTTGCAGTTTATTAAATTTTTCTGAAGAACAGTTTTTTTGGTTATTTTTTGTCTGTTTGTTTTTTTGTAACTATTCTGGAAAAAATCTTTCGTAAGGAGGTTACCACTCTAATAGCTAGACATCATCTTTCAGTTTCAAGCCTCATGTAATTTGTGATTGCTGCTCACTGACTTACTGTTGTGTCAGCACTAACTGTTGGCTTATAGATGTATTTTCTGATTTCCTGATGATTTTTTTTAAAGGAAATTAATTAATAATTATTTAATTATTAAGAAATATAAGAAATATTTTTTTTTTACATCAGTTGAATTCTTAATTTCTTCTCAACAGATAAAATATAAATTCCTCTGACTATCCTAGTATGTCATCTCTACAACTTCTCTAGTGCTAAAATTATTTCCCTTTAAAACAAGTTGCATGCAGTGTTGCAGATGAGGTCTCGCAAAGTTTGCACAGTTGTACACTAAGAATTTAATCCTATTCCTCTAGTGTTGTCTTAACAAAGGATTGTTTTTGTAGTTTGTACTCTTCCTGCAGTCTTCTGGTATTTCCAGAGCAGATCCTATGGAATCTTTTCAGAAAAAGTTCTTAGCCTTCAGCACAAGTTTTGTGATTCTCCTCACTGAATGGCATCTCATCTCATTTCACAAATATCCATTCCTCTGACAAATGCCTGTTATCTTTGTGTTGCCTGCAGACTTTTTCAGCATACTCCAATGTTCTAGTGCCAGGGCATTAATCAAAATAATAAACAAAATCAGTAACAAATCTTGAGAAAATGTTAGTAACCCCGCCAGCGTGATCCTCTCTGTTTCAGTTTTACTCACTACTCTCTCCATTTTTATCTGTGGGGCTTCATGCTAACATATGGCTTATTTAGAGAGTGCACTCTGTTTTTGGACCAGGGGAGAGAATCTAACTCAGCATTATTTTCTCTGGCAGATGTCTAGAATATAACTGAAAAGTCCATTAACAGACTTTTTATTACAACTTGTCTAGGTAGTTGGTTTTCATATTAGCTGTAGTAGCAGAGGTAAGATCAGCACTCATGCTGGTTTTGTTTTGGTACTGGAATGAGAATTTCATAGGTTTGCCCATAAATTTGGGTTTTGTATTTTTAAAAATACTTGTTTATTTAGCCCACTAAGTGAGAAGACATTCAAAACACATCATCTAATTAAAAATTATGCTGAGACTCTCAACAACATGCAGATGTTCTACATTTCAGTCATGTATTATTCCAGATTTTGTTGGACAGTATAACACTCAGACTTCATGACTGACATTATCTTGTCCTATATTGTCTGATCAAACAAGCCTAGGGTAAATTTTATCTTGCTTATTATGAATGTAATTCTTTTTTTAAGTATATGAGTTTACAAATTTCTGTTTCAATTAAGGCAGAAGTGCATGAAGATCCTTATGAACAGCAATTTAATCATACTCCCTCCCCCAGCAAACTTGGAATACTGGCTCTGTTGCATTCATAATGTGTCTGCTTTCTTTTATGGCTGTGTGTGTCAGAGTGTACGAACTAGTTAGCTAGAACTGGAGGTCTCTTACCCTGCACTACTCTGGGAAAAGCACCAGTGTGGAGTCCAGCATCTAAAAGCAAAAAGTTCTTATGAGATCATTCTTCAGCTCTGCTATTCAGCACAGTGAGTGTCTATTGCTCTCTCTATTTGTACCTCAAGCTATACAAACCACTATTCTTGGCCTCATCTAAAAACAAGCATAAAATCAGGGAGAGTTTCACAGCGGAATCCAGTCTATAACTGAGTTACATCTCATGTGGGCCAATGTTTCAATACTTAAATCACATAAACCAGCCACTGGTTCCTCTCCCTGGCACAAATAACATTTCCCACCAAGGAAATGAGTCTTTTAGGCTGAATTTTGCTGCTTACAGTTCTGAATGCAGATTCACACTTTGGATTGAAGCAGCTAGATCTCAGCAGGCTCCAGAGCCCATTAAACTTCATCATCTTGAAGTTCACAAACATTGCTGTTTTTTATATATATACAATAAAAATAATAAAAATAATAGAAGTAGATATAAAATATAAAATAATAGTAAAAAACCATATATATGTTATATATATTTATATATGTAGAAAGAAAAAAACACTTAAAAATGAAGCGTGCGTTCCACGTGTACTAAGTATAACTTTCATTGCTATGACTATTTCCATATTCAAGAAATGTGAATTTATATGTGATTTGTTCTTTACAAAAGAAACTATATATGAACTTTCTGTTTCAGTTGAGTAAGTACTGTTTAATGTGTAACCTCTCAGAAGATTAATTACAGAAAGAGAAATAACCATGAAAAATGGAAGGTTTTGGTTCTCTAGATTGATTTAAAAATAAACAGGGTCATAGTGCTGGCTAGTTACACATTAGTCTAAACTGGTACCAGAAAACACAGAAACACCCTCTTTTTTGGGGTGGGAGAACAAGTCTGGTTAAACTCGGTATACCAAAGAATCTGTAGCTAAGACCAGTAGAAAAGCCTGAAAATTAATTAGTGGATTCACTTTTTAGAATAGCTGTGTCTTGCGTACACAAAATTTGTAGTTCTTAAAAGATGTGCCTGTCATGTAACTGGTTTACTATTTGAAAACAAGATAGCAGTGTTCTTCTGTCCACAAAAGTTGAGGTTGTGAATTAAAATCAGGTTTATGTTAGAAGCTACTGACTGAAAATACAGGAGAGATTTTTTGGGGGTGTGATTTCCATGGGTTTAGTTGCACTTAGGTGTGATTTATTTATATTGTTAGTAATAATGAAACACAAGAATATTTTTAATCGCACCCTTATATTCTCCCTTCACCTGGCAAACTGGGTTAAGTTCTTCAGTTCTGGTCACTGAAAACTTGAAAATTGATTATTCATTCTGACTCTCTGCTTTGGTTTCTTAGCCTCTTTCTAATAGCAGTATTTTACCTCTCACCCTAATTTTGTTGCCATGAGGCTTTTTTGTGCCACAAAGCAAACACCACTTTAGAAAAGATGAATTGTGAAAAACTCCTACAGGAAATTTATCAAGCACTTGGAAAAGACTATATGTATAAACAAAAACAACAACCCCAACATTTAAAGGAAAGGAAGTAATATAAAAACATATTTATAAGATAAATTTAGAAAATAATGAAATAATGAAAATATTAATATTGCCCTAGTTTGGAAGCATAACTATAACAGCTCTGAAGCAGTATGTGAAAGCCTGAAGGTGAAACAGAAAACGAATGTGACTAACTCTGGGATCTCAGCCAACCACTGATTGCAAGGAGCACAGATCTAAAGGGGAGTTAGGTGCTGAGTGGACATGCTAAACATAGTGATTAGAAAAGGAAAGAATTAATAAATACAGAACATGCATAAAAGGAACCTTCAGGGCAACGGATAGTGCAAAAAGGAAATTTATTGGGCAAACAGAATTCTTAGTCATTTACACATTCCAATAAGTAAAAAGATATCATACAGGAAAAGGCAACATGACTTGTAAAGTATCTAAGATATTTGCAATATTCACAGAATGAGGGAGATGAAAGATATATTAAGTATAGTTTAACATGCCCCAAAATATAACACTTTTGAATAACATATGATGTTCTGAGATGCAAAAAAAAAAATCTGAATTGGATTTCCTATGACACAGGAGCTTGAAACGACATGAAAGTCAATGTTTTGGAACATTGGGATAGAAGGTGACATTGGTCTACATGAAGTAGCACAAAGAAAATGAAAGGAAAAGTAGGACGGAGACATTTTATGTTCATAATCCCTACAGGTGCAATTAAATTGACAAGATGAAGAATCATAAGACAAAATAGAGACTAGCTGAAACCACCAGCCCGTGTATTGACAATGAGCCAAATCCTGAAGGTGACTCATTATGAAGTTGTAAACAGTCTTGGTCAGTGACTCAGTGGTGAGGAAGCTTGGCTAAGATATCTGCAGTCCATTTAAAGAAAACAGGATGATGAGATTTCTCTGGGGCATGGTAAGATAAACTATGGGACAATAATATTGCACGTGCCTATGATAGCCTGTAGAAAGTTAGGACATTCTTACCCTTTATAGTTCATGGAGGAATGTACATAGCACCAACAAAGGAAGCTCTGATTGGCATTTGCCTGGGGAATCCGAGAGGAACTGTGGAAATGGATATAGTGTGAATCTTCTGAGAGTTTGCGGAGGAAGGAAGAGGGTGGGTGATGGATATCATGATGCAGGGAATGAGTGCTGCAATGCAGAGGACATTGCACGTTTTGACCAGTTAATTTGTTAAGGCTTAGAAACCACCACCTGTGGTTTCTCCACTTCCTTCCAATTCAAAAACTGACAGTATGTGCACAAGAGGAAGTGAGGAAATCAGCAAAGTATTATAAAGAGCACAGATTTTCCTGCAGTTCCTATCTGTAAGTGATGGGAATTATTTTAAAGAAAAGCTGAAGATTAGGCATATATATTTATACCGCTTGTCAAAGTATGGTAGGCAGCAAGGAACTCAGCCACTAATAGAAGTTAGCTTGAGTCCTAACACAGAAACTTTGCAGAATGATAAAAAGATAGCTAAGATAAGATCATGTTCCACATTGTTTCAGTCTGCAACAGAAGAGAAGGCAGTAGGTGAGTGTTTATGAAGGCTGATTACAATCTTCACAAAATGCGTGGAGGTGATACTCTTCCATCTATGATGTAGTTGCTAAAAAAACTAGGGATCAGATACGGCAGGAAAAGATGTCAGTAGGCACAATTTGTGACTCAGGCTTGGAAACAGACACCCTTTTGATAGATTCTGTAGAAATATAGATCAAATCAAAGATCCTTGAAACTTTCCATGATCTATGGAGTGAATACTACTGAGTCAGAGTTTGGCAATTCTGTGAGAATAAACAAAAATGTAACATCAAAAATTTTCTGCAGTAGAGAGAAGTATTTCATGTTCAGCACTAAGATAACAGTTTTTGAATTGTTTGTTTGTTTTTTCAGATATTACTCTGGATCTGCAGGAGTTTATTTTCTCCCTGTAACTGTCCTTTCTCTAGGGAAATAGCATTCCTCTTTATCTTCATCTTTATCCATGTAAGAAAAATAGAGAAGATTGTTAGGAAGTCACCAGTGGAGTAAAACAGAATTATGATAGCTATTCCTCTGATGGGGAGAGAGCTTTTCCTCAGCTATTCTCTTGTCTTTCTTTGTTACTCATTCGGATTGCAATACCATGCAGTTTCTGAGGTACTGTTAGATAAAAGTTAAAGTGATGCAAAGAATTTGTTGCAAGGGATCAGGAGATGTTACTTTTATTGGTTACTGCAGTTAAACTGAAAACTTTTGTTCAGGAGTTGCATTTTGCAGATTCCAGTCTTGTTTGATATTGGGGAAATGTATATTTTTGAACTACGTGTTGGACTTTTGCAGAATTTTCTCTCATTTTTAAATTTCTTAATAACTGACTTATAATTAGCTTTAATTAGCTACTAAAACTAATTAAAACTAATTTCCTGGAGAGGGAAATTTTAGAATTCCACATCAATGCTCCATAGTATAGATAATATTCTAACTACCTTGACTCAAATACAGAATTCACAGCAGCCTTTGTTGCTGTTGTTGTCTGTTAAACGTTTGGGACAAAATTAACTGGATTAATTGGGCACAACTTCAAATTCTCAGCCTGAGAGTTTGTGAAGCTGTCTATTCATTAAGAAGCAGTCTCAAGTTGAAGCTGCTCTCAGCTGCAAGGCACAGATCAGTGAAGTACTGGACAGGACTGTTCATCCCATTGGCAATCAACATTGTACCTCCTGAAGTCCAAACAAAGTGATGAATGTCCCTTATTTGATTTGTCCAAAATACAGATCCATCAGTTTGAAGAGAGAAAATTTAGTTAAAATGGAAATTTTGAAATTTGAGCTCAAAGAACATAATAATCATAGAGAGATCTGTTGTGAGATGTAGGAATAGTACCAAAAGAGAAAAAGGTGGCTTACTAAAAATGAGAAGAAATTCTCTTAATTCTAGGAGATCTTTTGCTGGTGGTTTGAACTAGTTTCAGTTGCTATCTTATTTGTAGGAAGCAGCAGTTGTTTAACTGCTGAACAGATTCATAGTGCTGGTTTTTTGTTTTTTTTTTAAAATCCAATGTAAGGGACTCCAAAGTATCTAGTGACTTTGCTGTACCATTAGACATCCTCCGTGGGTACTTGAAGCATTTTTGAGAAGTTAGAGTGAATGTCTAAGTTGCTTAAGCGCTCCTGAAAACCTTACATCAAATACACATCTGCCTATCTATAAAACAAGTTCTGTTCTTGTATACAATAGCATGATGATAAACACACCAGATATGGTGCTCAGATGAGTCATTGTGTCAGTTCCTCAGGGGACCCAGACCATGAATATCCCTCAATAAGCCAAATTAGGTAGCAGTGACGGATGACCCTGCAACCCAGTCTGTTGCTATGTTTTAAACAACCCAGTCTGTTTCTATGCTTCAAGCACATACTCCTTGTTAATACCCAGGGCCAGCTACATATTTCACAGTTAGCATCACAGAGGAAATGCTGTTACTAAGCGGATGTTACTCTCTCTGTCCCTCTTGGGTAGTTAAAAAGAAAGAAAAGGAAATTTCATGTTGTTAACCCCTGAAATTTTAACTTTTGACCTTAGAAGATACTTAGTGACAGTAGACTCAAAAATAAGATATTGCAAACAAATTATTATAAATGAGCCATCCTCAGATTCAGCTACAATATATTTGTCCACAGTATATTTTAAAGCATCACCTCCTATGTTAATTGCAGTTAACATGTGATTTGTTTTTAGAACCAAACAATTGTAATGTTGTTAATGCTTCTGTCACTGAGACTATTCTCATTTGGATTAGCTGGACAATTCTGGTTTTAGGACTGCATCAGGGATTGATCAGTTTAGAAGCTTTGTGTTGCTTTAAGTCCTTTATGACAAGAAACAATATTCTGAGATTATATCTCTCAGATCACACAAGCTTTTTCTTTATTTTTTATCCCTTTTTTTTTTTTTTTTTTTTTTTTTTTCTCGCAGATGATCCACTTTGCATTGAGTTTATCCACCTATAACATTTAGAAAGCCATATTTTAGAAGCAAAATTAAACAGCGATCTTCATTTCTCTCTTTTCTGGCCCTGAATGCATGATTTCTCAACCTCAGTTCTGTTCCAATCTATTCTTGAATCTCTTCGTGCACTTCAATGATATATTACTTATGAGATAATATGGAAATGTGGAGTTTGAACAATATCCACTGGTGTGTGGTTGGTTTTCTTTTTTTTTTTTTTTTTTTTTTTTTTTTTTTTTTTTT